>NC_141755.1:121258426-121572870 GCF_982258835.1 Parasteatoda tepidariorum | reverse complement strand
TTATAAAGCAATTTCAATATTCGTAAATGGTGAAATAGTTTTTTTCTGTACTTGATTATAAAGTTGCAAAACAGTTGGGCGATTTTATAATTCGGTACTTGCACTTCGAAAAGATCAAACATTCCCACTCCTGTGATGACAGCGCCATCATATCGTCAATAAACAAAATGGCGTTTCAAAGTTTAGCTAAATTTTCCACAAGCAAAAATGTTAAGCAACGTCAGCTTAATTTAATACAGCGCTGTATCGCACATTGCACTTGATTGATAATACTTAGTTTTATCATTTGCTTATGCATTTTATTGTAACAAGTGACAAATATTGGGAAATTTTATTCACCTGCATTCACATAAGGTTCAGAAACCTAGGCAGTGTTAAAATTGCTTGACAATATTATAGCCATTTTTGGCAATTGTTTTGATATTTCTAAGTTTAATGTATATCAATGGTACAAGGAAAAACATACAATGAGCTGTACATGCTGTATAGAACTAAATTCTACTGCATAAAATTTTCAGGTGAAATTTGCCGATTTGGCTAATAGTCCTTAGCATTCAAAATCTTGAAGCCGATTAGAACTGTAATAAGAAGCAGGCTTAAATCAAGATGGGTACACTGGATTTCAAAGTGCTTATAAGAATCTTTTACCCTGGCAAAAAAGTAGATTCTAAATGAAAGATTCTTAAATAAGTTTTCCACAAAGAGCTGTTGAGAAAAATTTTACTGACTATTCACGTGAAACTAAAGCTCTTAATTTTCGCTGAGAAGTTTAATTATTTGTTTGAATGAAAAATTTTAGTTTGCTTCAAATCTCCATAAATTGTTCTTATTACTTTATCTGAGTCTTTAAAAGCCCCTTTTATTTGACCAAAATGTATGAAAATTTTGTTAGTATATGACTAATTTATAAATTTTAATTTTAATGTTAACCCATAACCATTAACCTATAGTCATTCTGTCATCAAAATCGTTCAGTTATGTGAGAAAAAGAAATTAAGTAAGACGCGCATAACCTAATTTTTATTTTAACATTAGTAAAGATCGAAAAATACTGTAGAAATATATTACTTATTTTAAAACATAACTTACATGTTTAATATGTTAAAAGCCATTTGCTTGTAATGTTATTAATCAAAGTAATACAAATTTTCTAGCTTTTAACTAAATGTACTTCCTAATATCAGTTTTAATTTTGGTAGATTTTACGAAATTATTTCAGCACCTTTTTCAAAATGATCTTAAACAATTTGAATAATCAATTTTCATTAAATATCAATTTATTATTTTTTTCCCCTTTCGTTTCACTCAGCAATGAAAGCTTAACTGAAAAGCTCTTCTGTATTTGACAAGCATTCAAATGTGAGTCACCATGTAGAAATTTAGAATAAAAAATTCCAGCATAGCATTTCTCTCGCTTTACAATAAATTATATGTTTCATTTATCTTGAATACTGTAAATATCGAAAGCACCTAAACTGGTATAAAATTTAAACTTTTAACATTCAATAAAATTTGAAAATAAAATATTTATCTCTACAGTTACTCATATGCTTTCTTTAGTAAAGCTTTAAACTAATACGACTCGACGCTTTTGACTATAGTTTAGACGCTTTAAAGTCCAAATAAATCTTTACACCAATATGTATGAATATTTTGGAAGCTTTTAATGTATGAAGAGTAAAAAAATGAACATTTGTAGCTGTACGAACTCTTATCTATAATGTGGTATGAAACTGGGGTATGAAAGTATAAACGTATTACAGCAACTAAACTCTTACTCTTCTAACTATACTCTTCCTTTTGTTCAGGAACAATATTTAAAATAATATTGGTTTCTTAATACCACTTGTTTATTGAATTGTTTAATTTATTCTTTTTGTTTTGTGCCTAGGTACTGTTTTTGTCTTTTGTATTTTTCAGGATTGTCTGTATTCTTGATTTGAGGCAGATGTGCAAGTTTTGAGGTGCCATGGCTACAACATAGGATGAAAAGTTTCAAGGAAGAATCAATTTTATGGGGAAACGACTGAATAGACGGAAAATGCTTCCAGCACTAGGAACTTGCCAATTGTTGTTTTGCTAGCTTTGTAGGTGAGCACATTGAACTTTAATTACAATACTCAGATTTATTATTTGCTTATGTATTTTATTCTAACAAGTGATCTATTTTTCACATACCTTTAAATTTTGATGCATAACATATGTTTTACATGGCTTCGTGCCTGTCTTTGTGTTAAGTAAGAAATATAGGGGTAAAAGATCTGAAATAATTTTGCTTACTCTAAATAGAATGGAAAAAACTGTTACTAACGTAAACAAAGCCACGTTTTAACTACCAATCAGACTAGATGCCCACACTGCGTCACTTGCAGATATCCTGTTCTGAACCAATCAGTTTTAGACACGTTACGATAAAACTAAAAAACTTGAAAAAGTAAATCCATAACTTTTTCTTGGAATTTTTTGTTAACTTGGTTAACTGTACCACTTGGCAGGCAAATATTAACAGATTCATTATTTTTCTAATAAGTATGAAAGTGTCAAAAGAAACTATTACCCATTTCTAACTTCATTTTTAAATGTAATTTAGCATTCTCCTTCCTGAAGCTAATAGTAACGATAAACTTGCCTTATTTACTATCTTTCAAAATTCATACGAATATAACTATTTGATTTGTCGATTAAAATAAGTCTAGAATGCTTTTATTTCTTATGTATGAAAACTATAAACGGAGAGTCTAGATCTAAAGGTTATTTCTATTCTCCATGAACTGAGCGATCTAATTAACATTGTTTAACATTTATTGAAAAGTAATGTTATGTTACTTCTGAAATTTTGAGCTTCATATAGTAAAATTTTTCTTAAAATAAACTCCACAATTCGTTTAAGCACACTGTACTAATTTCAGAGACTAATTTCTAAATAACCACCTATATACACTTAGAAGTTATACCAATTTATAGAATTGAAAAATTAATAAAGTCTTCTCTTTGAAAGAGAAGACTTTATTAAGTGAAATTCGGCTTATTATTTAATGACTCTGCAGCCCTTTGATAGTCAAGGAATTTAGAATCTTTTATTTTATTCTACCCTCTTCCCAGCCACGATGTCCCAGATGTTAAATTTTACTGTTTCAGAACCTCCATTAATGCAGTCAATCTGGATATGCCTCAGGTTCCAGTTCGTTTAAAATGTGTCCAGTAAATTTGTTACCGATTACTTTACCGTTACCGTTCTGCATCCAATTTTTGCTCCCCTGTTCAACTCTTAGTTTTCCTGTCTCCAGTTGCCGTTTTTTCACTGAACTTTCACTGGGATCATGACGTAGCTCAGTTTTCTGAACAGCGTGTCCGTTTTATATTAAAAATTATTTACCAATTTTGATCGTCTAGAACGTCTAAATTCATGAAGATAACAGAAACAACGCTTCGTTTTATCTCTTTTTTACTTACTGGACACCCTACATCTGTTTGTTAAATAACGGAAGAAGTCATTAATAACGACGTGAAAAGGAGAAAATTAATCTTTTAATCATAGATTTTTAACACTATGAACGTCTGCAAGGAATTTTTTGACATACGCTTTCGTTGGATATTTAAGAAAAGGTACTTTTATCAAATATGTTGTCATTGTATTATAGAAACGTATTCTGAAACGAAAAATTTCTGTACTGAACAAGTGTGAAATCCGAATTGGAGCAGAACGGCCGTCTAGCACTCCCCTCTTCGAGCTTCACACTTGTTAGCCGTTTCGGAACTTTTCCGTTTTTCAGACTACGGTGCCGTAAGGGCCGGGGTTCCGTAAGAACTGGGGGGTCCTGGATAGTGATGACAGCTCACATATCCGTGACCTGAACTCTCTGAGGTACCCTTGCTCTTACAGCGAAATCTAGCGGTTAAATTAGCTGCTACATTTTTCTCGCTCTAGTTAAATTAACATTTAAAGGCTGAGGTGGTCTAGAGTAAGGTCCTGGACTGTAACTAAAGGTTGCAGGTCCGTGCCCTGAAAAAACACCCAGCGCTTTACTAGCATTATAACTTAGTACAGACGTTCATATTGAATTCACAAATTTTAAATTTTACGATATTTTCGAGGTAGATAAATTCGAAGTAAAATTTGTTAAGGAATAAAATGGGACATTTGTGAACATTTTAACTGGGGTCGTTCAAAGTCCTTTAAATACAAATAACAATTTACAATTTCTGATACCAAAATTTAATTTGAAAATGTAGCTTAATATTAGAATAAAAAGCTTGGGACAAATATTGGGAAATTTTATTCACCTGCGTTCACATAAGGTTCAGAATTCTGGGCAATGTTAAAATTGCTTGACAATATAATGGCTATTTTTGTGAATTGTTTTGATATTTCTAAGTTTAATGTATATCAATGGTAAGGAAAAATTTGCCGATTGGGCGAATAGTACTTAGCATTCAAAATCTTGAAGCCGATTAGAACTGTAATAAGAAGCAGGCTTAAATCAAGATGGGTACACTGAATTTCAGTGCTTATAAGAATCTTTTCCCCTGGCATAAAAGTAGATTCTAAATGAAAGATTCTTAAATAATTTTTCGCAAAGCGCTGTAGAGTAAAATTTTACTGACTATTCACGTGAAACCAAAGCTCTTAATTTTCGCTGAGAAGTTTAATTATTTGTTTGAATGAAAAATTTTAGTTTGCTTCAAATTCCCATAAATTGTCCTTATTACTTTATCTGAGTCTTTAAGAGTCCCTTTTATTTGACCAAAATGTGCGAAATTTTTGTTAGTATATGACTAATTTATAAATTTTAATTTTTAATGTTAACCCATAACCATTAAACTTTAGTCATCAAAATCGTTCAGTTCTGTGAGAAAAAGAAAGCGAGACACGCATCACCTAATTTTTATTTTTACTAATGTTAAGATCGAAAAATACTGTAGAAATATATTACTAATTTTGAAATGACTTACATGTTTAATATGCTAAAATCAATTTGCTTGTATTGATATTAATCAAAGTGATACAAATTTTCTAGCTTTTAACTAAATGTACTTCCTTATAGTCTGTATCAGCTTTAATTTTGGTAGATTTTAAGAAGTTATTTCAGCACCTTTTTCAAAATGATCTTAAACAATTTGAATTATCAATTTTCATTAAATATCAATTTATTCTTTTTTCCCCTTTCGTTTCACTCAGCAATGAAAGCTTAACTGAAAAGCTCTTCTGTATTTGACAAGCATTCAAATGTGAGCCACAATGTAGAAATTTAAAATAAATTCCAGCATAGTTTTTTTCTCGCTTTATAATAAAATATGCGTTTTATTTACCTTGAATATTGTAAATATCGAAAGCAGTAATAGGTATAAAATTCAAACTTTTACCATTCAATAAATTTTGAAAATAAAATATTTATCCCTACAGTTACCCATATGCTTTCTTTATTAAAGCTTTAAACTATTACGACTCGATGCTTTTGACTATAGTTTAAACGCTTTATAGTCCAGATAAATCTTTACACCAATATGTATGTATTTTTTGGAAGCTTTTAATGTATGAAGAGTAAAAAATGAATGAACATTTGTAACTGTACGAATTCTAATCTATAATGTCTAACTCTAAATTAACATTGAATTTTTTTGATCTACTGGGATATGAAAGTATAAACTTATTACAGCAAGTATACTTTTAATGCTCAAGAACATAATGTTGTTGTTCTTGACGTATGCCATTAAGGCAGAGGGGATGTGATTGTTCTTGTTTTCCAGTACTGTATTTCAAATAATATTTGTTTTCAAATACTTCTTTTTTCGAATTTAATGGATTGTTTAATTTATCCCTTGTTTTGTGCCTAGATACTGTGTTTGTCTTTTGTATTTTTCAGGAGTGTCTGCATTCTTGATTTGCGGCAGATGTGCAAGTTTTGAGGTGCCATGGCTACAACATAGGATGAAAAGTTTTGAGGAAGACTCAAATGATTTGAAGGGGGAACGACTGAATGGATGGAAAACGCTTCCAGCACTAGGAACTTGCCAATTGTTTTGCTAGTTTTGTAGGTGAGCACATTGAACTTTAATTACAATACTCAGATTTATTATTTGCTTATGTATTTTATTGTAACGAGTTATCTATTTTTCACATACCTTTAAATTTTGATGCACAATATATGGACAATATATTTAATATGGACAATATGTATAGGAATAATATATTTAAATTAAAGAATAGCAATAATTTTTATTGCTGTGAGAACTGAGGACTGTAACAGTAAAAGTCTTCGGTAACTGAGAGCAGACTTACGATCGATGTTTTAAAGTTTGGCGTTTGCTTTGTAAGAAATTGCAAAATTAGGAAAAATTTAAAAAACAAATGCGTGAATTTTTTTTACTGGGAAAAAGTTAACCCGAATTGATAATTTGTAGAAGTACATAAATTAGCGACTATTTGATACGGATAAATTTGTATTAATAAAAGAAATGTTCGCATTCTTATTTTTATGAAGTCTTGAAACTAATTTTATAGGGCTATTTCAGAATTTAATTATTTTGAAAAGGGGTCAACTTCACTTTGGATCCATTGGAGAAAACCTCTTTCCAAAATGATTTAATTTTTGAAATTGTATATTCTGAAAAGAAACTTTAAATGCGTCATTCAATTTTAAAATAAAGTTTATTCAAAAATTTTTAAATAATGAAAGAAATTTAAAATTTTATTAAATCTTAAGTATTTAATAAACATGTTTTTCATATCTATACTTAATTTGCTTAAAATTATTCTATTTCCAGTGGTTATAACAAGTTGTTGCGTTACGTTAGTCTTATTTAATTTTCTTCTTTTTAAATGCATATGAGTATAAGCTGCTTATAGGGGATAAAAATTTTTGCATTCATTTGGAATAATAAAATTAAGACATCTGCCACTAATTTCTTCGAGGTTTTTACTTCAATATTTTTTTTATGTATGTACTTATTTAATTATACTCTACGATTGGTTCATACAAACTGTAGGATATAAAATTTGGATTTTTTAATAGAACCTCAAGTCATAAAAATTAGTTTCATTAAAAGTACACATATCTGAGAGTTAAAAATTCTTAAATCGCCTTCGTATAAATTTCATTATAGATATACCTGGTAATCTTATTTTTTTCTCACTGAATTTGATTTAAATCATATATTTAGATAATAGTTAATCTGAAAGTTCTATTGAACAATATTTTGTGCGCTTAAAAGTTTAGAAGCTTAAAATTTCAAACAAATCTTCGCACCAATATATATGTATAATTGGAAGATTTTTAATACATGAAGAGTAAAACTGGGTATGAAGAGTATCTACTGGGGTATGAAAGTATAAACTTATTACAGCAAGTATACTCTTAATGTTCAAGAACATAATGTTGTTGTTCTTGACGTATGCCATTAAGGCAGAGGGGATGTGATTGTTCTTGTTTTCCAGTACTGTATTTCAAATAATATTTGTTTTCAAATACTTCTTTTTTCGAACTTAATGGATTGTTTAATTTATCCCTTGTTTTGTGCCTAGGTACTGTTTTTGTCTTTTGTATTTTTCAGGATTGTCTGTATTCTTGATTTGCGGCAGATGTGCAAGTTTTGAGGTGCCATGGCTACAACATAGGATGAAAAGTTTTAAGGAAGAATCAAATGATTTGATGGGGAAACTACTGAATGGATGGAGAAACGTTTCCAGCGCAAAGAACTTGTCAATTGTTTTGCTAGCCTAGTTGGTGAGACGATTAACTTTGATTTTTCTCTTTGTTCCTCGACGCTCTTTTTTAATGAGCAATTGAAAGTCCAACAGTCACTGAATGCTCTCTAGATTATATGTTGTCTACGTCCAAATGAAACAGAGTCCTGCTGTGAATGAGACTAAGGAATAAGACATTTAACTTACCTCCCAATGAGTCGGCTCAATTTCTCAGTGATAGACGGAGTGTGAGCATACCGTCGAGCTAACCGTGGGAGGTTTTCCTGGTTTTCCTCTCCATGTGACGCAAATGCGGGTTAGTTTAATATAAGTCCTCCAGGAAGGCAAAAAATATGAAAGCTCTTTAAAAGTGATGTAATCAATTTTGTATATTGTTGTCATACTGACTATATCTAATTCTTTTTAAAAGAATGTAATGCAATTTAATAGAGAATTATTTTTTTAAAAAAGAGTATTTACTGTAACATATTGAAATATGACGAAAATTGACAAAGTGCTTTTAAAATTTACGCATGTATGAAACTAGAACAATCTACTCTTATTTTGATCATGATTATGTTGACAAGTTGTAGTAGTAAATATGTGTTTCTTCTTAGTTTATTTCAAGTCCAATTTAAAGCTAATTGTATTAAATTTTTCGATATGGTGTTGTAATTTATATATGAGATTTTTATAAAGTACATGATTTAATCTTCGTTTGTTTTTGTAATATTTGAGATCTACTAAATAAATGTGTTTAAATTTAGTTTTTGGTCTTTTTTGCATTTTTCTAAGTTTAGATTAAAATGTGTATTAAAATTTTCCAATCTAAGTAAACTTCGAGAATTTAGTTTCTAAGATTAAAATGGTTTTCATGTTGACACGACTCCAAAATTAGCTTTCGTATCTTATTTGAAATCTATTTCTGAAATATCGAAGCTGTTTTGTGCGATGATATCACCTTTAAGCAACTAGTCTTTTCAATGATCGGAATTTCAGAGTGCTAATCTTCAAAAGAGTAACCTCAACTCTATTGTTTAGATCTTCAGTATTCGTCATAATTGACGTCCCCCGTTTAAATCATAGTCTCCTAGTTAGTGAAAATCTAATCATTAGAATAACTTATTTAGGGGTGCATCTTTATTTTGTGCTCTGCTTACCTTTTTTCTTCGTAGTGAGAAATTGTTTATAGTGTCAGGATGAAGTGCGCCGAACTAGAGTAGCTTTCATTCACTAGCTTTTTACTTAGGCTTAATTTTTGACATTAGAATGAATACATTCGGAAATTTATCCGCTGTGGACTAAAAACTGATGATGTATGTTCTCAAGTTTAGTTTTGCTAATATTTTAATCTAGTTTTCATTGATAATGTAGTTTAATTTTTGCTCGTAATTCAAGAAGTTTTTAGAGTTGGAAATTCTTTTAAGCAAAGTTTCAACATTTATTAATTTCGTGCAGGTGCCCAGCAGGTAACTTATACCCATCATTTGCTTTCGAAAGTTTTGTTTAGGCAAATTTCAGGGTGATTATTACAGATTGAATTGCCTTGTCATTCACTGCACTTGCCATTGTTTATGTTTTAAGATGCTTCTTGCCGCCCCCATGAATTGCAGGTTACAATGTTTTGTTTTTCGATCCATTAATGCTATGTTCTTAAAGTGTCTAGGCATCGATTTCATTAAGAAAACATGAAGGTATAACTTTTAAAATTTCTAATACTTATCTTAAGATTTTCTTTTAAAGGAGTTTATCAGTACTTGTTAAGCTCTTGTGATTCAAGAAATTTCACAATTTTAATTTTCTTTAAAACTAAATCCTGAATACTGCGAGGTTGGACACGTGTGCTACTAAAAATCACGTTAAGGATTTGGAAGAAAAAAAAAACAGCTGAACCATTCACTCTTTAAAACTCTACTTGCTTAAAGAAACCTAGATTTAAATAATTTGGAAAATTTTGTTCTGTTGCAGTGTTTCTTGAGTTTCGTGTAGTCTTCAATAAGGTTTTAAAGGTGACGAAAGTGATTTCTGATTGTATGTTTCTGATTTCAAAATATGATTGATAAAGGTTCTTAATTTTTAATTTCTATAATATAGATTTCAAATTTCAGAGCGAATTTTTTTTTTCAAGGAGACTTAAAATTTTAGACATTAGTTTGACACGGAAAATTCACCCCCCCCCCGACATTAGAAAACTGATGTTCGTTATCAGATTAATGGGTATCTAATTTGTTTGGGATTTCGATTGTTCTCTTTTCCAGGCTTACTACAAAAGGCGTGGAACGTCCTTCACGAGGGCAAATTGCTTCCAAATCAAGAAGTTCCCTTGTCTTCTGGACTGGGTTCAAAATGACGGAGATAAACATTAATAGTAAACCGAAAATTGCTTCTACTGCTTAACGATGGTGGTTAAAGACTTTAGTGGTTCAATTTCAAAACGGCGCTTTTGGTCGAAAATTGCGGGAAAGGCTAGCGTTGACGCAATTTTGGAAAATTGCTAGATTTTCTTTAATTCTATTATTATAATACATAATGGATTTTTAATTGTCTCAATATATTTTACTGCATTTTTTTCAAACTTGATTTTTTTAGTATAATATGCCAAAAAATTAAATGATTATTAAATAGGAAATTTATTTATTTAATTTTCATTAAAGCTGTATCCTGAATACTGCGTGGTTTGACAAGCGTGATAAAATTTCGAAAATTCATGTTAAGGACTTGGATAATAAAAAAAAAACTGCTGAACCATGCACTTTTCGAAACTATACTTGCTTAAAGAAACTTGTAGAACCTTGATTTAAATAATTTGGAAAGTTCTATCACTGTTGGGGTTTCATTGAGTTTCGTGTAGTCTTCAATAAGGTTTTAAAGGTGATGAAACTGATTTCTGAATAAAATAAGCATGATTGTTAAAGGTTAATTTGTAAATTTCATAATATAGACTTAAAGTTTCAGGGTGTAGTTTTTTTTTCAGGTACACTTAAGATTTAAGAGACATTTGTTACACACGGAAAATTTACCTCCGATGTTAGGAAGCTGATGTTCGTTATATCAGATTATGGGGTATCTAATTTGTTTGGGGTTTTGGTTTTTTTCTTCCAGGCAATGGTTTTGTAACAAAGTCGTGGAAAGTCCTCCTCAAAGGCAAATTGCTCCCAAATCGAGAAGTTCCCTTGTCTTCTGGAATGGGTTCTAAATGACAAGGTTACGGAGAGGAACATAAATACAGTGAATTCGCGATAACTCGAATCTGATAGGACTGACGAAAAACTTCGACATATCGGAAGTTCGACTTACCGTTAGTTTCGGTTTTGGACTTTCAAAATATTGTCGGATTATTTAATTAATGCTTATTAATTACAAATCTTCTAAATGCTTACAATATTTAAGATCATTTTTCTGACAAGCCATTTACGATAAGACTGTTTGAAGTACTTTATGATACCCTGGTCCATCGGCTGCAACTTTGCTGTTGTGTTTGGCGGGAGAAACTGCAAGTTTACTGCTTTCAAATTAGGTAGATCACTATGCGCTGTGCATTTATCCATAAAGAGTATCAGTTTTCTTTTCTTAGCGAATAATGTCCGATCCAATTTTCTTACATAGTTTTCAAATAAAACTGATGTCATCCAAAACTTTTTGTTAGACTTGTAATCCAAAGGATACGTTTTTACATTCTTGAAACATCGGGGATTTCGGTATTTTCCGATAGCAAGTAAGGGCAATTTCTCTGTCCCAGACGCATTTCCTCCAACTAGGACAGTCAAACGTTCCTCGCTCATTTTACCCCCTGAGCAGTTTTCATCCTTAAACATCATAGTCGTATTTGGAAGACATTTAAAAAATAAACCCATTTCATCAATATTGAAAACATCATTTCAACTGTATCTTTGAAGTAAATTTGGTAACGTTTCATTTAACCACTGTTCACATACTTCAAGAGGGACAGCTTTAGCTTCGCCATGAAGAGTGCGAAAGACATTGTGTGTGTGTGTTGCAAAGGAAGGGACAAGATTTCAGCTTCTAGGTTTTTTTCTTGCTTCAACAGATCCAAAAAAAATCGAGTTAAAGGGAGTAAAATTCGAGTAATCGAGAATAATTAACATGAAATTGAAGATAACAGGGTCGGGACCTCATAAAAAAATCGAGTTATAGTAATATTCGAGTTATCGTACTTCGAGTTATAGCGAATTGACTGTAGTTGTGAACAGAAAATTGTTTTGACTGCTTAACGATAGTATTTAAAGAGTTTACAGATTCAATTTCAAGGTCACGCTATGAGTCGAAAATTACACGACTATTTGTGAGAAGGGCTGGCGTTCACGAAATTTTGGAAAAATGCTAAATTTTCTTTACTTCTATTTAACAATATATAATGGATTTTTAATGTAGTCTCACTATATTTAACTGCATTTTTTTTTCAAACTTGTTTTCAAGTCTAATATTCCAAAAAATTAAAAGAAATGATTATTCAATAGAAAATAATTGTCTGATTTTTTTAAAAAGTTACTGATGTCAATAACAGTGATTTTGGATAAAGATCCGATGGGCAGTAAATACTGTGACTGTATTTTATTAGGTTCTGTTGCAAATGTGTGCAACTAAATATTTTAAATATTGTTCAAAATAAAAATATTCTTTAATCTATTTTGCGATAATTTCTTAAAGAGTCAAAGACGTGAAAACAAAATTTAATACTAATAAAGCGTTTATAAGAATCAAATCACGCTTAGAAACTAAATCTGTAGCTAAAGTAGACCTTTCCACTTGTTGCACTGTGGGCCAGAAGACCATAATCTTTGACCAAAAGTCTAAATTACATTTTCAACTAAAATATTTGTAGGCAGTTTTAACAGAGCCCAAATTAAGTATTCATAATCATTCCAAACATTATCATTTACTTTTTGCACAGACAAGAGTACAATGTCATGAAAAATACGCTAAAAAAAATTTTTTTAGTGTAACTTTTAAATTTATATTTCAGAAATATACATAGGAATTTCACCTTAATGTTGCATTTTTATCAGAGTAATGAGTCTGAAATGATAGTACCATTTTTCAATGTGTTGGATTAGTTAATACTCTTGACAATCTTCTAGTTAAATCTTATCATTTGACATTTTATAATGTTTGAATGACTTTCGAAACTTATCTCCAAAAAGATCCACGAGGTCATTAGCTAAACTTATTTTTATTACCTTCTTTGATGTTTCTTCTTTCGAAAAAACCTGCCCCATTTTGCCCATATTGCAAAGGTGTACTCAATACACCGAAAAACAAAAATTATGTTTGTTTTTTTCGTGTTTTCGCGTTATTTTGTAATACTTCGAAAATATAATTTGTTTTTCATTTTTAATATAAAATTTTGAAAATTATTACATTTTCATTGCTGTATTTAATTATTTAAACGTACTATATTTTTTATTTTTGCTCACCCTATTTCAGCCGCCATTTCGTTTTTTATTTTTTATTTTTAGTGTATTTCAGAATTTTAACTATGAATTCAATTTACCTGCACATAAAAGATTCCTAAATAAAAAAAAAACCAAGTTCTGAAACAAATTTTATCGAAATACTAATTTTGGTCACGAAACCTCGGATGCTGGCCCACTGTGCGTTGTGAAACAATTTTCGATCCATAGCGTGATCACTTTCTAATTTAATAACTATTGTTAATTCCTATATAATTAGAGTTATCCCGCAGTGGACTGATCGTTAAGACACGGTTCCCAGCAGATCACCGAAGCCAAGCATCACTGGCTGCGGTCAGTGTGTGGGTGGGTGACCACTTGGATCAGTGTGAGTAGGGACCGAGGGTGTGCGGTATGGGTCCACGTTAAAATGCTCTACCGTAAAGTGCTCGACTTCGCGAGCAGTTCGTCGGGCTACCGAAACGGGGATGCCATCCCCTCTGCAGAGGATCAAAATTGTGATGGCATGTCTTCGGATCATCCTCAGGGATGTTTCCCAGACCGTCGCCAATAGCCCATTGTGCAGCTCTAGTGCGACGTAAATGAACAACTATATAATTAGAGCCCACCGCTTTTCTATTTTGCAGAAACAAAAACTGATTATCTAAATATGTTATCGCTAAAATGTAGAAATTATTTAATGTGCAGATGAAGTAGGGGTGATCCATTAAATTGCACCTTACCTACTCGTTAAATTGATCTCTGCTATGCTTCTGTAAGCTTAAATGATCCTAATGTTATTTTGCTATCCTGTGACTAAAATCAACAAAAGTCGATAAAATAAGTTACTTTAAAAGCCATAATACCATGAATCAAACAGTTTAAAGTAGTAAATGCAATAAAAGATATTTAACATTATGCCATATCATCATTTTTCAATACCTCAATAACAGTGCAGATAAAATAAAACAGGTAAATTTCTGATTCTGACTATCCTAGTTGATCTCCAGATTGGCTTTGTAAGGCTGATTTTAACGTCTTTCCAACTTTTGCGGTAACCTATCAGGCATGATTTTTGGGAAATGGGTAAAGTCAATAAGATGCGTAAATTTTACTTAATATGGACGGAATAATATAGAGATATTTGGTAAAAATGCTTTGGTATAATTTACGTCATATTAACTATCCATCGGTAACAATTCTTTTGTATATTTTAAAAAAGAATATTTACTATTTAGATTTAGTAAAAATGATTCTGAGTATTTTACTCATTGTTGTCAAAGCAAATTGACTATTTAAGTTTCGTTACATTTCGGTTAGAATTTATTGGAGAAGATTTTCTGTTTTTGTTTTGGATAACTACTTTTTTCTATAATTTGACGTTTCAAGTGACCTACATTTTGACGTAAATAATATGTAAAAATAACTTACTGATTCTTACGTAGTAAAAAGTAGATGATTAAAAAAAAATTTGAAATAAACTAATTTGTTTACTTTTATATAAACTTTCCGTTCTTTGGATTTGTTATAATCAGTATTTTGACGTTTTGCTGACTTAAATGTGTAAAAATAACATTCATTATTACCTCGAAAAGAGTAGTTTGTAAAATATTCGTAAAAGAAACGAATTTATTTACTTTCCAGTAATTTTCTTTCAATTCGAAGTTTGTTTTACTTAAATTTTACGAATACTTTTTAAAATTTAAAGGTGAAATATGCGTATTTTTGGCGTAAAATGAATGATTCTCGGGTACTGATTTAGAATGAAAATAATAAAAGCTGCCTTCGTCTGTGATTTTTCTTTCCTTTAAACAATGACTATTCATTCATTTGCATTATTTCACTCATAAAAGGAAAAAATTAAATTTCTTTTAAAATAACAGGGAAGCAATTCAGGTATTTCTGTTCTCTAATTCTATGTGAAATTTTATATTCAAGTCTTGTCATTATGTTGATCGAAGTTTTCAATTTCGAATGGTTCATCGGTATATCCATAAACCAGATGCTTTGTTTGTCCCCTGTTTCTAAATTAGAGAACTTTAAATTCTCTTTAAAAAAAAATAATTAAACTTGGTATTTTGAAAGACAAAAAATGTGTTCCTCGAGGCAAAAGAAACTAGGCTTATTTCTCCTACAGTGTAATGTGTAAAAATAGCCAATAAATATTTATGAAACTGTTATATGAAAAGAATGAGACATTTTCCATTTCTGAAAAAACAAAAGAAATTATTTGCATTATGAAATGTAACATTTCACTAAGTTTCCAAAGCAAAATCGTTTGATTTCAGGAAAGTTAGACATGGTTTGTTTCAAGTTTTACAGAATTTCAATTATGCAACTGACATTTTTTGAGTTATAATTATCGACGCATGTTTCATTAGGATATATTTATTAACTCGCTCAACATCAGTCAAACTTATGACTCTTTCTTGACTAATAAGCGCTAATTATGCTTAATAACACTTCAAATATAATTAGTATTTAATGCTAAGAAAACACTAGCTAGTGTTTAATTATGCTAACAGTGCAGGAATTAGAATATAAATTTTGCTATTTCGTCAGCTTTCCTGATCGAAATGCTAGTCACAGCCGTTTCTGACCATTGCAAGCAGAGTTTGTCGCCTTACTGTAGCCAAACAGAATTTATCGTGAAATCTATGACCACTCACCAATTAACTGGACTTCAAACCGCATTCGGTGCTTGAAGAAGTGTGAGTAGTTATTACAAATGGTTAGTACAAGTGGTTAGTACAAATTACCATTTTTAAGAATGAGTCATAATTGCGCGACTCCTTCCCACGGGAGCGCTCCGATTTCCGACTCATTAGAGTTCTCATTCAAACAACACTAATTATGTTTTCAGAAGTGTCGTTTTAATTTCGAACCAGCGATGTGTCCACTTTTATAAACGCAACATTGCCTGCAGTGTGGGCTGCATATTTTAGTTCCACTTAATTTATAGAATCCAAAATTATTTCAGTGACTTATAGCAAGGAGCCGCATAATATATGAGTAACGTATAGCCTTTTCTATAGAACAACATACACAGTCCATCATATAAATTTTCATGAGGATCGATTAATGTAGTTGCCTGATTTTCGCCTCTACTATAGTACCACCTCTTTGTTTGAAGAAGAATTAAATGGAGCGAATAAATTCTGAAACACTTTTCCCAATGAAGATGCATGCAGAAGAATGAAATCAATGCGTTAAATTTTTATTCAGTGAATCAGCTTTGTAAATTTTTTAACATCCTGCGTGATATAGTAGAAATACTATAATGTACATATCTGCACTAAGTGTTCTTCTTTAAAAATAAAAAAACTATCAAATAGTTGATAGAAACGATTTGTTAGATTACGGAATTATATATTTTTACTGAAATATAAAGTAATTAGTTTGTATTTTTTTTATTTATATTCAAAAATGTATTAAAAATTAATTTTGAAAATTAAAGAAGCTTCAATTCTAAACTGTTTCGCTAAGATTTAAATAACTGCATATCTGTAAAATTGTTTGGAAGTGAGCCGCCTCTGAAAGATTTTACCTTTTATGCAGAAAAAGACATGGTGTTTCACGTTATATTTCATTTCCATATATTATTAAAATTCTAACAGTATAATATTATTAAAATTCTAGTCGAGCTGTAAAATAGAAACATTTTTCTTGATAGAAAAATAAAAATCATGCTACCTTAAAATTCTGCAGTGGGTCAGAATCCAATCTAAGACTTCAATTATATTAATAGCTGAGAACTGTGCCAGAAAAAAAGAGCTTAATTATCTTTACGAATTTAAAAAGTATACAATTATATTTAATATATATTGCGAAATCATATTTAATATATACTGAAATGTTATCTTGTTAAGGCACAGAGATATTCTTCAAAGTAATGAATTAATAAAGAATCTGTGTAAACCATTGTAGATACATCAGTCCTGGTAAACATATCTCACAGAAAAGCTTTTAGCAGACAATGCTGTGAGACTGTTCCCCGGGACAAATATAAATCATCAGTAGAACAAACAACATTTGGGAATACTAATTACATTTTTAGATTAAAAACAAACTACTTTTATTACAGAAAACTCCATATATGATCCAGGCAAAAGCTAGAAGAGAACAAGTTGCTTCAAATTACTATTGCAATTAAGATACCTTGTCAAGATTTCAACCAATGGTTAAGTATATAGTTAAAAGCACAACTCTCTTCAAATTGTGAATCTATTAAAAGATTGCATACAGTAGTTTGAATCATCTTGAATTACAGAGTGAAAAAGGGACATTTAACACAGATCGTCGAAAAAAGATGATTTTTCTAAAACTAGTCTATTAAGATGTTTATTGAATTTGTTATTTATTTAACACATTAATTTACTATTCATTCTCAACATTAGTTTTATACAAATTCAATTACAGCTTTAAACACAGGAGAATGATCTCTTTGTGTAAACAACAATCTTTAAACACAATTTTTTTTTAAAATTTATAAGGTAGTTTTATAATATAGAAAATAGTTTTAGTTTTAAATACATAAAACAGTTTAAAATATATAAAATAATTTTTTTTGTACTTAGAATATTCTTAAAATAATAAAAACAGCAAATATTCCGAGCTTATTTAGCAGAAAACTTTAACTTACACATTTTAAATTTAAGCAGTGACTAGATTAAGGAAACAAAATGAAAGATTAATGACCACAGCAAATACATAAACAAATTGAACAATAATCAAATCAATAGAATAGATTAACATAATAGATAAATATGTCAAATCTAGGAACTTTTTTTTATACCATAAAATTAGAAATATTGTAATACTAGCAAAACACGTACTAATAGTCGAAATCAAACAAAACAAATATATAAGTGGTTTACTCATCTAAATCAATAATATAGTTTAAAATAAAAATAATTAGAATAATTAGACTGAATAATAGTATAACAATAAGATAAATAAAATATAAAATTACTAACAGTACTAATCAGTAATTTTATAGTAATAGTAATTTTACTATAGTAATAGTCAAATTACTATTACTAAAAAATTACAGATATAACAGTAAGATAAATAAAATATTAAAAAAAAGAACTGAAGATTAAGAGTATAAGTTGGAATTTCTCTGATATGAAGAATCTAGTGAACGTATGTGTGTCAGAGTGCGTAGCCAGATTTGTCAACAAAAAATAAGCATCTTTTAAGCACTCACGAAAATATTTTAATCCCTTTCCAAAAAAAAAAAAATAATCATAATTAGGTTCTATGCAGTAATAAAATGTTTTTTTTCTCTACCATTTAAAGCTCTAAATTTATAAACATAAAATCAATAAAATTCAAAACATTTTCAAAAATTGCACAGAATCCTGATAAAAGAATTAGTTTCTGATACATGTTGCAAAGAAAATTGTGAAAATCATGAATTTTTTATAATTTAGAACGACAATCGACACGGCAAATAAAAAAATCTCTGTTCAAAAGATAGAAAATTAAGCACTTTTTACAAACCACGAATAAAAAAGCACCTTTAAGGCCTTTTAAAAAATGCAAATCAAAAATAAGCACTCTTTAAAAACGCAACGCATCCTGAGTAAAACATCAACATTTCTGTACTTCTATTCCTGCACTTTCCCTGTATATATTATAATTCCTGTACTTTCATTGAATATATTATACACAATAGATTAAGAGAAATCACACAATTATTTTGCTCTTGAGTGACCTAAATTAGGCTAACTGTACTAGTTTTAAATTCTCAAAAAACTTAAAGAAATAAGGAATAGCTTAACATACTTCAAACATATAATGCAAATAAAATAAGTTAGTGTAGATGAAATATCATCCCATAGATTGCGCATTGAGTGGTCACCACTTGTTTAAAAGACTTAAATAAGAAATATAATTCCTTGCATTTGTGACAAAAAACTCTCTGCATTTTTCCCATTGGTTTTTGGTGATTTCAAGGTATTTTTTCAGGTTTCCCCTGAAGAGAGGAAACCCTGATTTAGTATATGTGATAGTTTTGAATTACAGAAAAAAAAGCTATTCTCATAATAAAAATGTCATGCATAGACAAGTAAAGAAACATTACCTCAGAATAATTTATTCTAAAAGAAAAAAAAAATTTGAGCGAATTTAGGGAATTATTATGAATAATTCTCTAATGTAATAAATGTAATTTCTGTTTCTCTAAAAAATTGACAGTTGTGACACTCGTGCTAGAATTTTGTTGTGATTTAGGTGATAAAAAAGCATTAATTTAGGAAAAGTCTTGTAGCAAATAAAGAGCTATTTAATAATGACAGGGGTGATTGTGAACCTAACTCAAAAATCCTGAAAATTTCTTGAGTAAAATCACAAATGACGCATTTCAAAAAATTTATGTCTTTATAAATTTATATTGATATTTTCTAAACATGAAATTTTAGATAATTTATATGCAGCATAATTTAAATGAATAATAATTATGTATAAGTTTACTTTTATCTCTGATCACATTAATCATTCTGCCAGAAAAAATATATTTACAAATGAAAGAGATGCAAAGTATAAATTCTAGTTCTAATATTAGTAAATAAAATGTACAAGAATTTTTATACATAAATTTGATCGATGTTTTATTGAAACTTCTTGACCTTGAATTTCCGGATTGCACTTAGCGAAAAATCCAGAATTTTTCAAAAGCACAATCATCTCGGTAATTATATCTTTTTACTGCAACCAAAGTGTAGCTTTCTCACTTTGACAAATTTAAAATAGTACAAAAAGGTCTCCTTCAATCATGGGAGATAAAATACGAAACAAAATATAACAATTCATGAAAAAAACAAAAAACAATTTTCAGTAAAATTTGAAAAATTCCTCATTCTCCAAAAATATTAGGGCATGCATTGAATTGAATATTCAAATACAAAATAAATTGAAAAACCATATGAAAAATAACTTATTGTAGGAGTGCCCAAGCTTTTTAAGTGAAGGGACATTTGCATGGCATGTAGATTAACACAGGGTTGCACACATATTTAGTCATGTTAGTTGCAAATATAATGATTTTAATCTAAACACTAAATAGTTTTATCAGTAAACTTAATAACATATTTGCAGAAAATTAAATACTTTTGACTATTTTAATTTATTTAAAACTTTAAAAAAAACTAATACTTTTTTTAAAAAACTTTTTCCATTTTTCACAAAAATTAATTTGTTAAATATATATGCATACATAAATATTGGAAGGGGAAATTTAAATTCTAACCAAACAGAAGCTTAAAGAATGATAGATCAAAAAATATATTCATTTCGTAGAGTAATATAAATTTTAATTAAATATTTTAATTAATGAAAATTCATAATGTTTAAGCAAAAACCAAATCAAAAGAAATTTTTTTATTGCAGTCAGAAGCTCCTGCGGGCCGCACATCAACAGTCAGCGGACCACAGCTGGTGCACCCCAATAATTAGACTAAAGAAAAGAATTATTAATAATAAAAGGTCAAAACATTTGATAAAAACATGAAAATATGATTAAATTTTTCTTTACTTTTAACTATAACAAGTATTACCATAGAATTTAAATTAAACTGAACTTGAACTGGAGACAACATAGAAGCAACAGAGTTTCCAATTATACAATGAAAAAAGGTAAAATTCTTTAACATTCAAAGTTATTGTCAACAATTTAAGATTAAAAAAAAGATATCTTTAATTGAAAAAAATACAACCAGGGCTCAAAACTAATGAGTGCCTACGATTGCTAAATTTTAAATCAGACCATCATAAAATAAATAATCCATGGCCTCCTTGACCAGCAATCATTGTTAACGAATGGTAAGCTGTTTTAGTTATATAATTTTAAATAATAAAAAACAGCATATAGCACAAAATAGAATATTTCTTCATAATTGGGAATGAAGTTCCATCTGACAATTTCATATTCTATTATTGCCCATATTCTATTATTGACCATATTCTACATTATATCATTATCCTAATTGTCTATAATCTATTCTCCATTAATTTTTCTATTCTCCATATTCCATGCTTTTATATTCTCTGTACTTATATTTCATTTAACATTCACTCTATTAACTTAAAATGAAAATTCAAATAGAGACAAGCAAATAGACCATTGAAACTGTGTATGAATTAGGTAGTAATATATTTTAGTTACTTGTTCATTGTACCAGTGATTATATTTTCTTAATTTCTAACCATGATTACAATAAAGTATCAATCAGAACAAGTTGGAACTAGAGCCAACTCTAGAACAATGGATTTTTCAATTATAAAGTGAATAAAAGTAAAAATTATTATTCTAAAAGAAAATAAAGCTTCAGGGTTAAAAAAAAAAAAGAATTAACGAAACTAAAGTCATGCATCTTTTTTAAAAGAAAACTAATTATTATTTGCCTTTCAGCTAATATTATTTTTCCATCAACACCATTTTCATTCTTTAGTAATAAAACATACCAAAGATGCAGCAGAAAAGAAGTATGTATACATATTTAACAAAAAAATGTCTCAATAAATTTTTAGCAAGCTGAGATGGCTCAGGGGATGGAGCCTTCCAATGAAGTAAACCCGGATCAAACCCTGGCAATGGCTGGTCGATTCGAATTTCGCATTCCGCTTGCACCGACCACAATGCTGACGCAAAATATACTGAGTGGTAGATGGATCATGGGATAGAGTCCCCTTGCCGTCAGGTTAAACGTGGGAGGTTTTACTCTCCATGTAACGCATATACGGGTTAGTCCCATCAAAAAGTCTTCCAGAAACGCACATTTGTCACAATATTTGATTCAGGAATTCTCTTGTTTTCTGGGTTGGGTTCAAAATTATAAAGCTACGGAGTTGAATATTAGTAGTCATAAACTCAAAATTGGAAAGGCTGTTCAACAAGGGTTATAAAAAAAATTTCAGGAAAAAAATATTACTCTTAAATTTATGATGAAAAGAGCCCTCAAACTCTCACAAAGCTCTCAGCCCCCAAACTGTTCGAAAAATTACCAAACATCGTATCATATATTTCTCTAGATAAAATTCCTATGCTTCCATCTTTATGACAACCAACATTAAACAAAACCTTCCCCTTTGTTGGTTTGTGGTTGCAAATAAATTTACAGATAGTAAATATAAAATACAGTAAATGGAATCAATACTTGTCATCTGCATATTTTTAACATTAACACTTATATTATTTCAAAAAAGGAATTTGAAAAAATCAACCACACTGGGTTAAGCTTAAACAGCATTGCATACTCATACAAAAACGAAACAAAGGACATAAAAAAGGAAATGAAAAAACTTTAATAGCTTCTGTGACTACTCATTTTATAATAAATCCAAGTCCTAATAGAAGCAATAATATATATTACACAACTAAAAATAACAATAATGACCAGAAATGAAAACAATGGCTCTCAACAGCAAAAATTAGCAGAAAATTTAATAATTTACACTATTACAAAAAAAAACCCAATCTTATATGTTGGCCTCTCATCTACTCTCTTACTCTCTCATTTAATTCAGTGTGTTGTGACTAACTCATAACACGATTAAAAATTGCTAAAGTATTAAAAGTGACATGTTTTGAGCACTCAAAACACAGCCACCCATTCTCAAGACCCACCAGACTAAATGAGGAAACCAAAATATTTTTTTAAAAGGAATAAATGCTAAGTGTCCAAAAAAGAAATTCAAAAATAAAAGTGAAAGACAAAAAAAATTTCGGTCACAAGAGACAAAACAGAGATGGGACTTTATCGGATTTATCTAAAGGCTGGTAACAAGAGTACTAAAACGATTTAAATTTTTCTTACTTCATATTTAAAGGTAATAAATTTTTTGTTCTTCATTATGAAATATATTTTTTAGCTTCTGTCTCTTGAGATTATTTATTTTAAAAGAAAAATAGATCTACTGAGGCCTGGCTATATATAGCATCAAAAAAGCAAAAATTTCAAAATCTCAACTTTTTATTTCATTTTGCATTATTATAAATTTAACATCAAATCATTAAGATAAGATAAATACCAGTAACTGGGTCCTCAGCTACTCCCAACTAGGGTGCAAAGTAACGGGATATAAAGTCACACTGATTTCCAGCATCATCTTTGCAATCGAATTTGTCTCTTGCTAGTCAATATCATGCCAACTACCTCTGAAGATGTAGATAATAATTCATTTTCATTGTTTTTTAATGATTCAAACTCTTGTCTGAAAATTTAAGTACAACAGTAAATTGTAACAGAGTCATAAAAACTTACAGAGAATATCAAAATAAGTATTTTCAGAATGTTTTTTCTGAATTTCTAGAACATTAGTAAATTATAATTTTTCGTAAGATTCTATGAAAATTGCTTAAATAGAACTATTTAAAAATATTGATATCAAAATTTTTACTTTAATAATTTGATCTCTATTTTATTTTTCTTGATAAAATATATTAATAGGGTATAAAAAAATTCATACCACATAATTAAAAAATTTTTCATCTACAGTTAAATAAGAAAAAATAATAGATTACAAATATTTTTTTGCATGGAATTATGTTTGAGTAAACAGATTTTATGAGTGGGTGAATTTTTTTTTTTAAATTTTCTAAGTATATTTGAAAATATGATTAAAAACCCAAAAAGTGAAATTAACATTAAGGAGTCGAAACTTTGGAACGCTCTCCTGATCAAATTATGGGGACCATATTTTCCAGACAGGGTTGCCACTCAAATCAGGAAAAAAAAATTTCCTTTATTTTCCCTGTACATATACGCAATATATTAAGAGGAAACACAATTACTGTGCTCTTGAGTGAGCTATATTAGGCAAACTACATTTATTTGTTTTAATTGCTGGTAAAACAGCTGAGCATACTTAAATAATGCTATAGTAAATGAAATAGTTTAGTATAGCTGAAATATCATGGTTAAATATCCCATACATTGCGCTTTGAGTGGTCACTATTTTTTAAAAGATAAAAATAAGAAACAAAATTCCCTGTATTTTCCCAGTTTGTAAAGAAAAAATAAAAATTCCCTGTTATTTTAAGTGATTTTTAAATTTCCTGTATTTTCCAGGCTTTCCTTGTTCTTACTGTGGAGTGGCAACCCTGCAAGATTGCGGCTACCCCCTATATTTGGAAGGTTAAGAATGAAAAGATGCAAAAAAACATATATGTAATGCAGAGAAAATACATTTTTATGCTTAATTTTGTAACTTAATTAATGATTAGCACTTAATAATTAGCATATTTGAGGTCACCCCCAGAAATTATTTAGATAGACACTTAAAAAATAAAAATTTGATCATGAGAACGAAAGTTATTTAGCATGATATCTTTTTTTGCGCACTGTACATAGAAGATATTTAAAAGATGGTAATTTCAATGCACAAAAGTAACATTTACAAAATTTAAAGAGATACAAAATTTTTTATACAATATTTTTTTCTTATCAACACAGAAAAGAATATAGATATTGAAAAAATTATATAATTACTTCTTTTTCATATTTTATGAGTCGTCACGGCATTAAAGGAAAGAGAGAAGGAAAAAAAAAGGATTTTAAAAGCCGTGAAATTTAAGGAAATAACTGAGATTGATGACATAGCCATTTGTATTTACTACAAAATCACATGATCATTTATTTTTACATTTTGATCATTCAAAAATTAAATTTTTATGACTAAAAATATTTTGTTTAATCAGTAAATCAAATAAATAAAGAAATAAATAATCAAGTAATCAAATAAATAATGAAATAAATAATCAAGTAATCAAATATATAATGAACAAAAATATTTTTTTTCGAGTTTCAGAAAAAATTTAAATCTATGAGGCAAATTTTACATTTATTTTAATCTATTTGAAAAAAAAATTGGGTTTTTGAAGCTTCTTTGTAATTCTGAGAAAACATAAACTATCTGTTAAGATTTCCTGTTCCGTTATACAAATTAACAAAATTAGTATTTAAGATTTTTCTGCATTAGTAATTTTAGCAACAACAGCAACAAAAAAAATAATAATTAACTTACACAGTGCAGCATTTTATCAGTGTTAAAATCATGTTTGTTTAAGAGATACAGATTCAACAGTGTAATATTTTATTTCAATTTAGAATTTTTTTTAAAATTCTTTTTGTGTTTAATGATTAAAATTCTAATAAGATGTATAAATACTAAATACCATTTAACAATAAAACTACACTAAAATTTTTAATACCAGTTATAATAAAATGGTTAATATTATTTAATTAATGCACACCATTTTAAACTAATTAACCAAAATCAACCCGACTTATGATATATAAATGCTATATAAAGAACTTTATTTTTTATTAACAAAATTTTTAGTTTAGGTCTCTCTGCCAAAGTAGTTTTAGCAAACAACTAATTAATTTGCTATGCAAAAAGCTATACCAGGTAATTTTGTGTTTAGGATTGTAGCAGCCCTGAACGAAACATCGGAGAATTTTATCAGGGTACATAAAAATCAGATTTTGTTTAAAAGATATATATTAAATATTATAAATTTTACTTCAATAAGATTTTTTATTTTGAATTCTTTTCACGTTTAAGGATCTGAACTCTAAAATGTACAAATAATATTTAATATTACTTAACAATACTGCAATAAAAATTCTTAATACCATTAAAAACAGTTTAATATGATTTAATTACTACAAACTAATTACAAAACAAATTATAGAAGCTATTATTTTTTAATTAAACTCAAAACTTAAAATAAATTATAAAAACAGAGTACCAACAGACCAAAACAGAGTCTTGTTTTTTGGTGGGCATATAAATCTAGAAGACACTGGACGTGCACCATCCTTTTGACCTTGAGACAGTTTGATGAAAAAAGAGAAACTGTTCCGCGTGGCAAGTTAGATGATTCTAGCCTCTGTAAAAAGTTTTATTTCATATTAGAATTTCTAACAAATGCAGAGAAGATAAATAATTTGCGAAGCAGGAAAAATATAAATTAAACACAGTAACTATAATAAAAATATAAATTTAACACAATAATATATTAAGTATTCACTCTCCTTTTTATGCGATTTTTTTTTCTATTTGGATTTTTTACTATCAAAATATGGGAGTAGCCACAATTCCAAAAATAGTTTAGTCAGAGAAGCGTTCGAAAAAGTGTATTTTACCCAAATACATATTTGTGTTAAATAAGCTCATGGACTTAATAGAACATTTTTGGAACATAAATTTACTTTATCCAAATGAATCCCATGTTAAAAAAAATAATTAATGGTCTTTTTTTTATTTGATTAATTGCGTGTCGAAAATTTCTTTCAATTATATGGTAAAAAAATTTACATAATTTTAAATTGTCAAAGAGGAGAAAGTGGGAGAGTGGTCGAAAGCTGTTGTAGTTTATGTTATTTTCAATTTTATACATATTTCACTGAAACTTATAAATTTTTGAATTAAATAGAAATTTTTTTTACTACAATTATAAATTTAGTATATTCGAACGAATGCTGCATAAAAAAAAAAAAGAATTGACATTTTTATTATTTTTTTAATACGGGTGGAAATTGTTTTTGTTAATTTTAAGTAATAATTTTCTTATATCATATTAAACTATGTAATTTTAAATGATAAAATACAAAGTTTGAACGACATTGATAAAATTGTTTTTGAGAAAAAACATTTTTAAAATATAGCTTTTATTCAGGTTTCATAGCCAAAACTATTCAACCGATTTAAAAAGTTAACCTTGCAATTTTAAACTTTTTGCGAAATTTATTAAATGATATAATAAAAAATTATGATAAACTATGTTTCACATGAAATTTTACTTGAATAAAGGAATTCCCTAATTTAAAAAATAACAGCTACACTTTTTATATCTCTTTACAACAATTGCTAAATTTCTGACTCTTTCCTGGAGCCATTCATACCTCTATTTTTCACTGCATTGTTAATGTTTGCTCCTAAATAATTTATTAAAAAATAATTTTTATTTAACTAAGCATCTCAAAATATCGAGAAAAACAATTTAAACTCAAGCAGATCCTGATTCAACAATGCAAATTTTACTTACACAAGTTCAATCAATAACCTTCAATATAATAATAATATTTTTCAAAAAAAAAGTAATTTCTGAACTGAAAATAGTTTTATAATTTTCGTTTGAAAAAAAAAAATTTTTTTGAAAACTTTAATTCAAGAAAGAACAACATGAAAATATATATTAAATGGGGGACTGAATTCAATCCTCATTACGAAATTCAGCGTAGGAAAAAAATTTAAATTTTAGATTAGTTGAATTCCGATAAATTTTAGACAGAACATAAATTACTGATTTGCGGAAATCCGCAATTTAACGGAAAAATCACTTGCCTCATTAAATATAAAACAGTACAAGCAAAATAAACTGTTTATAAAACCAATTAAAAAAATAACAGCAATACATTAAAATAAATATAATTAATAACATAATGGAGCAGTAATTAAACAATACTTATTAACGTCATTACACATTCTAATCAATAGTTTTTTTAGATTCCGATAAAACAACATCTTCAACTTGTAATGAGCCGACAACAGCCTGGAAATGAAATAAAATTAATATAAATAATAGGATACAATTCATAGACAATTATAAGCAATTAAATAAATAATTGAATTACATTAACTAATTTATCAAACTTCCCTTTCACCTAAAATAAATAATAAAAATTTATAACATTAGAAAATGTCAAAACCATTTCAAGAAAATATTTTGAAATAAATATATGTATAAATTTTTGATACATCATACATAATCAAAAAAAGAAATTCAAAATTGGAAATAGTATAAGCACTTACATTTATCTAAATAAAAAAAAATGTATATAAATCTTAATCTAAGGAAGATTTTTTTTAAAACCAATAATAATAATAACCTTAACTATAAATACTCAACATACTGCAGAACAGGCAATAGCATTATTTGTTCAGGAATAAGAAAAGTATTTTTGCCATTAGCGGATATTTTATCACATAAATTTTATTTTTCAATTTCTTCAACGAATATGGAAACATTTGAGAATACACAGGTAAACAGGAGATAGTCGTAAAATACAGGACACTTTGCTAAAAAAACAACTTGGCAGGTACGCGCAAGTAGCGAAATGTAAATTTTAGATTCGCAGAACTACAAATTTTTTTTGCCAGAATATAAATTACACAGGCCTGCGATGAAAAAAATACAAGGGGTCTGATAGCTGAACTTAATGTATTTTTTGGTGCTGAAATGGAAAATAATAATGAAAAATGTCCATCACGTCACGTTTTTTAGAAAAATTCAATTTTACTGGAATTTTTATGAACATTTACCATAAAAAAATTTTTGTTTTTGAATTTCTTCCCTTCTTGACTGACCAGCATTCTACTTTGGTCAAATCTACAAAAGTACCCCTCAATCACTACTTCCTGTCACCGTCCCTCTCTCTGTAGCAATCTCTCTCTACCAATAGCGTCGCGAGAATCCTTATCTATGTCCGCTGACCTCTCAGAAACACTAGCAAGCGTAATAGGGAGTCATTTTAAAGTTAGCTTTTTTCTGTGCGTTTCGTGAAACATGGCTTTGAGTTCAAGACATTGTGAAAATTTCCCAGATGACTTTTGTTATACATGCGGCGAATATAGTGTAGTTAAAAATCGCATGAGGAGCATTTCAGAGTGTGTAAGACAACTTTATCTGGCATATTTTGACGTGAAACTCGGAGATCAGGACAAATCTTGGGTACCTCATAAAGTTTGTGTTCAGTGTCTCAATGATCTACGCCTATGGCATCAAGGAAAAAAGACTGCTTTAAGATTTGGAATTCCTATGACGTGGAGAGAGCCCCAAAACCACTTTGATGATTGTTATTTTTGTTCCTGCCATGTTCGTGGGTATAACCGAAAAAATCAAAGACTAATATCTAAACCTGGCTCTCGCCCTGAACGAAATAAAATATATCGACCACAGTTAGACCATTTGCGGTGATTTGAAAGTTATCTCCATGCTTCTCGGTTAATAAGGGGGATTTATAAAGTACCCATGTTTCATTTGTGAGTGGGACAGCCGTGACAAGACTCAACATTGGGTCAAAAAAGAATGGCCGAAAAGACAAAATCTTAACCCCCCAGGCACCAAGAACGTAATTCGAAACAGCTTAGTTGATCCGAAAAGAGTATTGTTACCTCCGCTACATATAAAATTAGGTGTAATGAAGTAGTCTGTCAAGGCTGTTCCAAAAGATGGTAATTGTTTCAAATACCTGTGCAAAAAGTTTTCATTTTTATCCCAAGCTAAGTTGAAAGAAGGAATATTTGTTGGTCCAGATATCCGTAAACTCATGAAGGATAAAGAATTTGAGACTAACATGACAGAAACGGAAAAAGAAGCGTGGGTTGCTTTCAAAGATGTCGTCAGTGAATTTCTAGCTAATTACAAGGATCCTGATTATAAGGAAGTTGTAATGAAAATGCTGGACAAATTTAAAACGTTGGGTTGCTCCATCAGTGTAAAAATGCATTTCCTTCACTCCCATGTCGACTTATTCCCTGAAAATTTAGGAGCAGTTAGCGAAGAACAAGGGGAAAGGTTCCATCAAGATATCAGAGATATTTAGCGCAAACATCAAGGAAGATAAGACAAGAACATGCTCGCTGACTACAGTTGGATGATAGCTCGGGATAAACCTGAGATTAAGCATAAAAGAAGATCATCAAAAATAAGTTTTAGAGGAAAGCGAGTATATACTTAAATAGAAACTTTTCTTTTTTTTTGCTTGTTTTATTTGTTTTGTTTTTTGTTTCAAACTTTCATATACACAGACACAATATTTGTTATTCTTGGTAAATCATCAATTTTACGTAAGTTATCTCAATAAAAACAAATTAAAATGGTATGTTGGTGATTTTCTTCTAGAAACTGATGTAAAAAGTTTGAACACAAAGAACTTATTGTTTTTCTCTTGACCAGAGGTGACTTCTGCTGTCTGGTAACAGTATTTTTTATTCATTTTAACCTATAAAAAATTAGCTGATAGCTCACAAATCAATTTTCTTTCACAAGATTAAATTTTACATAGATCAAAATAAATGAAGAGAACAGTTACCGGATAGTGCATGCAAAATTATTTGAGAGAATTCCTTTCCAAATAGGATTTTAGTAAAAACATTAATATCGATTTTATAAAAAATCCTGATGTGATTGGGGAAAATGAAGGTCATTTTCGAAATCAGCACATCAAATAACATATAAATCAACAATAACTTGTCTTGTATTTTTCAAAAAGTTCAATTTCGCAGGCTTGTGTTATTAATTTATGGAATTCTATGAATTAGCAGAAGAATCACATGCTTGATTCTCACGACTCAACAAGGAGCCAAAAACAGAATTTTCGACTTTTAGCATTTTATTAATTGCCTTCAAGACTCAAAGATTTTATTTGTCTTGCAGAAAATGTAAGTAAAACTTTGCATTTAAATTAGCATTATTTCAGAGTCTGAAACATGGTTTTTAATTTAATTTTATCTTCTATTTTGAGAAAAATAAATTTACAATTTATAGCAGTCAATATTACAAAATAAAAAGATATTCTTCTAATTAAAAAATTGTAAGACACCCAGCCACAGGTGTTTTGGGTGTTTAACTTACATTTTGTTTTCCTGCACAAAATCTATAAGATTTAGAAAATTGAATTTTCAGAGGTGTGTAAAAATGTACAAGGCCAACAAGGAATTTTACATTTGATAATTAGTTTGAAAATCAGTAACTGTTATACTTGAGGTAAAAAGATAACCTTCGAGTCACTTAGCAACCCTCAGGTAAGCAACTAAAGCATTGAATTTTGACGTGCTGAAAGAGGCAATTTATTTACGAACTTGCGTTGTATTTTTTTTTTCCATAGTTCCAATTTGTTCAAAAAATGTTAACAGCAATTTTAAATGTTTTCCTAAAGATTTTTTTTCCATTCTTTTTGCTTTAAATAATACTTGTTTATCCATGTTGTTATTGCTCTCTCCTTAGACCTTCACACTTGAGTTGGTGTTGAAAGTAAAAAAAGAGAGAGAGAACAAGATGTTGCTAAATATAATAACTTAACATTTATATTATAATTTTTAAAAATATAAAAACCTTACTTAAAAAATCAATTAAATTCTTTCAAATTTAAACTGTTATATAAGGTAAACATTACATATTGCAATGAAATAAAAATACTTCATTTTATTTATTTTTTTTGTAGCATAATTTTTCTAAGTTACCTTATTTCAAGTATAATTGATTACTTTCAAATCCAGACTATCACTCATTTTGCTAACAACAACAAATTATTAAATTAACAAATTATTTAAATGTGCCTGCATAAAATTATAATAATTATACATTTTTCTCTTTGTTATCTTCGATCTTTGAAAAAATTTTGAATATCCACTTGAATAAATTAACAATCACGGAGATGGGAGAGCAGAGCCTCCTGGTTACATCAAAAATTACATTACAAGAAAAAAAAATTACACAGAGCAATTTTTTAACACTGAGTAAGTATTTTTTACAATTCGTTTTTAGCATTAAAAATTGATGATATTTAAAAAAAAAAGTTTTACTTATATGACTCTTAACTTTGTATTTATATGAAAGATATTTTCCCTATTAACTTTAATAGAAATATATTTCAATTCTTATAATTATTTAAACTTTGAAAAAAAGAGGAAAAAAAACTTTTCAATGTTTTATTTTTAAACATAAAAATTTCCTTATCAAGCACTTTAGGAAATGGAAAAGTTACACGAAACATATTTAAATTTTAAATTTAATGAAATTAATATATTTTTACAAATTAATAAAATAAATTAAACTTCATTGATTTATAACTTGGACATGAGAATCAAAAAAAGAAAAAAGAAGACCTCGCTTCCTGGCTCGTACCCCCCAAACATCACTGGTACCAGAGCACCAGTCCAGGAGGTGCACTCAACATTCGGTGCAACCGCAAGGACCAGACTGAACTTACCAGGCTTATCAGCGGCCACCTTAAGTCCCTTTCTTTTGAGGGTAGTATTAAAATCTACCCTAACTGCCCCAGGTGCCACAACATGCAGGCTTCGCCCCAACATGCAGGCTTCGCCCCAACATATACTGGACTGTCTAGGTCTGGACAAAAGGGACATTCTTAATAACACACTTATGGTGGCCGACTTCCTCCGGGTGATGAATTTCATGGACATAGTTTAGCCCTGCTAATTTTGGGGATAAGGAAGAAGAAGAATAACTTGGACATTTATACATAAAACATATACAAAATATTTATTATACATGCTCTTCCCTTAAAAAAATTTTTGTTTAATTTTTTTTATAGACATTTTCAAAATTAGAAAGGTATGCATGACACACACTAAAAGGGCACTTGAAATAAAAATAAAAACCTCTAAAAAAAGAGGAAAAGTAGAAACCTATAAGATGAAAATAAATGTTATTCTTTGTAAACTGGTCAGTAGACTAGTTTAGAAAGAATAACTTACTGATGTAAAATTATAGGTAGGCAAATCAATTCATATCTTGTTATCATTTAGGCGTTTAGCTTTCAAAGTACCACTAAGAGTTTCAAATTCTAAAATTTCTGATTTGTTATCTATGGGAATAAAACTAAATAAATAAATACACTATTAACAGCAAAAAAAAAAAAAAAACTCTTTAAATTTAACCTGTGACAAAAGTTAAAACTTATTAAATTTCAGTTAAATTAAATACAATACCCAATTACAATTCGATATATTAATGAAGTGGAATCTTAGTTGTTTGAGTGCTAATTATCCACAAAGAAGGTAAGTGGCAAGGTATAACTGCCAACATTTCTAAATAAAAAATGTGCAAGATTTTCACAAAAAGATAACTATTTTTTTTCTTAAATTCTAAACACATTTCTAATATTAAACATCTATTCAGGCAAAAAAAAACATTTTTAGTAAGTTGTTCATTCTTAGATATAAAAAGTTTTCTTTCAATTAAAAAGACTTTTCAGTAAATATTCCTTTTTTAGAGATTATTTTTGTTAAACATAGGGAGACATCTACACTTTTTAATAGTTCAGAAGAGAATAAAAAATAGGGCAAGCCTGCACCAATGGGAACTCATTCCCCTTTATAGATTGACTTTATGTATCATCATAATTATAACTTTGATTCCCGATTATGCTTTCTCACTCAATAGTGCAATATATAAATAAAATAAAGTAAAATAAAAAATAACAATCGGTAATGGATAAATAGATTTATAAATAAAGAAATGAATAAATACAAAATAATAACCTAATACTTTTAATCCTTAGCTATAAAATAAATAAATTATCATCCTTACATATGGAAAAAAGAAAAATATGACTATGGAAAAAAGCAAAAAATGAAGGATGAACTGAAGAATCAATAAAATAAAAGAACAACTTTTCAACTAAGTCATCAAAAAAAAATTATAAAAAATATTAAATTGCCAAAAATATTGAACAAATAATCTGTATTTAATTGAAATTAAAACATATTCAATCAACAAACATTTTTAAAAATAGAAGGAGGAAAAAAAAATGAAAATGCAATATGTAAAGATCTTTTATTTATAAAAAAAAGAAAGAAAAATAATCATAAACAAGATGGATAAATACAAAAGTATTAATTAAGATCATAAAATTGTAAAATTCATAAAATTTTTTTAAAAAAATAAATAAAAAAATAACAAAAAAATAAATAAAAATATATAAATTAATTGAAATTGAGCAAAAATTATAATAAGCTAAATAAAACCAAATTATAATAAAAGAAAGATTTATTAATATCATCAAATTAACATAAGATTCATTAATAAAACAAAATTAATGACTATAATAAAGAAAGGAAAATAATAAAATAAAAGATAAATTTATAAATCAAATTAAATAAAAACGACACTTATAAATTACCAAACAGAATTGTTTGTTAAAAGAAGTGCTTACCTAAATATTAAAACCTGGCACAAAGCAAGATATGATGAGATCAATTCTTAATCTTAAAATTCATGAATAAATAGAACTAATTTATTAATTGCGAAGGGAAAAACTTTGGGGAAAAGTATCACCACAAAAAAGAGAAAGCTCTTCAGGTCTCTTCTTAACAATAAATAATACTCTTCGCTTCTTAATAATAAAGTATGCTTATGCAAAAACAATATTCTGCTCTTATTTCTTTATATTTTGTTACATATTACTTTCTTTATATATTATTTATTTAAGAATAATAGAATCTCAAGCACACACCTAATGAAGATGGGTCCAGAAAAAATCTGATTATTTTTTTCAAATCCTCCAATTACAATTGAAAACAGAAGAGGGAAATCCTGTAATTTGATAGAGTGTTAAATTCCCAGAGAATTCCAAGATTTAGGGTAAAATTACGTTTTTCAAATCGGTTTTCCCGATATTCTCAGTACGTACAAACTCTGATATTTCTATAAGAAAGCGTGCATTTCAAAAAAACATAGATACATAAAAATTTACACATGATATAATAAATAAACACTCTTTTAAAAAATACATTTATTGCTAATTAGAAGAAAAAAAATATTTAAACTTTCAAGTAAAAAAAATAGGAATAAAATTGATATACTTAAAGCAAAGAATAAAACGGCAGAAGATGCCAGAATTGCATGACCACAAAAGTTAACTTCACAGGTTGGAGTAAACCATTCCAGACCAAACTTATTGCCTAAAGATAAAAAAATAAATAAAAATAAGAAGAATAAATAATATTAATTCAAATTTTTTTTAAATTTAAATATCATTATAAATTACCATTTAGCATAGGCACTTCTATTAATGTGTCTAAAAATAAAATCTATTTATGCAAGGAATAATTTGATTTAGTGACTACAGTGATTTAGATGATTTATAACCCTGCATTGAACAGCTGACCCAATTTTCCGGGTTTTACTAATGTTCATCTCTGAACCCTTGTAGTTTTGAACCCATTACAAGGGAACTCCTGGATCAAGCATTGATAGAAATATGCCTTTACTTTTTGGTGGAACCCGCACTTGCTTTACATGGAGAGAAAAACAAGATCACAGAGGATATTTTACGTCAGTACTGTGGTTGGTGTAAGTCGGATGCAGAATTTGTATCGACCAGCCGAAAAGAATTTTTTTTTTTTAACAAAATCAAAACTTTTCCAGACGGCACACAATAAATGACATTAAAGGAAACATTTTGGAGTAGCTAGGAGCTTGTCCTTGATATTTCAAAGTAAACCAAAAATGAGTTTAATATTCTGACAATATTAAAATTATAACAGCACTAAGATTTTATATACACCACATACAGACAGATAATTTTCTCTTAGAAAGAAGAAACAAAAAATTTATTTAGTCTAATGAAGTGGCATTTTAAATCTGTTATTTTAAAAATTTATCTGAATGCTTGATTAAATAAAAATCACAGTTAAAACGTTTACTAAAACTCAACTGAATGAAAATGTAACATAGTATTTGCAGTAACGTTTAAAAAAAAATTGCAAAAATGTAAAAGTGCTTGATATTGTTAAAAAAAAAAAAAAAAATTGTCTAACTTGAATATTTTCTATGAGCGTAGAAGATTTCCCCAAATGTTGGGAATCCACCAATTTTTTCATGAAAGCTGGCAGCAATGCATTTCTGTTTTTAAATCTAGAGTTATTACAAAACATACAATGACTATTACTTTACCTTCATAGAAGATTTCCATTTAGCCATTCTTTAGCTGTAAGTGATAGAGTAGGTGCAACAGTGAAAGGAACAAATCTTCTTGAAACTGTTCAGACTAAATGAAAATAAGTTTTGAATATAATATATAAGTAAATATATAAAACCAGTTACAATATATTTTTGATAATACTTAATGAATAAAATCAAGAAATACCATCAAGACAAGCGACAGTTACTATAAAACATCGTGACACGAATACGTTGCCAGGCAGAAGGTAAAACAATAACTAGAATCAAAAAAGGAATTCTCTGTTCTAAAATAGAACTCAAGAGAATTTCCAAGGGTAGTTATGAAGTTAGTTGCAAATATGTTGATTACAATATCTTTTATTTCTTTGTGTTTATCATTTCCCACACGTACAAAAAAAGTAAAAATATCAATGTTCTTTCAAATGAAAAAAAAAGGAAATACGGTCTCATTAATGTGAAATGACTCATTAATGTGAAATCACTTAGAGTGAAATATAGCTTTACATGAAATATATGTTTTGTCCCGTGAGTCAGCAATCAATTATTACTGTATTTTACATATTTAACAAGAAAATTTCAAGCTGATTATCGCTTTACATGAAAGGTCACAACACAGATAAGAAGTATGTGCATAATGTGCCAGTTATTCATTTTGAAGAATGCTATTTCTATTATCCACATTTGTTAGGAGTAGCAGATGGGTAAATAAATAAAATAGTTAAATAAAGTTATTAAAATTTTTAAGCTTATTTTAATTTGTTAGGTATATAAAAGTAGTACATGATATGTATTAATCGTATGTAATAAATTGCTTTCATAATGTATCGGATAAGATGAAACCTGGTTAACATAAATAATTATGATACTCCCACCAATTTTGCGTGAATGAGGTTCGACTGTATTAAAAAAAATTTTGGTAGCAATTCTTAAAACCATTAAATGTTTTCTTTTAAGAAACAAAAGCATCCTTAGAGTTAATGTGATATTTTACTAAAGGTATTTCAGCACTTCTACTTTCTAAGCACTACTGCCTGTTGTACATCAAGCCTTTCACTTTCTTCACTTGACATTAATCAAACACGATGAATTTCCATCTGTTTCAGATATGGCTATCTTGTGGGTAATCTTCGTTTCTTTCCACTGTTTTCCCCACTAAGTAGATAGGGAAATTTGTTTTGGCAAAGTGCTAAACCCCCAATCAAAGTTACTCTGCCTAAGCTACCCTAAAATAACGCCTCAGTTACCCCAAACATAATTTATAGTGAAATTAAGACCAAGAAACATTCGAAATTTCAGTGATTTTATAATATGCAGTAAATTAGACATCATATGCAGATTTTGTAGTACAAATCTATTTTTAGATTAATGAATTTTCCTTTCCAAAAAGTGTAATAAGATAATAGGGGGAGGGCGATTTCATAATGTTAATAACTTTGAGTGAGGACAGCAAAATAAAAAGGAGGAAAATATGGATGAAGATATTGAAGATTTTTTTCATCTCCCTCTTTGATGTGTTGACTATGTTTCAAAGGTTAAATTTTCTACAAAAGTTTGAAACATTCCTTGTGAATGATTATAACCAAATGCGACAATTTAGTGCCATAGATCTCTAATGTCATACAATAAATGATACATTTTATTAAATGTTGAATTAATACCATTATTGTTAACATTTTAAAATGATTTTATATGTCTAAAAATTTACATGTTACTTAACGTTTGAGAATGAATGATTCAAAAAATTATATGTGATTAAAAATGTATACTAAGTTTCAATAACCCTTTTCCTTGCATGTCCCCAGCGATCTTTTCAATAATTGCTTCCTTAAAAGTTCATACATGTTTGTCTGATTTTTAATTTCTTAACTGAAAAAGACCCTTCTGAGCAAGGAATGATTTCCAAAATATTTTTTTAAGAAAACGTTTTTCAGACAATTATTGGTCTACCAATAAAAAACTTTTGCCCTGCAAGATTAAGAGTGTTTTTGGGAACTCTTTTACAAAGGAAATTAAAAAAAAGTCATAGCTTGGGGTCCTCAAACATGAAAGTTATAATTTCAAACACCATGAAATTTAAAAATCCATAGAAAATTACCAAATGTAGAATGCGCAAAACACCCTGAATAACTTTTGATCTAATGATCGGATCCTCACATTCTAGGACTCAATGGTTTGAGTGGGTGACACAAATATGTTAATTAATTTGTGCAGATGATATTTTAAATCAAGAAATCAGACACAAAAACTTACTTTCTCTGAACAAACATACCCTTTTTTCTACGAATTCGAATTACTGATCCCAAAATGAAGGGGAATATTTCTCGCTATCTGGGAAATATGGTCATAAAAGTTTGGTCAGGAAAGCAGTCCAAAGTTTTTAATTTGACCAGATTTTTCCACCTACAAGAAAATTATAAGAAATCAAAAAATAATTCTTAATTTTTGCAAAGTTCTGCAAACTTAAATAATGCAGTCTTATAGTAATTTTTCAAATATTAAAAAATTAGATTACAAATGCTTTTTATTTCTATTAACTGTGACTCTTCTTCGCATTGACTTTTCCATTTTCATAATTAGCATAAAGAGTGCAGGCTAAGAATACTCAAATCGTGAACTAACAGTTGTTCTGTTTTAGTGATAGACAAAGAAAAAAATTAAGAACATTTCTTTTGCAAAGTATTTATATACCAGACTGCTTTTTTTTTTTTTTTTTTTTTTAAAAAAGACAAATTTAGAAAAAAATAATAATTTGCTTCACTTAAGTACATTAAAAGTGAATTTTATCGCTAAAGAATTACAAAATATAATATTTTTAGTTTCAAAACTTTGTTTAATCAGATAGTTTAACGGTATCCAGTATCATAGCCGGATTTACGTATAAGCTAAATAAGCTGTAGCTTGGGCCCCCCAGATTCCACTTTTTTCTTCTTTTTTTTTTAAAGTTTTATTAGGAGCTGAGGCCCTGTGAAGCCCAAAATACATTTTTGTTAATCGTTTTTACATTGTCGGGTGCTTTTTAAATGTTTTTATTAAATCAACTTTGGTAGTGGTTAGGGAAAACATGGAAGGTTTGCATAGTTCTTAATTCATACGTTTCTTAATGTAATAAATTTCAATGTTAAAATTAATAATTATGTAAGAGCTTGTGATATTTCCCCCCCCCCCTAATTACATCAATACTTTTTACTTAATTTATAAACTCTGTCAAATTAAAAAATATTTTTTATAAATAATTTTTTAAGAGCTAAAGAACGGGGTCAAACACAGTTCTTTAGCCCAGTCTTAAACCTTCTTACTAAAGGGTAATTTGACCTACTTTGCTCTGATGGATGAGTATTTCAAGAGCCAACATAGCAATAAGTAAGTGTCTAAAAAATGTGATAGTTAATTTTGTTTAAAGAAACTTCAAACCTAATAGTTGTTTACTGATGAAAAGTGAGAAATTTGAAGCACCATAGTTAAAATGAATATTAATGTTGATTCAGTAATTTAACCTATTGGAGAGAAATATATATCTTTTATAAATTTATTTAGTTTTTCTTTCTTTCAATACTTTGTGATTTCTTTTTATTTATTTAAATGGAGGGCCACTATTCAATCCCCTCTTTGACAGCCTATCAGCCAAAATTCCTGATTTGGTCTATTCTGGATGAAATTGAGATAACAGATGTAATATTATTCTAATTTTACTTACTGCTAATAGACAGAAACAACATGTGATTATGCTTGATAGACCATTGAAATCAAGTGGTCATCAGCTAAACAAATGTTTAAATATGAGAAGAAAAAAAAACCTCCTGTCTGACCAAATTTTTCATGTTTCCCCTAAATATGAAATATGTTTAATTGGTAATGTTATATTGCATTCTCAAAATTCAATTTTTTAGTTAGCTTGTGATTTTGTTGTTTATTGATCAGACTTGTTTCTATTTTTAACTCCTTGATTTTTGTTGTTATTATGTATTTAAAGTTAATGACTTAAATTGTTTAATTAATAAGGCTCTTAATTTTTTAAATAAAAGTCAAAACAATTTCTTAAAATTATAAATCGAAACTTTTTATGAAATTTGGACAGCTTTGTTTTTATTTCAAACGTGTGCATTGGAAATAAAATACAATGTGAGGTAATGCAAAGTAATTTCTAATTGCTTACTATTTCTAAATTAATAATTTGGAAAGCACTTTTCTTTATAAAAGAATTTGGTTATTTTATTTTGATTTAAAAAGTGTGGTATGAAATAATAATGTAATATTTTATGAATGCTTATCCTTTTTCTAATTTGTTCAACATTCAACATATTGTTTTTAGAAATATATATTCATTTAAAAAATACCATTTCTATTTAATTGGTAGTTTACTTCAAATAATTTAATAAAGGAAACCGAAATATTATATAAGATATGATTTATAGTTCGGATCTAAATATAATGAGAGATTATACAAAGTACTAACTGGAAGTTATAAATGTATTTTTTCTGGTTATAAAAAATACTAATTCGTGGAACCTCTTTAACTCTCCACGGAACACTGAATTTCCATAGAACACAGTTTGGAATTGCTTCTATCATGAAAAAATTTACCAAATTTTACCACATTTACTACCGAACAGCAAGGTAAAAAACTATATTTTTATTATGTTAATTTCATTTTCATTATGTTATTTTTATTATGTTAATTTAATGTTTATGTTAAGTCATAGCCAAATCGTTACGGAAAAAAATTACCGTTTTTTGGTCCTTGCACAGATACCGTAAATGTTACTATATTCTAATAGTTTTGACTATACTTTTTTTTCTCAGTGCGGTCAGTACCATGGTTCACATTTCAGAAAAGGTACTGTGTATTGCCGCATGCAAACAGTTGTGTTTTTCTCAAAATTTCAGAGGATCTTCGATTTTGATATTACAAAATAAAATTTATTCGCAAAATTGAAGAATAAAAAACTCGTGTCTAATAGTTTTATATAAAGAACATATCCAGAAATTTTCAAAAAAATCAAGAATGTCAAAAATCTAAATTACTCTTTATTTATTAAATTTTTGAAGAAAATAGATATAAAAAAAAACCCGATAGGGAGTTGTGTATAGGTGGGGCTGATGATTATGAAATCTAACGCAGAACCGAGAGATCGGGGGTTCTATTTCAGTTGATGACAGTTTTTAATCTTTATTCCTTAATACCATAAAATGTTTTTCTTATTTTTTCTAATGTATGCATGTTAAAAGAAATTAATATTTAAAAAACTACATCTCTTGTTCAATTTGCTCACCAACCATCGTGGTTGCTTCTCATTAATCATTGCAGATTAAGAGGAAGAACGGTTTATTTCCATTTTTTGCAGAAATCGCGAATGAGTTACTATTTGCATTTTTAAGATGACTAAATTTTGGCAAATCAATAAATTGGTGCCACCCGCAGAGTTATTACTCAGTGAAGATGGGCTCAAGGGATAGAGTATTTGCCTCCGAGTGAGGTGGCCCGGGTTCGAATCCCAGTGATGTCTGCTTGATACGAATTCCACACCAGGCTCGCACCGACCACAATGCTGGTGCAAAATATCCTCAGTGGTAGACGGATCATGGGTTAGAGTCCCCTTGCTGTCAGACTAACCGTGGGTAGATTTCGTGGTTTTTCGTCTCCTAACTCAAATGTGGGTTAGTTCCATCAAAAAGTCATCGACGATGGCAAACATTTCTTCCAATACTTGATCCTGGAGTGCCCTTGTGTGCTGGATTGGGTTCAAAATGACAAGGCTACGGAGTTGAACATTAGTAGTCTTAAACTCAAAATTGGGTAAGCTGTTCAATGACGGTTATATTTTATTTTATAACCGTCGTTGAGCAGCCGACCCAATTTTTGGGTTTACGACTACTAATGTTCAACTGCGTAACCTTGTCATTTTGAACCCAATCCAGAAAACAAGGGCACTCCAGGATCAAGTATTGGGAGAAATTTGTCGTCGTGGAGGACTTTTTGATGGAACTAACTCTCATTTGCGTTACATGGAGAGGAAGACCACGAGAAAATCCCACGGTCAGCCTGACAGCAAGGGGACTCTAACCCATGATCCATCTACCACTGAGGATATTTCACGTCAGCACTGTGGTCAGCGCAAGCCGGATGCAGAATTCGTATCAACCAGCCATCCCCGGGATCGAACCCTGTTCACCTTATTGGAAGGCGAACGCTCTATCCCCTGAGCCATCGTGGCTCTCAATGACGGTTATAAAATAAAATAATTTTGCCAGGATAGCCTGGTTGGTGAATTGTGAGAATGGGAGTTCGAATCCAGCCGGCTGAAGAGTACCTATGTACAAAATGGTGGATGTGAAATCTGTCAGGGTCACAAAGTCCTTCAAGTTCTCCCAACAAATCAATACCTCTAGGTACTGATCCAGGAGTTCCCTTGTCCTCTGGATTGGGTTTAAAATTACAAGACTATAGAGTTAAACAGTGGTAAACTCAAAATTAAGTTTGTTGTTCAATGGCTGTTATGAAGAAAAAAGTGAAACTAATAATCAAATTGTATTTTCTTGTATTCTTTGAAACTCCTTGCATATTTTCTATACACTTTCATAATGTCACATTTCTAAATCTTATAAATTTTGAGCAGCCAAGCAAAATGTAAAGTAAGAAAAAAACAATTTAGAAAAAAATTAGCAAAAAAATCATTTAAAATTTCAAATGACATATATTCAGAAGAAAAGAAAAACTGTTTAATATGACCTTCCAGCATGCCAAATTTTTACTCTAAGCTTATGACGAGCTTAAAATGTGCTTCTGTTGTAACTTTTTTTCCTCGTTCAAAAAATATGTGCAATAAAAGAAAGGTTCTACATTATAGTCTCTTCACAATCAATATATTTAACAATCAAGTAATATCATATTCTCTAATAATATATTGCTAACATTCAATAATAAAATATAATGACAGTTTACTTTAGGTTTATAAAAATAGAATTGAACTTATGAGGGCCCCATCATTTTCAGTAGCTTAGGGCCCCATGAAGCTTAAATCCGGCCCTGTCCAGTATAGTTCTATTAATGGAGTACTGAACAATTCATAATACATATAGAGAGATCAATACACATAAAATTTTAAATCAATACATATAAAATTTTGCAGTGCTGTTACATTGTAATAAAAAAAATAATCAGTATCAATCAGTTAACATTTCCTCATACCAATATTTAATTAAATTTTGTAATCGAGTTTAAGACTTCCTTAACACATCGACTGCCGCATGCATTTGCAGTGAAATCTCCTTCAGGCCAAGAGTATGAAGTGTATTCTGCTAAGTCCCAACGATATTTTAATAATATGAGTCCCTGGAGGTCACAAGAACAATATCTCGGTCCGTTTTGTTTCCATGATATCATGCCTGTTTATTTGAATCTGTTGCTTCTCATCTCGCAACTTCACATGATCAGTTTGAATCTTTGCTGAGTAAAGAGGAATATAACTTAAAGTTTTTACTCTAATTAGATGAAATTTCAAAAAAAAAAATAATAAAAGGAAAACTTACTATTTAGTGAGTCAGATAGAAGTGAACAAGAAAGCTTTTATGAGGTTCACAATAATTTCCTTAATAAATCATTTTTGTATTACTTTTATAAAAATTCAATAGTTTTGTTATGTTCTGTGAAATATCTTTTAAAATACATACGAATATCCTTCGCAAGGAGTCATCGCAAATAAGCATCACCCCCATACGGGTGACGTGGCCTGATCAGAAACTATGCTGTTACCTGAAGATGGGTGACGCGGCAGTCAATGTGTTAATCAAATAAGTATAAAGTAGGGTTTCAATAATCTTGAAACAAAAGCAGAGTGATTGTGTTTCTTAACACTTTTGTACAAAATTAATTTAGTGGATAATACCTCAATTTCCCATTCGAAATTGTTATGACATGATTAGAATCAAATATTATTAAAATCAGATAAAAGAGATAGATCAATATGACTTTTAAATGTTCAATGTTTGTTATTGCATTTGCATAAATAAGTGTATGAACCTTGAATTTTTCACCATAAAAATTTTACATTACATAAGATTTATTGAGTATCCTTTTCGTAAAGTGACTGCATTCCTAAATAATTTGAAACAAAGTATCCTGCAGGGAAGGTTGTATGACTTAATCGTGCATTTAAATGAGCAGTCCATAAATTTGAATCATCAAATATTGCGAATTTTAAAAGCACACTTACATAAAATAAAACGATGCTGGGTTGAAAATACAAATTTTTCAAAATTAATTTGACCATTCCCAAAATAATGGAAAATTCAAACTTATGGGCAGTTTAGTAATTATACACATGATTTTTATTTGTAGAAAATGGAATGTTCTGAATACACACAAAAATCAGGAACATCATGACAAAAAAGATAAAAATGGGTACAAAATATGATCAGAAATATCAAGAATATCAGAATAACTAAGAACTGTGAAGTTCCAAATTCTTAATAGTTATAAAAATAGCATATTATTCAATAAAAAGCATCATTTTGTTTGAGGCTCTAAACGAAAGAAAAACAAACAAATATTTGACCTTTCCAGCAACATACACCATTTTAGTATCATGATCATAAAGAGAACGCCAGAAGAAATATCAATGTTCTCAATTCTCAGAGGAGTGTCCAAATTGTGCTGAAAACATAAAAATTTTTTAGTTTACTATTCAAACATTATTAAAGAACTTTTTAAGGTGAAATATTTTAAAGGAGGGTAAAGATGAGGGTTCGGTTATACGAAGTAACATAGACTAGTTCTCTTCTGGAGGTTCATTTTGGAGAGATACATTTTTTTCAAATTTGTCAAAAAATCTTATCAAAAAATCTTTCAAATTCTAACTAGTCAAGAATTTTTTTCACTAATAATCTGAATGTTTACCTGTATTCTGGTTTATATCTAGAATTACAAAGTTGCTTAGTTATTCCGTAATATTTTTTATAGATATAAAAGAGCTGTTTTTATCCTCAGTAGCTCTACTACACAGGACTAATGTGGGCAAACTAAGGTGCTAGTGACAAATTTGATAATTTGTTAAGTAGTCATTTATCATAACTCAGAAAGGTATATCTAAAGATAAAATTAAATCAATTACAATCTAAGCCTTATGGAGGGCATTTCACTTAACTAAAAATGACATTTTAAACAAAATCAATTTATTAAAAATTAGTATTCAATTCGATTTTATTTGATAGCATGAATCAATTTAAAATTGAATCAGTTGCAATAACCATAGTTTTAACTTGATGATGAAATGGTTCAAATGAGGAGCGCATGGTTTAGTAATATTTCCCTCAATGAAAACAACTGTCAAAAGAGAACCATTTGCTGTTTTAATTTAATGTATGGCAAAAATTCTTTCATTTATCTATATTGAATGGTATTCTTTTATCAAACTTGATAAAACATCACCTTTAAATTTTCTTAAAACCTTTAAGGGATGAATTAATCTTAAGGTTTTGTGTTAAATATTGAAATCACTAACTGTAAAGGTATATTATTCTACAAAATCATTTTGATTTAGGAAATGCATAGCATCAATTGAGTTATATATTTAACCAATAAACATTTATTCCATTGGAAGTTGAACAGAGTCATTATCCACACTACCCATACCACCATTTTCTTAACTAGTTCCATGAAGACATGCTGTATTTGTTTAAGCCTAATATTGGTTAATTGAAAATATACAAAGCAAAAGGTAATATCAAAAAAAGGCAAAAATGTATAATTTTTAACTTATTGGCACCTCTTTTGAAATAATGAATATAAAATATGTTATAAAAGAGAAATTTTAAAAGTCACTTTTGCACCGTAAAAACCCTCTTTCACGAATTTAAACAAAAATATTCAGTCTAATCGTGATATTGCATTTTTGAAGTGTACATCAATGTACACTTCACTTTGACATTTTGCATTTTAAATTTTTATTTTTACATTTTGATCATTCAAAAATTAAATTTTGATGTCTAAAAATATTTTGTTTGATCAGGCAAATCAAATCAAATAAGCAACGAACAAAAATATTTTCTTGCGAGCTTTAAAAAAAATCTAAATCGATGAGGCGAATTTTACATTTATTTGAATCTATTTTGAAAAAAAAATGGGTTTTCGAAGTTTCTTCTTAATTCTGAGAAAACATAAACTATCTGTTAAGTTTTCCTGTTCTGTCATACAAATTAACAAGATTAGTAATTAAGATTTTTCTGCACCTATATTTTAGCAAAAACAACTTACAAAAAAAAATAAATAAATAAAAATTAAAAAAAAAAAAAAAAAAAAAACCAGATTTAAGAGTGTAATTTTTTATTTCAATTAAGAATTTTTTCCCGCGTTTAATGATTAAAATTCTACTAAGATTTATAAATACTCAATACCATTTAACAATAAAACTGTACTAAAATTCTTAATACCAGTAATAATAAAAAGTTTAATATTATTTAATTAATGCAAACTAATAAACCAAAATTAACCCGACTTATTAAGTATATATAAATTCTATATAAAAAAAACTTTAATTTTTAATTAACAAATTTATTAGTTAAGGCCTTTTTGCCAAAGTAGTTTTAGTACACAAATAATTAACTTGCTATACAAAAAACCATGCCAGGTAATTTCGTGTTTAGGGTTGTAGCAGCCCTGAACGAAACATAGAAGAATTTTATCAGGGTACATAAAAATCATATTTGTTTAAAAGATATATATTACATATTATAAACTTTATTTCAATAAGATTTTTTATTTTAAAATTCTTTTCACGTTGAAGGATCTGAACTCTAAAATGTACAAATAATATTTAATATTACTTAACAATACTGCAATAAAAATTCTTAATACCATTAAAAACAGCTTAATATGATTTAATTACTACAAACTAATTACAAAACAAATTATAGAAGCTATTATTTTTTAATCAAACTCAAAACTTAAAATAAATTATAAAAACAGAGTACCAATTTTGCCAAATGAAAAATAAATTTATTTAGATAAGAAATCATTTTTTAAAAAAAAAGTATAATTAATTATAAATTGAAAAAAAAAAGAAATTAAATTCCTTTTCAATATTCACACAGCCATTAAACTTAAGGGGTTTTGAATCCACGCCGGATTCTTTATAAAACAATTAGAAAAAATGTATATGATAAGAAAAAAAGAGTTAGACGTTTAGAAATGTAAAAAAATAGGTTACATATATGAAGTGTTCAGAGCAAAAGTAGATCTAGCTTTAATAAAAGTAGTTTAAGTTTGATTTATCTAAGTAATTAAAATTTAAGTAATTTATGAAATTAAATGTATTTCTTCTTTCAGCACACTAATAATCAGAATTGAAAACATAAATTACTTGAGCTATTGGGAACTTTAAAAAAAAAAAAATAATAACTAAAAATAAAAAAAAATCACCCGTTTTGGGGGGCAGGGCGGGCGGAGTCTTGTTTTTCGGTGGGCATCTAAATCTAGAAGACACTGGACGTGCACCATCCTTTTGACCTTGAGACAGTTTGATGAAAAAAGAGAATCTTAAGTTATTTCTTAAATATATAAATACTTTGCAACGTAAATGCCTTCAACTACCTACTGTAAATTCCTGTGAGAGATTTCTCCTAAGCATTCTCCTCACGTAGGAAAAAAAATGTAGTAAAATTTGAAAAATGACTTCAGAAAAATCAGAAGAAAAACAAGAATCTGGCACGAATATTTCACATTTTTTTTTAAAATAACTTCACAGAAAAATACCTAAAAATTATGTTATTTTATGCTGAATAACAAAAAATGTAACATTGTTCCTCTATGTCCAGACATAAGAGTATAGTCCTTTAATGTATTTCATTCTATTGAAATAAGAAAATTTTACAAAATTTCAAAGACAAGTTAATAATGTCAGTAGAGTAGTTAACTTGCCTTCGGTTACTATCTATGTTGTCTCATAACAAAAAAAAATTATTATTACTAAGTTATATCAAAAACTGAATAAATAAAAATAAAATGTTAAACCTTAAGGTGCATTTTTTCTTATACTGATCATAAATGCTACACTGTAAAGTAGAAAGTAAAAAGTCCTGCTTGATATTTCCTTTAAAATTTGTTTAAAACATTTCTAAAATTTATAAATTTAGAATAGAGTTCTACTTTTAAAAATAACATACATTGCATCTTAACAGCAATAAGACACTATTTTTGCACATTTACAACATACACTTTTATGCATTTTTGTACACCTTCACTCTAGCTTGGATCTTACTTATTTAGCTTACCCTAATAAAAAAAAAACTTGATAAGAAGAAATTTTCTATGACAAAAAGAATTTTTTAACATGAAAATAAGGATTTAAAAAAAGTATTCTTACACACAATTAAAAGTCGTAACACAAAAATTTAGCAAGATTAACCATACATTTTTTCTTAATTAGACATTTTATAAGACTTGTCAAATATAATGTGAAAAAGTACACATTAGGAATTTCAAATTAATATTTAAGGAAAAAGGAAACAAAAAACACTCTTAAAATGCACTTAAGATGCACAAAAAGATCCGTTTGATTGCTCTCAGAAATAATAATCAAACAGTTTTTTTTTATAATGTTAAATCTTTTTCTTTTTTTTCTCCAGCAATTGAATGTGTTTTAATGATTTCAGTCCAAGTTTCTTTTGCAGTGATTCTTTTGACTGCAATAATGTTTTTGATTTTTCATTGCTTAGAATTGCAAACTTTAATGATAGGACTATAACTAAATTTTAACTAAAATAATGGGTGTTCAGGGACCTAATATTTAAAAATAAAGGCCTAAAAAATATGCAAATATTTATACAAAATCAAATAATGCATCAACTAAATTTAATAATGAAAGAAAACGCCAAACATTTTTTCCGTCTTGTTTCATTAAAAAAATTACATTATTTCTTTCAAATTAACTGTTTTCCAGTTCATAAAAAAATTTCAATAAATGATTTTTCTTAAATTTATATAAAAAATGTAAATAATATAAAATATTATTTACATTTTATAATATTTTAATGTTTATAAGAAAAAATAATTTTGAAATAAAAAATTTGAAAGAAAAATCTTCAAAAAAACTTTTAAAGTTGAGATGAGGTTTGATTTAGTGAGGTTGCAACTATAGATGTGAGACGGGTAAATACCCAGGGGGTAGGTTATTTACCCAAGCATTTACTCTTGCATTGGATAAATATCCAAAATTGGGGCTTTTAGAATTTTTTGTTCTTTTTAAGGCATGTAAACAAGATTTGTTTTGCTTATAGTTCTGAGAATAATATAATTTTATATTTAATTTTCACAAATAAACTTGAAACTTATATGTCAGTTTCAGAGTAAATAGTTTAAAAGACTATAAATATTTAGTTTATGATACAATGTCTCATTAAAATGATAAACAATGCATAAAATCAATGTTGATTAAAATGAGACATATTTGAATTAAAAAAGTAATGTATAAAGGTTAGCAATGTGTAATGTAATAAAATAGACATTATATTAAATCATTTAAATTAAAATTGGTGCATTTTGAAGAAAAAATAATTTTATTCAATGTATTAAGATAAATTGTATTAAATGGAAGAGATCGTCAATTATCGCAGAAAATTAAATTAAAATTTATGAAATTTGCTGAAGTTTTTAAACAGGTTTTGTTTATTTGTAGTGAGTTTGTAAATTTAATATAAGTGATATAACTAAAACTATAAATTTTACTCTAAATTTATTCATAAAATTATTTCACTTAAAACAAATTTGCCTTTTTTTTTTAATTTCTTTTTTTTTAAGAAAAAAAATTCAAGATTATATTTAGCTTTCATCTGTATTAATTCTATTTTTTTTTTTAAATAATAAGAATAATTATATTATTAAAAATCAGCCATATTTGAGAAATTTTAAAATTTCATTTTAGTCAAAAGAAATATTGAACTATGCAATATAACTTTAATATATTACAGAGTTATTGGTCAAACTTTAAAATACAAAGCAATTCAGAAAATTAAACAATAGGTAGTCATCTGTACACATAAAAATTATTGTCCGTGTGTGTGTGTCCTTTATAGACCCCTAAACCATCTGACCGAAAGCTATGAAACTTGGGATACAGAATGAGGAAGGTCACTGTCGACATTAAAACATTTTACGGCAAATTGTTCTAATAGGATGAGCGAAAAACGAAATGGAATTTTGTGATTGGATAAGCAATAACCATTGTTATAAATTTAACAACTCAATTTTTCACATATTTAAAAGATAACATTAATGATAAGTGTCAGCTTATAGCTCTATTTAATCAAAAAAAATAGTTTAGTGCACATATTTAAATATTTAATTATTCTATATTCCCTATGTCAGATAAATTCAATGAACATTGTATGGTAGCATGCTTGGTTTATGTCGCCAAATGTATACTTTGTCTGATACTATGCAGTATCATTTTGTTTATTTTAATTCTTTTAAACATGTTTCTAAAAAATTACTTATTTAAAACCAACAGTAAAATAGAAAAAAATTAATTTATGTATTCAAAAGCGAAATTAATGGGAAAGTGGTACTATTCATTTAGGAGAAATGTTAAAAATTGATGCCAATGATGCTAAATTAGTTAAGGTAATTTATGCATATTGAAATAAAAGATATAAGCCTTGTACTAGAAAGCAAAACTAATGGAGTAAAAGCCTTTACTTTTCCAGAAGAAACGTAAGAAATCGTCATACAATCATTGATTACAATAATTGCTTAATTAATGTTGGTAATTTGTTTTACCTAAAAAAGCAACTTATGAACTAAAAAGCAAAAATGAAGAGAAAATATATTTATTCATGTTTTGAGCAACCCCAAAAAAATCAGCATGTTATTATTGACACCAATGCTCAATTAATATTGATGTGTATTAATTATAATAAAATAAGCTATGTGCTCAATTAATAATAATGTGTATTAATTAAAATCAAATCAAATAAGCTATGTGCTAAAAAGCCAAGCTCATGGAGGGAAGATTAAAGGGAAATTAGTTTAAGAAAATCCTAAAAAATATCCTTTCACAACTGAGGCTTAATTCATATTTATCACTGAGAGTAATATGTACTGCTGTTATTATGGTGATTGGTGAATTGGTTTTGATAAAAATTCTACAGCTCGTTTTCCGTAGTTTCGGAAAATATTTTTTTCCACTGGTAGCTAAGATAGTGTATGCCAAGTGATGCTAAATACATTTAATTTTTATTTCAATGGTACGAATTACTAACAAGGAGCGTTGCTTACTTTAACATAATGCCACCAGTGATTACAACATGTAATATTAAATTTTTAAAAAACTTAAATTATTTTAGCTATATTAATTGAAAAACTAGTGGAAGAACCAGGTAAGTGACATTTTTAGAATGAAAAAAGAAATTGCACCCAAATTATTTCATTATTAATTTATTAGAATATGGGACAAATAATTCTTTGCTTCATTTTATTTGCCACTGCCAAGTATTTGAAATAAAAATCATGCAAAGCATATTAAAAACAAATATGTATTAGTTAAGATAAAAGCAAAAACAGTTCTGTTACATTAAACATACCCATATTGACACAAATACTTTGTAATTTTTTCTAATTTATTAATTCCCTTAAAATTGTCATTCACCTGGTTCTTCCATTAAGCTCTTTAATTGTGTTGTATATGCCTTTTGATTTTCAGCACTATTGCGTTGAGTTCTCAGTACTGATTTATTGATTCTTTTCCTTTTTTATTCACCCTATCTGAAGAACGGGTATTCAGCTAGTATATCTCTTATAATCTCATTTACTATTTTCAATTTAATATTTATAACTGACAACATTGATGGGACAAAAATCCAGTAGATTTCACAAAATTTAAATTTTATGATAACCGTTGCATAAGATACTAAATATTTTACATACAAAGAATTTTAGGAATTTTTTGACATCAAAGTACAAAAACTTTATTATACTTATAGCTATGAATGGTCTACAATATTTTCCAGTTATGATTAATATTAAATGAACTTGAAATGATTTTTAGTAGAATTTCAAATAGTAATAGACAACTAATTTATTATTAATATTTAAAAGATTTTTTAATTAATTTAAAAGGAGAGTTCCGAATGAATATAATTGAAATACTTTAAATGAGATTCCATTGATTATGTGTTTGTAATACTTATTTAAATATTCAAGCAAGCAATAAATTGTGTAAAAATTCTATTTCCATCAGGATTTTTTTACGGAAATTTACTCAATTTTAGAGAATTTTCATTATATTCAAAAAGGAGAATTTTTATTAAACCAATAGAGCAGGAGGAATTGACAAGATTCAGAAATGTACTGGTAAATCCAATAAAGTTAGCGGCAATAATAATCTATAATTATTATTCTCAAATTAACAAGTGGACTATCGACCTAAATAAAGTAAAAATTGAAATACTATTTCAATCTGATGATATCCACATACCACTGACCACATCCCCTATCCCTGCAGATAATTTTCCTACTTTATTTTTCCTGGATCACCTGGGTTGAATCACGTCTTTGTGAATTTGATTGCACCATACGAATACAGATCAGCATACGAATATATCCCTGTATAATTTAAAATGCTACTTGAAGGGACGGAAATAATAATATATAATTTCATTATATAATATTTATTATATACTTTATTATATAATATTTAAATTCATTGGGGATGTGCACCCCGAAATTTATAGTTTAAAAAAACTTTCGAACTTTGAATTTTTTTAATTTAAAATACTCTCGATGATACTACAAAAAAAAAAAACAATAATAATATTTAAATCAGTTTTGAAGGATTGTGTAAAAGTATTTTTTCCGCTTTCAGCTTACTAGTTTTCTATGACTTTTTTTCAGCTTTTTGTTTTTTTGATTTTGTTGTTGTTGCTGTTTATTTACGTCGCACTAGAGTTGCACAATGAGCACACCCTGCACATCCCTGAGTTGCACATCCCTGAGGATGATCCGAAGACATGACATCACAATTTTGATCCTCTGCTTCGGTAGCCCGACGACCTGCACGTGAAGTCGAGCACTTTACGGTAGAACAGTTTAACGAGGACCAATACCGCACACCCTCGGTCCCTACGCAGACTGATCCAAGTGGTCACCCACCCGCACACTGACCGTAGCCAGTGATGCTTGACTTCGGTGATCTGCTGGGAACCGTGTCTTAACGATCAGTCCACTGCGGGACATTGTGCGGCAGACTAAACATCTAAAAAAAAGAGCTGAAATTAGAATAAATAATCTAATTCTAAGCGTAGAGTTAGCCGGTTTGAATCCCGCTTTTACCCTGGATTTATCTTCACACTGTCCTTCTCAGTATTTTATTTTGTTAGCGTCGTTGAACAGCCGACCCAATTTTAGGGTTTACGACTATTAATCTTCAACTCCGTAGCCTTGTAATTTTGAACCCAATCCAGAAGATAAGGGAACTCCTAGTTCAGGAATTGGGGAGAATTTTGCCGTCGTGGAGGATTTTTTTGAAGCAAATAATCCGTATTTGCGTTACAAGGAAAGCAAAACCTTCCACGGTTAGCCTAACGTCTAACGATTATTCTAACTCAAGGCCCGCCTACCACTGAGGATATTTTTCGTTTGAACTGTGGTCGGTGTGAGCTGGGTGCTGAGTTCGAATCGACCAGCTATCATTGGAATCGAACCCAGGTCACCTCATTAAGAGGCAGGTGCCCTATCCCCTCGGCCACCCTTCTCTGTATTAGAGCTGCCGTTAAACAGCCGACCCAATTCTCTTCGTGGTATTTACGACTCTGAATGTTCAACACCGTAGCCTTGTAATTTTGAATCCAATCCAACTGACAAGAGAACCCCTGGAACATATATTTGGAGAAAGCCTCCGTTGCGGACTTTTTTGATGAAACTAACCCGCATTGTAGTTGCATGGAGAGGAAAACCGCAAAAACCTCTCACGGTTAGTCTGACTGCAAGGGGACTCTAACCCATGATCCGTTTACCACAGAAGACCTTCTATGTATTTGTCTTAATTTTATTTAACAGCCGATCCGATTTTTTTTGTGTGTTCACGACTACTACTGTTCAACTCAGTTGTTTTGTGATTTTTAACCAAATCCAGAAGACAAGGGAACTCCTGGATCAAGTTTTGGGAGAAATTTGCCTACGTGAAGGACTTTATGATGGAAGTATCCTACATTTGAGTTACATGGAAAGGAAATCCATGAAAACCTCCCACGGTTAACCTGACGACAAGGGGATTCTAGCCCATGGTCCGTCGAACGGGATTGAGTAGTGCGAAGTTGACTTGTTAACAGTTCTTTTTTTCCCGTTGCTTTGATGTTCCGTGTTCGAGCGGTCTTGTGTCAAGAGACTGGAGTAGTAACTCACTGCTGGGCCAAAGAGGCGCAGTTTCGAATCCCAGCTGCGGCAACTTTTCAAAAAAATTTCTTTTCTTTTTTTTTTGCTTAAATTGCATTATATTACTTTTTTTAACATTATTTTCCATATTTTAGGGGGTCCTACATGTAGGAAATAATTTTTTTAAATTGGATAAATAGCGAAAAATGGGTAAAAACTTGAAAAATCAAGGAAAATTGGTTTATTTACATTATTTTAAAATATTTTTACAATATATTCGACAGTTTATCAATCGTAAGGTGTTCTATGTGTAAAATCGAGCATCTTTCTTTGTTAAGGAACTCATAATGGAATAATAATAAAAAATAAAATAAAATGGCAGGGTGGGGTTCGAATTTCGAAGCCGTCAAACTGCCTTTAATATTAAGTTATAATTTTTGAACTCGGACCCTAAGTTGGGGTCCGTGGTTCAAACATGCCTGCCGGAGGAATCTTTTATAGGTGAATTAGGGGGAGGGCATTGTGGGCCCCAAAGGTTTATTGCATAGCTGACCATGAGAGGGCTTTTGAAGCGAAATTGCGGCAGGCTTCACGTGTTCGGGTGGTCGAAGCACCGGACTAGTAACTCATGGTTGGAGCGGGGGGTAACAGGTTCGAATCCCAGTTGTAGCAACTTTGCAAAAAAATTTCTCTCTTCTTTTTCTTTCGCTTATTTTGCATTATATGCGTTTTTAATGCGTTTTTCTATATTTTTGGGGATCCTACATGTAGGAAATAAATTTTTTAGCTCTTGTGCAGCTCTTGTACGACGTAAATGTACTACAACTACAGCCTATCACTCGTTCTGCAATAAGCGAGCTATAAGCGAAATACTGCAAAGAGTTCCAAAACTGCACGACGGTCATCATCAATTCTACCATCATTTTTATACGAAAGTTGGACTTTTTGGGTATTGAATTTCGGTTGGAAAAATGTAAAGGTACAAACATTTATTCTGGTAATTTTTATTCCGCATTTTGTAATATTCTATGCTTGTTAACTGTAGTTAGGTAGTAAACTTCGGATGATTCTAAACTATATTATTAGTTATGAGATTTGCCAATTGTTTCAGCGGAATTTTCAGTGGCGTGATATTTACGGCTAAATTGGTTACGAAGCAGATTTTTGTGAATATTTTCCACGCTGTATTTAAGTCCTGTCCTCTATAAAACGACGCCTGCATTATAAACACCACATTTTTGCAACGTTGCGAGGAGTTGCATGCTGTCATTTCAATTCTGTTACTCAGGGTGAAGCCTCTTAATTGTTTGAGCGTTTGTTTCCTCATAAGTAAGGTGGTCTCCGAAGCAAGGAATGACTTTCAACTGTTTTTAATTATGCAACAATCTCTGTTTTGTGTTTATTTGAGAAAGGATAAACCTCTTCACACGCTCAGGGTGCGTAGCGTTTGTAAAAAGTACTTAAAGGTGCATTTTTCATTGGATGTTTTTAAAAAGTGCTTAATATTTCCCTTTTCCTAAATGAGATTTTTCCTTTACCGTGTTAAATTTCGCTACGAAGTATGCAGAGAGACACTGTTCACATTGTTCTATTCAACGTTTTCGCAATTAATTCAACTCCAATCTATTTCCGCATATCGTCAGTCCGTAGCGTATTAAAATGCCATTCGATTTATATGATTAAAAATTGTGACAATTGTCTAAAACAATGCCGAAAGTTTTTGTTTTTGAAATGACTGTTAAAACCAGATAAAGCCGTCAATTGTCAAACACTTTCCAATTCTGCCTAATTGGGATTTTTTTAAAGTGCTTTTGAAAAATATTATTTGAGTGCTTAAAAAGTGCTTAAAAGGTGCTTATTTTTTGTTGAATAATTTGGCAATGCACCCTGACGCTTGATTCTTTTTAATCAAAGCAATAGGGAGGACTTTTGAGGCATTACGCTTTGGCTCTTTTATCTGTTAACTTAGCTCTGGGTCGGGCTGGAAGTTTGGGACCCAGGGGGAATTTTCCCCCTTAGTCTTGGCAACTTCCGATCCCTTTAAACTTTTACATTAAATATTTCCTATTAAAAAATGTGGCACCTCGGCTATTGTAGTTAGCCTGGCAGATCACAATAGAGAAATATCATCAGAGGGGGACTTCCCCAGGACTGATTGTGCTCTGGAAAAAATCCGGATTTTTCGGTAACAGTGATCCTGGAGTTACCGGGGATTGAAGGTTCAGACGTTTCAAAAAATCGTTGATCACCGAAGTTTCCGGAGATCAAATTTTCAAAGGTGGAACTTAAAAACTCAGTTTATTTTATTTGTTTATAAGGGAGAGCCAGAGAGATACTTTAAAAGCTTATGTTCATGATTAATATTCATTTTTTATCAGTAAATAGTTATTATAATCATAAACTCAAGAAAGAAAGAAATGTTTGTAAATTTTAATTACTTCTCCAGGTGTGTGTAAAATTTCAAATATATTTTAAGTAAACTAAGAAATATTCAGAAAAAGGAAAAAAAACTTGTTTTAAATTTTTTTCAATTTAAACTTTTTTTTTTAATACTCAAGAAATTTTCCGGAATTTTGACTTGGGCTCGCAATTACCCCTGCTTCCCTGAGGTGCCTTTTGAAAAAGTAAAAATGTCCTCAATTTTTTGGAAATGTTAATAAAGCGACATTGATTTCACATAGTAACTTGATTTTTGTAAATTATGTGAAATTTAAAACATTCTTTATTAAGCCAAATATTTGATATTTAATTTTACTGCGCTCTTTAGTTGATATAGTTCATTTTATTGTGAAAAATTAGTCTTTGATAGTCTGTAATTATTAATAATAAAGCACGTGACACGATTCTTGTTAGTTCTGTTTCCAAGAATATATATATATTTATTTTTTTTGGTCATTCAATATTTAAATTCCCTAGAGCAAAAATGGTTTTCATAAATTTTTTGCTGAGATCTCAGGGGTCTGTTTAGAAGAAATTTGGGTCCATTAAGGGGCCCTTACAAAATATCTTTTCATAAAAGCGGACCCTTCTCAAAATATTTTAACTTAAAAATGGACCCTTCACAAAATAATTTATCTTTTAATCGGACCCTTCACAAAATTGTTTATCTTCATTATTGTTTTGTTAATCGAATAAAACCGGGGGAGGCAGATGTAAACGAACTAAGTTTTGTCTTCGGCTGACGCTTCTTTCTTTATTCGTCCGAAATTAATATTCTGCTTTCAGCAGTGTAGGCTGAATGCCAAATATTTGTATGTTGCATCCCTAATTTAGTAGCAGCAATTGCTGTTTATTTTTGAAAATTTAATTTTTTTAATTATAATTTTACAGTGTTGAGCATAATCTTGTATCTATTTACAATTTAAAAACTTCTTGGAAAAGTTTTTTGCAATTGCAGGACCCTATTTGCACAAATTCACAAAAGCAGTACACTAGTTGAAAGAAAGTGACTTAACGTTTATATTATATTCACAAATTACAAGTCATTTTTTCACAATTTTGCAAAAACAGGACCTTTCACAAAATGTTTGGACAGACCCCTGATGACAAGGGGGAAGGTATGAGTAAAGGGAGAAGATAATGCAGGGAGGACGACTCCCTGTAGGGTTGCCACTCCACAGGGAAAATGCAGGGAATTTTGAATGTTTCATTTTAAACTGTGCAAATACAGGGAATTTTTTTTTCTTCTTTTACAAAATGTTGACCTTTCAATGTGCAAATTAAGATTTAAAGATAGTTCAGCCGTAGGTACTATACTATTTCATTTGCTGTATCATTATTTTTTTTTTTATGTATGTTGAACTGTTCTCTATTTCTCTAAGTTTTTCCAGCAATTGAAACTAGTATTAGTTATCTTAATATAAGATCACACATTTGCACTGTTATTTTGTGTTTCCTTTTTATGTATTGTGTATAGAAATCACGGGGAACATCTTTTCCAGATTTAAGTGACAACCGTGTCCAGTGTTTATTACCTGGACATGGTTGTCTTATGTGTTGTTCACATTGTCACAACACATAAAATTCAATTTTACCTGAAGAAGGTGAAATTGAAATTTATGTGTTATAATAATGTCATTTTAATACAAAACATTGGAGTTTAAAAATTACTTGAAAAATGCAATGATTTGTAGTGAATTGAACGTGTCTTGAAAAGTGAGTTCTCAAATTGATAATCATTATATTGTAATAATTTGAAATATCGAAATTTAAAAAGCCACGTCACGTGTGAAATTATTATGGACAAATGTGTTAACAACACGATCATTAGTTGCGCACTAATGATAAAATTTCTTTTCATAAATGTCAAAAGAATATTAACATATGCATTATTTAATTTCCAGAAAAAAAAATTTTTCTCCAAAATTCAATAGGACACAATTTAATAATATTTTACAAATAAACATTTAAGGGCTATTTTCAAGATACAAATTTATTTATTTTAAAACAATAAGTACACATGTTTAATACTAGCAATAAGCAATTCGGGTTGGGGATCCCTGGTTTATAGGCTCAAAAGAGTAAATCTTTCATCAAAAGGACCAACTTTGTTAAGAATGAACACTGTAGGTTATATCCTGTTTAGTCTATGGACTAATTGTATTAAATTGAAGACTTATTGTATTATCTTTTATACTCTATAAACTAATTGTATTATTTTGTAGTTTGTAGATTAATTAAAAACTAGTATTAAAATTCTTTTTTTATTTCTAGTAAAGATGTCCATCACATTAGACCATATTAACTCTTTTTTTGACCTAAATGCCCAGTTGGAAGATTTAAAAGTGGCACCCACTGCAACAGGTGGTACTGGCATCAATAATATGCAGCAGTTTCCTCCTCCACGTCCTACCATTCCGCAGTAAGTTATTTTAATAACCATTATTTGATTATTAAGGAATCGAATGTTGTGTTTTGTTTTGTTAAAATTCTTTATGATAAATATGTAAAAATGAAGGATTTGTTTCATTATTAAACAAACATGGCTAGGAAAAAATCCAGTGGATTTTACGAAATTCTATAAATTTCATGATAATTGCTGCATAATGCGCTAAATATTTTTCACATAGAGAATTTTACAGTCATCAAAACAGAAAAACTGCAATATTTTCCAGGTATGATTGACATTAAATGAACTTGAAATGTTATGTTTATGTTTACGCATAATTTTGAATAGTAAAAGGTATTTAATTCATTAATGTTATGTTTATGTTAAAAAGTATCTGGATAAAGAAAAGAATGAACAAGTATGTTGAATTTTTGAACTTAAAGCTTTTTTAAAAATTGTGTTGGCAGAATTTTTTCAGTCTTTCTTCGACTTACCTCTTTAGTACTAACAATATCTTTCTTCAAGATACTTTTAGTAATAACAAATACAGTTAGACCTCGATATAAGGTCAACCGCATATATAAGGTCACTTTTCCATAGTCCCGGTTGGCTGAATTGGAATTATTTCTTACAAATTATTGGATATATGGTCAAGTTTTAAAAATTGTTATCGCTTATAAGGTCATTTTTATCTGAGACGTAACATGGTGTCCACCACATACATAGAAAATTGTTTCCGTCATGCAGGTTTTGTGAGTTCTCTGAATATCATGGATGACGAAACCGAAGAAAAAGACGATAGTCCTCTATCTGTTCTGATGGAAGATTTGGAAAATCGTGGCCATGTCATTGAAGAGGAGGCTGTATATGGTTTGACTGATGCGGAAATTGCCACCTCTTCTGAAGCTACAATTTCTGAAATTGTTTTACAAGTTTCACAAGTTGTGGACAATGACAGTGATCCTGAGACTGTAGCTGTAACTTAAAGGAAAAGCTTCAGTGCAATAAATGTCAAACGAATTTTTTTTACAAACCATGAGGGAGCTGAGGAACATTTTGAGAAGTTACAAAATCTAGAAAACATTGTTCGAAAAATGAAGCCAAAAACGAGACGAACCTCCATAAATGATTATTTTAAATAAGGTTAGATGTAATGTATGTCTATAAACTTTGAGGAAATTTGTAAACAGCTTTATTTAAAATTAATTTTTTTTTCAAAAATCTAACTTTCTTTAATTTATTAATTCTGTTAAAATTTATTGACTTAAATATTTAATTTATGACCGATTGTTTTCGTTTGTATTACCATTTTTAAAAATCATAATGTGTACTATTTATGTGCTTAGTTATGAACTGCTAATGAATCTGTTAAAAGGTCACCCCGCTTATAAGGTCACTTTTGCAATGTACCTTAGGGTCACCTTATATTGAGGTCTGACTGTATACATGTTACCAATTTAAACTAATCGAAGCTTCAACATAAAAAAAAACTTTTTTAATAAAATAATTTAAAAAAAAATTGAATATGTAATATTTTTTTAATTCTAATATTATGGGTGACCTTCTCCAATTTCCTGGGGTGAAAACCGCACTAATAATTTCCTTTTTTGTAAATCATCCTCACATTAAAAAAAATAATAATAAAAAATCTTGAAATCCGTAGCAGTAACAACCGATGGAGAAATCACGCTAATTGGACTGGTCAAAAAAGGATAACTAAATGCTTGTTTTCATTTCGAGATTCCGTTGTTGTAATAAATAATATTGTATTAAAATTATAGGATTTTCAAAACTTTGTGGAAGTTAAAAGTATTAAATGTAAATAAAAAATAGAGCAAAAATTTTTGCAGAGGAGAAAACCAACTGAAAAAATTATGTCACTGGGGTCATTAGTATTTTTTGGTTTTTGTAGCATGTGCATCCTTCCCACATGCTGAAGATTAAGCATTTGACAATTTGTTCTTTAGTTTTTGACCAGGAGACAGACCTTAGAATTGCCCGGTTCAACCGTCAGCCTCAGTACCTTGGAGGATGTTGACAATAATAGTACTGCCATCACTGAGGGACCAGCGGTCAGTGAATTGCATAATGAAGAAACCAGACAAATCTACTCTACTTTAATGAAGCCGCAAACTACGATCCTGATCTCCCCATCACGAGTTACAGGGAACAGGTAAAAAACATTTTACTCTCTTTTTTTTCTGGTTTCAAATTTCGCTAAAAATTTGAGTGCAAAATACTTTCAGGGTTGCCACTCCACAAGGAGAACAGAGAAAAAACCTGGAAAATCCTGGGAATTTTTTTGCTTCTCCAGATTCGAGTGGCAACCTTTCATGTTAAGAGATAATCAGCTTGAAAATTTCATATTAAACATGTAAAATACAACAATAATTGATAGTTGACTCACTGGACCAAACATGTGTTTCATGTAAATCGATATTTCACGTTATGCAGTTTCGTGTTAATGAGGTTCAACTGTATCATAAATCTATTCTAATTATATTTTTTATCTGATCTCTTTTTAACGTATCACCAATCTTATTCACATGATAATGAAATGACATATTTGCGATTCTTAATTTTTAGAATGTTTATTTGATATTTGTATTCTCTGGGTCATATTGTTTGATTTATAATGTTTATGATATTATATTGTGGTGTAAATTGATGTTATTTTCAGCTGATCTCTTTTTAGCATATTACTAATCTTACACGCAGAATAATGAAATGACATATTTGAGAGTCTTAATTTTTAGGATGTTTATTTGGTATTCGTATTCTCCTCGTCATATGTTTGATTTTTAAAGTTTATGATATTATATTGTGGTGCAAATTGGTGTTATTTTTCAATTTTAACTATGCCAAGCCTTTATAATTTTTTTTAAATATTTGAACTTCTCTAGTAAGTAAATTTACTTTGTTGTTTGATTTTGCACGAATCTTACATTAAAGAGAAGTAGTTGTTTATTCTCTCTATTGTATTATTTACAGAATGATTGTTGTTTTCATAGTTATATGAATAATTTTTCAAATATTATTTTACTATTAATATATTGTAAATATTAATATATACTCTTAATATATACTATTAATTTAGTATTAATATATACGTCAACTCTTTTTTTTTTTTTTTTTACTCTGTTTTTTTTTTAAGTTTAAAATCAATAAATATGAGGATGCAGAGAATTACAGTTTTGTTTATAATTTCAATTAATGTTATTATAATGCTTTTTTAAATTTATTGTTGTGTTTTTGACTTCAGACTTATTTATTTTATCAATTTAAAATTCTATTTTAGACATTTTATATTACATTTACTTTTAAGAAGATATAGAACAACTTTAAATTACTACATGTATCTGACTGTATGTAATTATTTGCTTTTGTGTTTTTTTTCCAGCTAGTTTATTGCTTCAACTCTTTTCTTTCTTTTTTACTCTGTTTTTTTTAAGTTTAAAATCAATAAACCTGAAGATGCAGAGAATAACAAGTTTGGTTATGCCTATCATTTCAATTTATGATATTATAATATTTTTTTAAATTTATTGTTCTGTTTTTGACTTTAGACTTATTTTTATTTATTTTATCAATTTAAAATTCTAGTATAGGCATTTTATGTCACACTTTTAAGAAGAAATAAATCAACTTTAAATTACTACATGTATCGTAGTGTACATAATTATTTGCTTTTGTATCTTTTTTCCAGCTAGTTTATTGCTTCGAATCTATTCTTCCTTTTTTACTCTTGTTTTTTTAAGTTTAAAATTAATAAATATGAAGATGAGAAGAATAACAGTTTTGGATATAATTTCTATTAATGTTATTATAATGCTTTTTTAAATTTATTGTTGTGTTTTTTTTACTTCAGACTTATTTTATCAATTTAAATTTCTAGTTTAGGGTTTTTATATTACACTTACTTTTAAAAGGAAATAAATCAACTTTAAATTAATACATATATCTGACTGTATGTAATTATTTGCTTTAATGTTTTTTTTTCCAGCTAGTTTATTGCTTCAACACTTTTTTTTTCTTTACTGTGTTTTTTTTTTTAAAGTTTAAAATCAAAAAATATGAAGATACAGAGTATAACAGTTTTGGTTTTACCTATCATTTCAATTAATATTATTATAATGAGTTTTTAAATTTATTGTTGTGTTTTTGACTTCTAACTTGTGTTATTTATTTTATCAATTTAAAATTCTAGTTTAGGGCATTTTATATTACACTTTTGAGAATTAAAACAGCTTTAAATTACTACATATATCTGATTGTATGTAATTATTTGCTTTTGTATTTTTTTTCCAGCTAGTCTATTGCTTCAACTCTATTCTTCCTTTTTAACTCTGTTTTTTTTAAGTTTAAAATCAGTAAATATGAAGATGCAGAGAATAACAGTTTTAATTATAATTTCAATTAATGTTATTATAATGCTTTTTTAATTTTATTGTTGTATTTTTGACTTCAGACTTATTTTATCAATTTAAAATTCTAGTTTAGGCATTTCACATTAAACTTTTGAGAAGAAGTAAAACAAGTTTAAATTACTACATATATATTACTGTATGTAATTATTTGCTTTTGTGTTTTTTTTTTCAGCAACTCTTTTCTTTCTTTTTTACTCTGTTTTTTTATGTTTAAAATCAATGAAAATGCAGAGAATAACAGTTTTAATTATAATTTCAATTAATGTTATTATAATGCTTTTTTAATTTTATTGTTGTATTTTTGACTTCAGACTTATTTTATCAATTTAAATTTCTAGTTTAGGCTTTTTATATTACACTTACTTTTAAAAGGAAATAAATCAAATTTAAATTAATACATATATCTGACTGTATAATTTTTTGCTTTAATGTATTTTTTTTCAGCTTGGTTATTGCTTCAACTCTTTTTTTTTTTTTTACTCTGTTTTTTTAAGTTTAAAATCAGTAAATATAAAGATGCAGAAAATAACAGTTTTGGATGTAATTTCAATTAATGTTATTATAATGCTTTTTTTAATTTATTGTTGTGTTTTTTACTTCAGACTTATTTTATCAATTTAAAATTCTAGTTTAGGCATTTTATATTACACTTTGGAGAAGAAGTAAAACAAGTTTAAATTACTACATATATCTGACTGTATGTAATAAATTTCCATTTGTATTTTTTTTTTGAGCTAGTTTATTGCTTCCACTCTTTTCTTTCTTTTTTTACTGTTTTTTTAAGTTTAAAATCAGTAAATATAAAGATGCAGAAAATAACAGTTTTAGTTATAATTTCTATTAATGTTATTATAATGCTTTTTCAATTTATTGTTCTGTTTTTCACTTTAGACTTATTTTATTTATTTTATCAGTTTAAAATTCTAGTTTAGGCATTTTATATTACATTCACTTTTAAGAAGGTATAAAACAACTCTAAATTACTACATATATATGACTGTATGTGATTATTTGCTTTTGTGTTTTTTTTCCAGCAACTCTTTTCTTTCCTTTTTACTGTTTTTTTATGTTTAATATCAATAAATATGAAGATGCAGTGAATAACAGTTTTGGATATAATTTCAATTAATGTTATTATAATTCTTTTTTAAATTTATTGTTGTGTTTTTTACTTCAGACTTATTTTATCAATTTAATATTCTAGTTTCTGCTTTTTATATTACACTTACATTTAAGAGGAAATAAATCAACTTAAAATTACTACATATTTCTGACTGTATGTAATTATTTGCTTTTGTATTTTTTTCCCAGCTAGTTTATTCCTTCATATCTTTTCTTTCTTTTTTACTCTGTTTTTTTAAGTTTAAAATCTATAAATATAAAGATACAGAGAATTTCAGTTTTGTTTATAATTCCAATTAATATTAATATAATGATTTTTTAAATTTATTGTTGTGTTTTTGACATCAAACTTGTTTTATTTATTTTATCAGATTAAAATTCTAGTTTAGGCATTTTATGTTACACTTACTATTAAGAAGAATTAAAACAGCTTTAAATTACTACATATATCTGACTGTATGTAATTATTTGCTTTTGTATTTTTTTTCCAGCTTGTTTATTGCTTCAATTCTTTTATTTCCTTTTTACTCTGTTTTTTTAAGTTTGAAATCTATAAATATGAAGATGCAGAGAATTACTGTTTTAGTTATAATTTCAATTAATGTTATTATAATGCTTTTTTAATTTATTGTTGTGTTTTTCACTTTAGACTTATTTTATTTATTTTATCAATTTAAAATTCTAGTTTAGGCATTTCATATTAAACTTTTGAGAAGAAGTAAAACAAGTTTAAATTACTACATATATGTTACTGTATGTAATTATTTGCTTTTGTGTGTTTTTTTTTTTCAGCAACTCTTTTCTTTCTTTTTTACTCTGTTTTTTTGAGTTTAAAATCAATAAATATGAAGATGCAGAGAATAACAGTTTTGATTATACCTATCATTTCAATTAATGTTTTTATAATGCTTTTTAAAATTTGTTGTTGTGTTTTTGACTTCAGACTTATTTTATTTATTTTTCAATTTAAAATTCTAGTTTAGGCTTTTCATATTACTCTTTTAAGAAGAAATAAATCAACTTTAAATTACTACATATATCGTAGTGTACAAAATTATTTGCTTTTGTATCTTTTTTCCAGCTAGTTTATTGCTTCAACTCTATTCTTTCTTTTTTACTGTGTTTTTTTATGTTTAAAATCAATAAATATGAAGATGCAGAGAATAACAATTTTAATTATAATTTCAATTAATGTTATTATAATGCTTTTTTAATTTTATTGTTGTATTTTTGACTTCAGACTTATTTTATCAATTTAAAATTCTAGTTTAGGCATTTCACATTAAACTTTTGAGAAGAAGAAAAACAAGTTTAAATTACTACATATATATTACTGTATTTAATTATTTGCTTTTGTGTTTTTTTTTTCAGCAACTCTTTTCTTTCTTTTTTACTCCGTTTTTTTATGTTTAAAATCAATGAAAATGCAGAGAATAACAGTTTTAATTATAATTTCAATGTTATTATAATACTTTTTTAATTTTATTGTTGTATTTTTGACTTCAGACTTATTTTGTCAATTTAAAATTCTAGTTTAGGCATTTCATATTAAACTTTTGAGAGGAAGTAAAACAAGTTTAAATTACTACATATATATTACTGTATGTAATTATTTGCTTTTGTGTTTTTTTTTTCAGCAACTCTTTTCTTTCTTTTTTACTCTATTTTTTTATGTTTAAAATCAATAAATATGAAGATACAGAGAATAGCAGTTTTAATTATAATTTCAATTAATGTTATTATAATGCTTTTTTAATTTTATTGTTGTATTTTTGACTTCAGACTTATTTTATCAATTTAAATTTCTAGTTTAGGCTTTTTATATTACACTTACTTTTAAAAGGAAATAAATCAACTTTAAATTCATACATATATGTGACTGTATAGTTATTTGCTTTAATGTTTTTTTTCCAGCTAGTTTATTGCTTCAACTCTATTCTTCCTTTTTTACTGTGTTTTTTATGTTTAAAATCAATAAATATGAAGATGAGAAGAATAACAGTTTTGGATATAATTTCAATTAATGTTATTATAATGCTTTTTTAAATTTATTGTTGTGTTTTTTTACTTCAGACTTATTTTATCAATTTAAATTTCTTGTTTAGGGTTTTTATATTACACATTTAAAAGGAAATAAATCAACTTTAAATTAATACATATATCTGACTGTATGTAATTATTAGCTTTAATATTTTTTTTTCCAGCTAGTTTATTGTTTCAACACTTTTTTTTTTCTTTACTGTGTTTTTTTTTAAGTTCATAATCAAAAAATATGAAGATACAGAGTATAACAGTTTTGGTTTTACCTATCATTTCAATTAATATTATTATAATGAGTTTTTAAATTTATTGTTGTGTTTTTGACTTCTAACTTGTGTTATTTATTTTATCAGTTTAAAATTCTAGTTTAGGCATTTTATATTACACTTACTATTAAGAAGAATTAAAACAGCTTTAAATACTACATATATCGTAGTGTACATAATTATTTGCTTTTGTATCTTTTTTCCAGCTAGTTTATTGCTACAACTCTATTCTTCCTTTTTTACTCTGTTTTTTTATGTTTAATATCAATAAATATGAAGATGCAGTGAATAACAGTTTTGGATATAATTTCAATTAATGTTATTATAATTCTTTTTTAAATTTATTGTTGTGTTTTTTACTTCAGACTTATTTTATCAATTTAATATTCTAGTTTCTGCTTTATATATTACACTTACATTTAAGAGGAAATAAATCAACTTAAAATAACTACATATTTCTGACTGTATGTAATTATTTGCTTTTGTATTTTTTTCCCAGCTAGTTTATTCCTTCATATCTTTTCTTTCTTTTTTACTCTGTTTTTTTAAGTTTAAAATCTATAAATATAAAGATACAGAGAATTTCAGTTTTGTTTATAATTCCAATTAATATTAATATAATGATTTTTTAAATTTATTGTTGTGTTTTTGACATCAAACTTGTTTTATTTATTTTATCAGATTAAAATTCTAGTTTAGGCATTTTATGTTACACTTACTATTAAGAAGAATTAAAACAGCTTTAAATTACTACATATATCTGACTGTATGTAATTATTTGCTTTTGTATTTTTTTTCCAGCTTGTTTATTGCTTCAATTCTTTTATTTCCTTTTTACTCTGTTTTTTTAAGTTTGAAATCTATAAATATGAAGATGCAGAGAATAACAGTTTTGATTATACCTATCATTTCAATTAATGTTTTTATAATGCTTTTTTAAATTTGTTGTTGTGTTTTTGACTTCAAACTTATTTTATTTATTTTTCAATTTAAAATTCTAGTTTAGGCTTTTCATATTACTCTTTTAAGAAGAAATAAATCAACTTTAAATTACTACATATATCGTAGTGTACAAAATTATTTGCTTTTGTATCTTTTTTCCAGCTAGTTTATTGCTTCAACTCTATTCTTCCTTTTTTACTGTGTTTTTTTATGCTTAAAATCAATAAATATGAAGATGAGAAGAATAACAGTTTTGGATATAATTTCAATTAATGTTATTATAATGCTTTTTTAAATTTATTGTTGTGTTTTTTTACTTCAGACTTATTTTATCAATTTAAATTTCTAGTTTAGGGTTTTTATATTACACATTTAAAAGGAAATAAATCAACTTTAAATTAATACATATATCTGACTGTATGTAATTATTAGCTTTAATAATTTTTTTTTTCCAGCTAGTTTATTGCTTCAACACTTTTTTTTTCTTTACTGTGTTTTTTTTTTAGTTTAAAATCAAAAAATATGAAGATACAGAGTATAACTGTTTTGGTTTTACCTATCATTTCAATTAATATTATTATAATGAGTTTTTAAATTTATTGTTGTGTTTTTGACTTCTAACTTGTGTTATTTATTTTATCAATTTAAAATTCTAGTTTAGGCATTTTATATTACACTTTTTAGAATTAAAACAGCTTTAATTTACTACATATATCTGATTGTATGTAATTATTTGCTTTTGTATTTTTTTTCCAGCTAGTCTATTGCTTCAACTCTATTCTTCCTTTTAACTCTGTTTTTTTAAGTTTAAAATCAGTAAATATGAAGATGCAGAGAATAACAGTTTTAATTATAATTTCAATTAATGTTATTATAATGCTTTTTTAATTTTATTGTTGTATTTTTGACTTCAGACTTATTTTATCAATTTAAAATTCTAGTTTAGGCATTTCACATTAAACTTTTGAGAGGAAGTAAAACAAGTTTAAATTACTACATATATTACTGTATGTAATTATTTGCTTTTGTGTTTTTTTTTTCAGCAACTCTTTTCTTTCTTTTTACTCTATTTTTTTATGTTTAAAATCAATAAATATGAAGATACAGAGAATAGCAGTTTTAATTATAATTTCAATTAATGTTATTATAATGCTTTTTTAATTTTATTGTTGTATTTTTGACTTCAGACTTATTTTATCAATTTAAATTTCTAGTTTAGGCTTTTTATATTACACTTACTTTTAAAAGGAAATAAATCAACTTTAAATTCATACATATATCTGACTGTATAATTATTTGCTTTAATGTTTTTTTTCCAGCTAGTTTATTGCTTCAACTCATTTTTTTTTCACTGTGTTTTTTTTTTTAAGTTTAAAATCAAAAAATATGAAGATACAGAGTATAACAGTTTTGGTTTTACCTATCATTTCAATTAGTATTATTATAATGCGTTTTTAAATTTATTGTTGTGTTTTTGACTTCTAACCTGTGTTATTTATTTTATCAATTTAAAATTCTAGTTTAGGCATTTTATGTTACACTTACTTTTAAGAAGAATTAAAGCAGCTTTAAATTACTACAAATATCTGATTGTATGTAATTATTTGCTTTTGTATTTTTTTTCCAGCTAGTCTATTGCTTCAACTCTATTCTTCCTTTTTAACTCTGTTTTTTTAAGTTTAAAATCAGTATATATGAAGATGTAGAAAATAACAGTTTTAATTATAATTTCAATTAATGTTATTATAATGCTTTTTTAAATTTATTGTTGTGTTTTTCACTTTAGACTTATTTTATTTATTTTATCAATTTAAAATTCTAGTTTAGGTATTTCATATTACATTCACTTTTAAGAAGATATAAAACAAATTTAAATTACTGCATATGTATGACTGTATGTAATTATTTGCTTTTGTGTTTTTTTTCCAGCAACTCTTTTCTTTCTTTTTTACTCTGTTTTTTTATGTTTATAATCAATAAATATGAAGATGCTGAGAATAACAGTTTTGTATGTAATTTCAATTAATGTTATTATAATGCTTTTTTTAATTTATTGTTGTGTTTTTGACTTAAACTTATTTTATTTATTTTATCAATTTAAAATTCTAGTTTAGGCATTTTATATTACACTTTTGAGAAGAAGTAAAGCAAGTTTAAATTACTACATATATCTGACTGTATGTAATTATCTGCTTTTGTATTTTTTTTCAGCTAGTTTATTGCTTCCACTCTTCTTTCTTTTTTTACTCTGTTTTTTTAATTTTAAAATCAATAAATATGAAGATGCAGAGAATAACAGTTTTGGATATAATTTCAATTAATGTTATTATAATGTTTTTTTTAAATTTATTGTTGTGTTTTTGACTTCAAACTTATTTTATTTATTTTATCAGTTTAAAATTCTAATTTAGGCATTTTATATTACATTCACTTTTAAGAAGATATATAACAACTTTAAATTACTACATATATATGACTATATGTAATTATTTGCTTTTGTGTTTTTTTCCAGCAACTCTTTTCTTTCTTTTTTACTCTGTTTTTTTAATTTTAAAATCAATAAATATGAAGATGCAGAGAATAACAGTTTTGGATATAATTTCAATTAATGTTATCATAATACTTTTTTAAATTTATTGTTGTGTTTTTGACTTCAAACTAATTTTATTTATTTTATCAGTTTAAAATTCTAGTATGGGCCTTTTATGTTACACTTACTTTTAAGAAGAAATAAAAACAACTTTAAATTATTGCATATATCTGACTCTATGTAATTATTTGCTTTTGTTTTTTTTCCCAGCTAGTTTATTGCCTCAACTTTTTTTTTCTTTTTTTCTCTGTTTTTTTAAGTTTAAAATCAATAAATATGAAGATGCAGAGAATAACAGTTTTGATTATACCTATCATTTCAATTAATGTTATAATAATGCTTTTTTAAATTTATTGTTGTGTTTTTGACTTCAGACTTATTTTATTTATTTTTCAATTTAAAATTCTAGTTTAGGCTTTTCATATTACTCTTTTAAGAAGAAATAAATCAACTTTAAATTACTACATATATCGTAGTGTACATAATTATTTGTTTTTGTATCTTTTTTCCAGCTAGTTTATTGCTTCAACTCTATTCTTCCTTTTTTACTCTGTTTTTTTATGTTTAAAATCAATAAATATGAAGATGAGAAGAATAACAGTTTTGGATATAATTTCAATTAATGTTATTATGTTTTTTTTTTTTAATTTATTGTGTTTTTGACTTCAAACTTATTTTATTTATTTTATCAGTTTAAAATTCTAATTTAGGCATTTTATATTACATTCACTTTTAAGAAGATATATAACAACTTTAAATTACTACATATATATGACTGTATGTAATTATTTGCTTTTGTGTTTTTTTTTCAGCAACTCTTTTCTTTCTTTTTTACTCTGTTTTTTTATCTTTAAAATCAATGAAGATACAGAGAATGACAGTTTTAATTATAATTTCAATTAATGTTATAATAATGCTTTTTTAATTTTATTGTTGTATTTTTGACTTCAGACTTATTTTATCAATTTAAATTTCTAGTTTAGGCTTTTTATATTACACTTACTTTTAAAAGGAAATCAATCAACTTTAAATTAATACATATATCTGACTGTGTAATTATTTGCTTTAATGTATTTTTTTCCAGCTAGTTTATTGCTTCAACTCTTTTTTTTTTACTCTGTTTTTTTAATGTTATTATAATGCTTGTTTTAATTTATTGTGTTTTTTACTTCAGACTTATTTTATCAATTTAAAATTCTAGTTTAGGCATTTTATATTACACTTTTGAGAAGAAGTAAAACAAGTTTAAATTACTACATATATCTGACTGAATGTAATTATTTGCATTTGTATTTTTTTTTCAGCTAGTTTATTGCTTCAACTCTTTTCTTTCTTTTTTTACTCTGTTTTTTTAAGTTTAAAATCAGTAAATATAAAGATGCAGAAAATAACAGTTTTAGTTATAATTTCTATTAATGTTATTATAATGCTTTTTCAATTTATTGTTGTGTTTTTCACTTTAGACTTATTTTATTTATTTTATCAGTTTAAAATTCTAGTTTAGGCATTTTATATTACATTCACTTTTAAGAAGGTATAAAACAACTTTAAATTAATACATATATATGACTGTATGTGATTATTTGCTTTTGTGTTTTTTTTCCAGCAACTCTTTTCTTTCTTTTTTACTGTTTTTTTATGTTTAATATCAATAAATATGAAGATGCAGTGAATAACAGTTTTGGATATAATTTCAATTGATGTTATTATAATTCTTTTTTAAATTTATTGTTGTGTTTTTTACTTCAGACTTATTTTATCAATTTAAATTACTGCATATATCTGACGGTATGTAATTATTTACTTTTGTATTTTTTCCCCAGCTAATTTGATTGCTCCAACTCTTTTTTTTCCAGCTAGTTTATTGCTTAAACTCATTTCTTTCTTTTTTATTCTGTTTTTTTAAATTTAAAATCAATAAATATGAAGATGCTGAGAATAACAGTCTTTGTTATAATCTATTATTTCCATTTAAAATTCTAATTTTTGCATTTTATATTGAACTTTTAAGAAGAAAGAAAACAAGTTTAAATTACTACATATATCTGACTGTATGTAATTATGTACTTTTGTATTTTTTTTTCCAGCTAGTTTATTGCTTGACCTTTTTTTTTCCAGCTAGTTCATTGCTTTAACTCTTTTTTTTTTCTCTGTTTTTTTAAGTTTAAAATCAATAAATATGAAGATGCAGAGAATAACAGTTTTGATTATACCTATCATTTCAATTAATGTTATAATAATGCTTTTTTAAATTTATTGTTGTGTTTTTGACTTCAGACTTATTTATTTTTCAATTTAAAATTCTAGTTTAGGCTTTTCATATTACTCTTTTAAGAAGAAATAAATCAACTTTAAATTACTACCTATATCTGACTGTATGTAATTATTTGCTTTTGTATTTTTTTTCCAACTTGTTTATTGCTTCAATTCTTTTGTTTCCTTTTTACTCTGTTTTTTTAAGTTTGAAATCTATAAATATGAAGATGCAGAGAATTACTGTTTTAGTTATAATTTCAATTAATGTTATTATAATGCTTTTTTAATTTATTGTTGTGTTTTTCACTTTAGACTTATTTTATTTATTTTATCAATTTAAAATTCTAGTTTAGGCATTTCATATTAAACTTTTGAGAAGAAGTAAAACAAGTTTAAATTACTACATATATGTTACTGTATGTAATTATTTGCTTTTGTGTGTTTTTTTTTTCAGCAACTCTTTTCTTTCTTTTTTACTCTGTTTTTTTGAGTTTAAAATCAATAAATATGAAGATGCAGAGAATAACAGTTTTGATTATACCTATCATTTCAATTAATGTTTTTATAATGCTTTTTTAAATTTGTTGTTGTGTTTTTGACTTCAAACTTATTTTATTTATTTTTCAATTTAAAATTCTAGTTTAGGCTTTTCATATTACTCTTTTAAGAAGAAATAAATCAACTTTAAATTACTACATATATCGTAGTGTACAAAATTATTTGCCTTTTTTTTTTTTTCCAGCTAGTTTATTGCTTCAACTCTATTCTTCCTTTTTTACTGTGTTTTTTTATGCTTAAAATCAATAAATATGAAGATGAGAAGAATAACAGTTTTGGATATAATTTCAATTAATGTTATTATAATGCTTTTTTAAATTTATTGTTGTGTTTTTTTACTTCAGACTTATTTTATCAATTTAAATTTCTAGTTTAGGGTTTTTATATTACACATTTAAAAGGAAATAAATCAACTTTAAATTAATACATATATCTGACTGTATGTAATTATTAGCTTTAATAATTTTTTTTTTCCAGCTAGTTTATTGCTTCAACACTTTTTTTTTCTTTACTGTGTTTTTTTTTTAGTTTAAAATCAAAAAATATGAAGATACAGAGTATAACTGTTTTGGTTTTACCTATCATTTCAATTAATATTATTATAATGCTTTTTTAAATTTATTGTTGTGTTTTTGACTTTAAACTTATTTTATTTATTTTATCAATTTAAAATTCTAGTTTAGGCATTTTATATTACACTTTGGAGAAGAAGTAAAACAAGTTTAAATTACTACATATATCTGACTGTATGTAATTATTTGCTTTTGTATTTTTTTCCAGCTAGTTTATTGCTTCAACTCTTTTTTTTTTCTTTCCTCTGTTTTTTTTAAAGTTTAAAATCAAAAAATATGAAGATGCAGAGAATAACAGTTTCGGTTATAATTTCAATTAATGTTATTATAATCCTTTTTTTAATTTATTGTTGTGTTTTTGACCTCAGACTTATTTTCTTTATTTCATCAATTTTAAATTCTATTTTTGGCATTTTATATTACACTTTTAAGAAGAAATAAAACTACTTTAAATTTCTGCATATATCTGACGGTATGTAATTATTTACTTTTGTATTTTTTCCCCAGCTAATTTGATTGCTTCAACTCTTTTTTTTTCCAGCTAGTTTATTGCTTTAACTCTTTTTTTTTTTTTTTTTTTTACTATGTTCTTTTAAGTTTAAAATCAATAAATATGAAGATGCAGAGAATAACAGTTTTGGTTATAATCTATCATTTCAATTAATGTGATTAAAATGCTTTTTTTAAATTTATTGTTGTGTTTTTGCCGGATAAAATAGTAACTTTGGTAAGTCTTGAAGAATTCTTGGAATTATTCCTGAAAAGTCATGCATTTGAAAATCTAAATTGTAGCAGATATTTGTATTTAGCTGCTGAGGCAGAGTCTGACTAAGGCAGGGGCATAAGGGGCAATTGCCCCTGGCTCCCCGCATAAGAGGGCGCTTCAAAATCGATTGAAAATTTATTTTACATTTCTTTCCTAAATGATCTTTTTTAAAGCAAAATTTCTGTTCAATGTAATATCCGTAATTTTTTTGTTAACTTCTTCATTAATCTATTGTATGAACACAAAAATCTATATTTCGTAATTTCATAGGTTTCTTGGGCGGAATTCAGCTAAATTTTCGCAATTAGGATAGACAAATTTGGCCGATCAAAAGTCTGTATTTTTGCGCATCGCAAAATGCGATATGTTTACAAAAATACAAGCCTCTGATTGGCTTAAGTGCGCCATCATTAGTGCGAAAATTTAGCTAAATTCCGTCCTAATGTCAGCAAAGTTCGCATTCGGCATGATGGACATGGAATCGTCAATCAATAAAATGAACGAAGCAATATTTCATCTGACCATTGAAGGGGGGGAGGGACTTTATATCTATATTACTCAGTCATATTTTAACAGTGTTTGGAGAACACCAATATAATTTATTTCACAAAACTCCAGAATGTAATTACTGTGGTGAATATCAATCTATGGATCTCTTGTTAATGAATTGTTCTCAATTCCAGACAATCACTTTAATAATATTAGTTAACATCAATGCTATGCTAACCTAACTTGCTGAAATATCATAAAAAAGATTATTAAACAAACTTGAGAGGATGTATTGGGGGACGGTCTTTAATGGTCTCGGGACTTGCTCGTTCCAGCTTGGGTGTCTCAATTTTATTGACCTTATAGTTTTGTAACTTTTATTATGTCTTTTATAAACTCTTCTACTTTCTCCAATTTTATTGTAATTACTTTTGTACTATTTAATATGTTATACTATGTTGCTCTTTTGTAAATTTTACATGTTTATCTTTTAAATTTTTCTTTTAACTGACACTTTTAATATTTTGCTGTTTTAATGTTTTATCACCTTACATAATTTTTGCTGTTCTATGCCCGCCATGTTCGTGGGCTGTTTGCCATGTCTGATATGTATTTTATGTTTGTACTGTTCTTTGGATTATTATTTTAATAAACACTTACCCATATGCCCTAAATAAGAGCTGGTAGAGGTAAATTTTTCCGTGTCTATATTAGGTTCTAGTCAATTTTCTTATTATGTTATCTATAATGAGGTGAAAAATTTAAATACCTCAATAAAGTTCGGTTCTTCATTACTGAAAAAATGAATGAAGTTTTTGCCCCAATTAGGCTAAGTCCGGATCCTGTGCTGAGTTTTTTTAAAAGTTATTTTTTTCATGACACTAGTATGTTTGTTTTTTCAAACTAATGTCATTTTTTAATTTCTAGATATTACAACAGTTGGATATCAGTCCTGTGTTAATTATTCAAGGACCGACTGGTTGCGGCAAGACTACACAAGTTCCCCAGTATATACTCGACTACCATCAGTCTCGTGGAAGGTACTGCAACATTATTGTCACTCAGCCCAGGAAAATTGCAGCCATCAGCATTTTCAATAGAGTGTGTAAAGAGAGGAACTGGGAAACTGGCACAATAGTTGGTTATTAGGTAAAGATTCTGTTTTACTTGGGAGATCATCAAATAATATACAGTGTAGGAACCCAAATTCGACACTCATGAAATATTTGCGAGTTTAATTGTGCGTATACTGAATTGGGTTCGGTAAGATTTTAGCTCTCTCGTGTGAAATTCTGCTGCATTTTGCAAGATATTCTCAATTTCAGGCTGCATTTTGCACCCTCTGAAATCGAACTGAAAAATCTCTCGATTTTTTTATAGTAGCTAATATAATCAAGAAAAAGGTTCTTTGTCTGAAACTAGTTATTTTTACCATGATCGTGTAAAGTCTTTGAAGATTATATTGAATTTTATTACTACTGCTACTAAATTCGCGATTTTTTAAATTTTTTATTGAGAGGATGAATTACAAAATGTGAAAAGGAAATAAGTGTGTTTTACCCCGACAAAATGCAAGAATATCGCCCCTAATATTAGAGTAAAAAATTTTTTTATTTCATGCGAATTTTTTTTTTGTTGACGTTTCTGTTACTTTAAATTAGTAACCTATATATATTTGTTGTTTTTATAAGTATCTTGCAAAAAGATATCAGTATTAGAGAGGTATGTCGCTGAAAGCCCGAAAAAATTCTGCCACAGGGATTGCGAATCTGCATGTGCATATACTGAGCTGGGTTCGGTGAGGATTTTGCACCATCATTTCAACTCTGCTGCATTTTGCAAGATATTCTCAACTTCAGACTTCGTTTTCCACCCTTTGATATTGAACGGAAAAATCTCTCAATTATTTTATAATGGCTAATATAATCAAGAAAAGCGTTCTTTGTCAGAAACTAATTATTATATCATGATCATGTAAAGTTTTTGAAAATTATTTTGAGTTTTTTTTTATGTATGTAGTGCTTAACAATATTTTTTGAGTGCTTAAAAGGTGCTTTTTTTGTTGAAAGATTTGGCTACGTATCCTGTATGAGCCTACTGGGCTGTGCCCTGGGGCCCCAGGCACTCAGAGTGCCCTTGATAATCTTACTGTTCATTAATTGTATTAAAGAAAAAACTGTGATAAACAACATTGCCTTATACATTTAAAAAATTTTTTTTTCTAGTGTATGAAGTTTGCATTTTGTTTTTCTTTCTATAAATAGTCATTGATTATCATAACATTACTGATTATCGTAACATCATTGATTATCATAAACAGTTATTGATTATCATAACACTTACCAATAATTGGAATAGTTTACCACCAAGAAAACTTGAAAAGCACCCCGAAATCTATGAGTCTGTCTAGCCTTGCATTTGATGTAATGGGGGGCCACGTAACCGCAAGTTTGACGGCACCACCTATTGGTAAAGGGACTGACGCATGCTTAACATCTGCCGTTTCATAGCGACAGTATGGTTGCACGTCGAAGATAAGGTGGTCAAACAAGTTATCGTTCATGCCAATGTGGGGAAGTAGACATTGCAGCAGTTTTGGTGGGAAACGCTGGAACATCCACCGTACTGTCCAGACCTTTCACCATACGACTTTCATGTTTTTGGACCTCTGAAATAAGCTATTAGCGGACATTGATTCACAACGGATGACGACGTGTGTGTGACTGGCTCCAGGGATGGGTCAGACCGCAGCTTACTAGCTCCTTCAAAGATGGAATCGTCCGGCTAGTGTCGCAATGGGATAAATGTGCCAACAGTTTTGACGACTGTTTTTGAGTATGTGTACTGTGTATGACAACATTTGTGAGTTAATAAAATCGTTACCGTTACTTTACACTAGTGACCAGGTTTCATTTGAGTTAAACCTTATTGCAACATAGAAAAATATGATTGCCCACATATTTTTCTACATTGCGATAAGGTTTTTAAGTACTCGACAAGTTTTATGTTTAAGTCATAATAGTTCTAAAAATGCGTGACCACCACCAACTCTGTTTAGTATTTAGAATTAATTAAATAAAGTACTAATTGAAATAGTTAACATGGCACTTTGGGACAACTTTTAAACTGGTTATATCTGATGTGCATTGAAAGATGTTTTAATAAGTGACTAGCGTGAGGAAATTAATTCATACATTTTGATGGCAACTCATTTGTTATACCTTTATGCTTTTATTTTACTGTCATTCGCTTTCATGGTTTTCAAAGTTATTTTATTATTCGAAAATTGCAACTGATTACCATCCTAATTTGTTTTTAAATTATGCATAGTTTAAAAATGCTTATTTTATATATATTGAATTTTTGTGGTATTCAAGAAGTATCTTACTTTTTATAAATTGCATTTAAAAAAAAAAAGCTAAGAATAAACAACATTGCATTATATATTTTTAAAATTGAATATACTCTATTGCATAAAGTGTACATTTTTTTTGTACGTCTAATGATTGATTGCATATTTGTAAAACTTAAAAAGGCAAACGAATTCTATTTTTCTACATTCCAATGAAAACTTTAAGTATTCTTGAAAATTTTAGGTTTTTGGGCATTGGAAGATGTTTTAATAACTGTTTTAGTTTGACAAAATATTTCGTACCTTTCGATTTTTTAATTTTATTAGTTATACCTTAATGTTTATTTAATTTGATTATTTAAATTAACTTCCATGTTTTTGTAAATTATTTTATTATTTGAGGATTACAACTAGTTAGCATATATTTAAAAAAAAACAACAGTTATGCATAGTTTAAAAATGCTTAGTTTGAGTTTTTGGGGTAATCAAAATGTGTTTAAATTTATTAAAATTATTGCCTAATACCTTCATAATGATTTATTTTATGTTTGTGAAGTTTTTTAGTTCGTTTTTAAACATCATGGCATGTTATAGGAGTCTAAACTGTTTTTGTGCCTGGGGGGCCCTGCTCTTATTGATTGGATTTTCATGAACTGTGTTTAATGTTTCTACCCACCAGTAACAGGTATTTTTTAACAGTTAATTTGTGATAAGGGAGTCCTTAATAATGTGATTATCAATGCTAATAATGACTCCATATGAGAATTTGATTCAATTACCAAGATAAGAAAATAGTGTCTGAATGATTTAGACTTGTGACAGAACCGTCTTGATAGCAAGCAGAGCACAGAAATGTTTTTTGCCCCTATAACATGTCATACTGTTTTAAAATACTGTTGAACTTAGAAAACCTCACATACATAAAAAATAAAGCATTTATAAGGTACGCAATAATTTTAACGAACACATATTTATCACCCCAAATTCTCAATGCACATAAAATAAAGCATTTTCAAACTAAGCATAATTTAAAAAAATAAATAAATAAAATAGATAACCAATTGCAATCCTCAAATAATGAAATAATTTTCAGAACCAAGCTAATTAAGATAAATTTTAAAAAAAACAAAACATAAGGGCTTCAAAGGTTTGAATTATTTCGTCATACTATTAAAGTCAGTTATTAAAACATCTTTCAATGCACATCAGACACAACCAGTTTAAAAGTTACTGTCCTGTAGTGCTCTTATTCTTAACTGTTTCAATTATTACTTTATTTAACTAATTATAAATACTAAATGGAGTTTGTATCCGCACGGATTTGTAGCGCCACCTAGTATAACTTGTAACACTGAGAGAGAGAGTGTGTGTGTAGAAGGACAGCTGCAAAGAGCTACAAAAAAGCTCTCTTCCAAATAATAATAAATGAATATTGTGCATAATTATACAGTCCACTATTTTCTGTTTATTGAGCGAGTACATATTTACCTGAGCGTCGACAGAGTTGGTGGTAGTTAAACATATCTATAAAAGTTAGTTGAGTACCTAAAAGCTTCATTTTAATGTGGAAAAATAGATTTTGATTGATTATTTAAGTTTTCCTGGTGATAAACTATACAAATTATTGGGGTTTGCATGGATTATCCATCACTATTTATCTAAAAAAAAAAAAAAATCACACTTTTTATACTAGAATATATTTATTTTAAAAAAATATATTTTGAAGTGTTTTTGCTCTTAATTTTATTTTTAATACAATACCAGGGGTCTGTCCAGACATTTTGTGAAAGGTTTGTTAACGGACACAAATTTTTTCTAAACAGACCCCTGAATACATAAAAAGTAAGATTCTCAAGGACCCCTGAGTGCTTGGGGACCCTGGGCACTGCCCGGGAGTGGTACTGACTTGTGTTAAAATTCACAGAATTGTATTCTAAAAAGACTGATCATTGAAACATGCAATGCGTAAAATAATTTTGAAATGAAACTTTATTTCTTTTTCAGGTAGTCATGGATCAGAAGATTTCTTCTTCTACTTGTATTTCCTATGTCACGACGGGTGTCTTGTTGGAAAAGTTAGTGATTGCTAAAAGGATGGACATGTATACTCACATCATAATTGATGAAGTAATCCTCTTTCATACATGCCTTTTCATAAAGGATTTCAAAATATCAATCTTAATATGTTTCATTCTATTTTATTTCATCAGTTCTTAACCACTTCCTTTACCAATTGTTTTGAAGAAAAAAAATTAAATTTTTTTTACATGTGAGTAGTATATGGGGGGGGGGGGGGCTAGAGGACACATCTAAACTCCTTATATATAATCATTTTAAGCCCTTTTTGGCAATTTTAACATCGAAAAATGACATAAAATCTTTGAAAATAACAACTTTTGAAAATCAAAAACACTAAAAAATGATGTGTTTTGTTATGAAAAACAACTTTGAGTTAGCTTTGAAACAAAAGCATCAAAATGAACATTGTAATGTGAAATATGAGCAGATAATTGACAAAACAAGTCATATAACTTTGACAAAGTTGTTTTTCGATATGTGAATAAACTCCAATATTTAAGTTTTTTAAAAAGGAAAAAAAAGCAGCGTCCCCAAGATGGAGACACTGATTTTAAAAATTTAGAAAATAAAAAGTAAGGAAAACTTAAGCTTCTTCTAATTCATAATCAGAAATTTTGTTATTTATCCAACCTTTGAAATTAAATATATAAATACCTTTGTTAATTTTCTTCATGCTTTTATCAGATAATTCTCCTGAACTTTTACTCAAAAAATATTCTTTTTCATTATCTAGTTTTGCAACGACTGTTTCTCCATATTTTGTATCTATTTTTCTTAGAGATATTAAATTGTATTTACTGACTTTTAAATCTCTTAAACTATAAATATCTGTACGTTTCTTAAGACTATTGAATTCTTCCATTTATTATATTTCGTTTTTATAAATACAAATTCATTTTCTCAAGATTATTTTTTTGATATATTTATTTATAATTTCATAAGATGATTCATTCACTATTTCTGTAGCTTTCTCTCTTATTTCCTCATTTTCGATTTTATTTACTAAATCTTCTAATATATCAATATAGGTCATGATCAAATCATCAATTCCGAATCTATCGTGTGTTTCATTAATTTCCATTAAATCACAAATTAAACATACTAAATCATATATTTCATCACTGGTTTCCAAGTATTTTAATTCCTCCATTTACTAGGAATTGTTTTTTGAAACACAATTCTTATAGTACATGCATTTACGTAATGAACATCCAGGACCTAAAATTTTTGCACATTTTGGTACTTCAATATCTAAATCCTTGGATGGCATATTTAATTCTTGTAGTATCTCTTTTTCCATAATTCCTCCTTTATAAGCAAACGTACCACCATATAAATCATAAAGATTTTGAATATATAATTTTACATTATTATTACTAATCCAGAGCTCTTTGTTATTAGGAGTCCTTTTAAATCTTAGACCATGTATCTCTGTAGCACATTTACGTACTATACTCAGTTCTTGATCATCTAGTTCACAGTCTGGTGTAAATACACTAATTGTTTCACCAAAAGGTAATTTTGTATGTACCCACCCTATTTCTCGGACTATCTTACGATTTGGAAGTATAAATCCTTGAATATTGATAATAAGAGTTATGTCATTCATATTTATTAGAAAGTGTTTTTTATAAATACTTTTCAAAAAGCTTTCTTTTCAACTTGTACAACCGTCTTTTTCCAAGTATTACATTTATAACACGAGGTCATATTCATAGGAAATCCTTTCTTATCCAAAGTAAGAAAGATACCCATATTATCAGTTCTCTTTTTACATTTTTCGCACCAACGTCTATTATCCATATTTATTAGAAAATGTTTTTTATAAAGATATAAAATATAAGAAGATATAAAAAATATAGAAGATAGAAAAAATATAGAAGATATAAGAAAATATAGAAGATACAAAAATATAGAAGATGTGAAATATAAAATTAATATACAAAAGGCACAGTATTGTAATCGTCTAAAATTATTCTTTTATCAAATCCAAACGTATATCTTTTATTCGTCTTAATACTTGAAATATTTCGATCTTTTTCGATTTTAAATTGATTGATTTCTACATCTAAGCAATCTTTTTCACCAGTTATTATTTTCATTCTATTATCAAAATCTAATAGAGTTTCACTCTGGTATGACATTTTAAATCCTTTAACTTTTCCATGTACAGAATTATCATTCAATATATAACCATAATCTTTAGAAGCCCCAGCTAACCAAGATGCTATGTATTTATCATTTTCCAATTCATTTGTCCATTCGCCTAACATGCATCCTGTTTCAATTTTAATGGTTCCATCGTCTATATACACTACACTATCTGTATCATAATAAAGCACTTTATCTCCTAATTTATCTAACATTTCATATAATCTAATTCTAGCTGAACTAGTTGTAAAAGCGGCTATATATACGTTGGTATTGAAGTTATTTTTTCAAATTTATCTTTCATTTTATAAGTCATTTCAACACAATCGTCATTCAAAAAATTCATATTTATATCTTTAATAGTGTCATCTAAAATAATTCTGTAAAAATCTTCAATTTCTATTACGTATTCTGTTTGCTTCATATTATTTCTTTGTCCAAACTTACCCCATAAAGAATTTAAACATATCTTGGCTATAAATCTCAAACCTGGATTGTCTTCAATTTTATCTAATTTTATATTCAATTTTTCTTTAACTACTCTTCTGTATTCTTTCTCATTTTTGAAATTGTTTTTCCATTTATCGCATGTTTCCAGTTTTATCTTTAAGAACATTTTAACATATTTTTTAAAGAGTTTGTTTGATTTATTTTCAAAATGCCAAACTTCATAGATATTTAAAATCTCATATCCTTTTTTAATTACTAGTTTCATTTCATCAGTTGTCCAAGTTCCTATTATACATCTATCCTCATCACTATGTTTACATTCAGAATTTCTTATCTTATAACAGATATCACATTTTTTCTTCTCCAAGGCTGTTTTGAAATGATTACATTTTACTGTTTCTGAACAACTTCTACATAATGAAAATATTAACTTTTCTGCTTTATAAGGTAGTACAGGATGATATAATTTTTTAGGTGGAAATACTTTACATTTAATTAATCCATACCAATTGTCATTATAATTTTTAGGATTATATATCTTTTTTGGATGTTTAATGGGATAGTAATCAAAGTAATTTACAGTTGGATACAGTGAACATACATCGATATATCTACCTTTTTCGTTATCTTTCATTTCATATTTTAATTTGGTAGGTTCACATCTTCCTCCAAAAAATGCATCTCTGGGATTTAAACGTTCTACAAAATCCCTTTTCCATTCTTTTTTCATGTATTTTTTCATGTATTTTTTCATATCTTTATTATTATCAAAATCACACTCCCATATTCTTATTAATTCATATCCTTCTTTTATTATTTTCTTATTTAACTTCTTAGTTTTTTTATATAAATCTTCCATGAGCATCTGATTTATAGTATTTACTTGTGTTTTAGTATAACATTTAGGACATCCATGCCAGAAGCAACCTTGAAATTGAAATATTGTATTCTTATAAAACCCATCTACTTTATAATATTTCTTACCCAATTTGATTTTTTTCTCTCCTCCATTCAAAGCATGACGAATATTAATGTTTTCAGTTTTAGATATATAATCTAGCCAAGCAATTGATTTTTTACTATATTGGTCTTTTTGAATTTTATCTTCATCAATAGCTATTGTTTTCTCTTTTAAGAATTTATCTCTGTAAATAGCCATACATAAACCAGCTAAAGTTACATACTTAAAAGGATCAACATTCACAGTTTTTAAAAATAATCTTCTTAATTCTAGACAACCTTTTCTTAAAATATCTACATCAGATCTACAGTATTTGGTAAATTCTTTTTGAAAATCAAATGTTTCATGTTTCACAGAATCATACCATTTATCAAATTTTTTTCTGTCTTCTTTAACCATATAATCATATCCATAGTAATATTTTTTAGGATATTTGCCTATATATTTTTGATTCTTTTCTTTATTGAAAAGATGAGGAAAATAACCTTTAGCTAATTCATTCAAACCAAATGTTTTTGGAAATTTTTTAAGTGGACACATTGTAAAATTAATAGTCTATAAATCTTATATTATATCCTTCTGCTTTCATATATGCTAACTTATTTCCCTGATAAATTTGTAAATATCTTTATATGATTTTTGAAACAATATTTAACTAAAAATTGAAAATCAAAGCCTTTTCCATAATGAGCTATTACAGTATATCCAAAATGATGATCTTTAAATAACCATTCACAAAATTCATTTTCATTTCTAAATTTTGTTTCACATCCATTAAAATCACGGCATATAACCAGATTTACTTCATGAATTCCACTATCTAGCATAGTTTCCACATCAAAAAATAAGTATTTTTCAGTATAATCATATTTACATTTAACACACCAATCTTTCTTATTGCTTATATTTTCAACACAATTATCTTTACAAATACCTCCTTTACTATCTTTATGTTGCATAAAACATTCATGACCTCTTGTCACAAATTTTCTACAATTCCAGCATTCATATTCGCCACATATATGCTCATCAGGTTTTCTATGGTACCAATTAATTACACGTTTACATTTCAAACATTTCCAAAGCACTTTACAAACACTGAAACCTTTTGAATTTGTCTTTATATGATTATTAAAACATTTCTGTCCTTTAAATTTACGATTGCAATCTTCACAAAATATTTCTTCTCCTACACAATCAGATTCTTTAACAAAACATATATCACATTTTAAAGGACATTTATGTTGATCACTTCTTTTATATCCTATTTTACAATAATTGCAATAGTTATTTTTACCTAAAAATCCAGTCATGGACGTAATGACATCAAAATGATTTATATTCTTATATATAAATATGCAAGTAAATTTATATTCACCACTGTATATAATTTCATTACCATTTTCTCTACAAACAATATTAATTTGAATATCTAAAAAATTTTCAAATATTTTAACTTCTTCTAAGCAACATACTTCTAATGCAATATTGCATAAATAATGTAATTTCGCAGCTAAAGTTTTTTGTAACATGCGTCCTTTTCTAATATACAATATTTGATTATTCGATAATTTTTCAATACATAATTTATCACTTAATAAATCAGGATTCTGAATCGCTAAAGCTGTTACAATTGATCTAGCTAAACAAATACTATCATCATTTTTTATTTGACAAATACTTTTCTTTTTAACTGGATCAGTTTCAGAATACAATTTTAAAGCCTTATGTCTTCCTCCATGAGGTAATTCAATAACATTAAAATCAAATATACATTCTGTTAAATCTAATTCTTTATATTCCATTTGGTTAGATAATTTATCAATGTATTCTTCAAAAGCTACTTTAGTTGACATCATTTTATCATGAAAGGGTGTATTTAATTTTGGATTATAAGTAATTACATCTACTTTTCCTACAATATTTTCAATTGCTCTTCTAAATATATTTTTTAAAATATTTTGGTACTGTTCAGGTAAAATTTTGGATCCTGCAACTCTATATTGTTTTCTATATACTCTATATTTCTTGATAAAGTCACCTCTGGATTCAATAATTTTATAATCTGGCTTAAAAAATTGTTTAAGATTTACTTCTCTCTTAATTTTATTCTTTATCTTTTGAGGTCTATATATAGCATTTAAATTAGATTCAGTTATTATATTTTTTTCTTCTTTTGGTTCAAATTTTCCATCTTTATATCTTAAATTATATGAATCAAAAACTTTTCTTGACTGATTTCTTTTACAGGGATATTTGTTAAATTTTTTTGTTTTTCTTTTCAAATATTTAGAAGCATCCAATCCCAAATAATCTGTTAATATAGGCTTATATTTTCCTGTTGTTCTGATGTAGGAAATTATAGAATCAATAATATTATCAGTAACAGAAATTTTAAATTTAGTTATTAAAGCTTTCAATTTTTTCTCACTGAAAGTTGAGAGTACATCACTCAGGTGTTTAAACACCTTCATCATGTCTCTTATTTATTGGCAAGTAAATTCATAAAGGCTTTTTAAAACTCCATCTTCTTTGTTTTTAAAAATTATTTTTATAAAAGTTCTTCCATTTGTTTTAATTCTTCCATTCTTTTTATGTGAATTTTACTTTTAAAGTGTCTCTGTTTATGTGTATACGAATAATATCTTCCGCAATCACATTGATATTGAATACATTTTTTCTTAAGGTCACATTTAATACATCTTTTAAACATATATTTTTTATTTTTGTAAAATTCTTCTTCTGATTTTAAACGATTACAATCGCGACAAACTTTCTCCATTTATAAGATGGTGTTTTTATAAATGGATTATTAATGAAGGGTCAGTGACCCTTTACAATATTTAAATCTACTTTAGAATTATTTCTTTAGGAATATAAGGAATGAAAGATTTTTCTAAATCCTTTTTAATTAAATCATTCAATACATCAAAACATTCATTGTAATTATTAACTATTAATTTTACAATTTTTTGAAGATATAAATAATTAAGAATGTAAACTTCTTTGCGTTTACTATCTTTAAAATCTATGAGTATTCTTTGAATCAATTTATCAACCTCTTTTGCTTCATAAACTTTTTTGAAATATACGTAATAATACAAGTCATTAGAATTTCTGCCTGTATTATAACCAACTAATCTTGCTTTTAAATTTTTAGTATGTCCTACTTTAAAATTATTATTCTTTGAATAGTGAAGTGTTGTTGCTATGTAAATATATGAATCTTTACTTTTTACTTTTACATTGTCGATAAAATTTTTAATATTATTATTTGCTAGCTTTAATTTTTCAATTTCCTTATCTTTTAATTTTAATTCTTTTTTCAGTTTATATTCTCCTGCTTTTCTAATATTAGGAAGAACTTCTTTAGTTACCCAATTAGTAAATTCTTCTGCTTTAGGCATTTTAGATCTAAATATTAACTTATAAAGAGCTGATTCATTAATAAATATCGTTTGGTTATGAAGGTCAGTATTTGACTGACCTTTAAAATTTTTAAATATAATCTTATTTTCATCAGAAACGTTATCTAATATTGCTTGCTTTGGCCTTTTATATTCTAATATTCTAGCTATATCAGTACCTTTAAACCAAGGTTCATTATCTTTATCAATTATAATCATAACATTTTTATTATTAAAATTTAATTTATTATTCTTAATATCAATTATATTATCCATAGTATTTATATGAGAATGTTTTTTTAAAACAGATTACTTTAAGCTTAAAATTCCGGTTAAATCTGTAAAAGTCCCTAGCTGGATTTATCATTTATAAATGAATTCCATAAATCTTCATATTTCTTTTTCTCTTTAATTTTTATAGAATTATCAATATTGAAAAGATCACAAATCTTCTTCATATAAAACAAGTATTTTAAATTCTTTTCGTAATAACAAAAATCTAAGAACTTGTAAAATAATTCATTTGCCTCATTCGTAAAATTCAGTTTATGTTTTCTTTTCAAACTATTAAAGAAATATATTCTACTTTTGAGTCGTTGCTTTAAAAAAGTATTTATATCAATATTGTAATAGGATTCATCTTCAGAACTATCATAACAAATTTCTTTCTTTTTAATTTGTTTAAACACTTTTAAATAATTATCAGGAATATCCATTTATTTACGAATGTTTTTTAAAAATAGATGACAGCACTAGTACGTTAAAAGAATAATTTTTGAGTGTTATCTTTTAAAGATAAGGAAAGTAAAAGGTTTTCCAAACAAAAATAATTATTAAACACAAGCTGATTTTTAAAGTGTAGATAAACATACAAGATAAAATAAACATATTTTTAAGTATTATTCTTATAAAAATTAATTTATATTACAAGAGAAAAATTTAACTCAAGGAAATTTCTTTTAAAACTTAATAATTTTTTTGTTGAACTGTAATTTCCTTTTTCACATATAGATGGCTCTGAGAGGTCAAAGTTTAATAGCTCTTTATATCTTATAAGGATAAGATTCTTACACTGTCGGCCTCAGTGGCCGAGTTGGTTAGGGCGCCCTTAGAGAGTTAGGCAGCGAGTTTGAGGTAGTGAGTTCGATCCTCGTTCACCCACTAGGGTAGGAGATGAAACAGAGCTCCACCTAGTGTAGATGCTGAATAGGGACCGAAGTCGGTACCTTGGATTCCCTCCCTCATAGCAACGAGGTCGAGTAGCCTCCCCCATAGCAACAGGGGTTGAGGAAGAAAAAAAAAAAGAACCGGCTGAGAGGTGAAAAAGGCCTATAACATCATCCTGTAAATAAATAAACAGCTACACCTCTCAGCCGAAGAGGCCATTTTGCAATTTTTTTCTTTGATTTTTAATTAATATAAAAACACAAGTAAATGTTTTTCGTTTCTTGCAATTCTTTTCAATTTTAATACATCTCGTAATCGATACACCCACACATCTAATAAATCCTCATTGTCTTAAAATTCTGGAAAAATATCGTAAAATATTACTTTTCTAAAATAGTGTAATTTCATTACCTTTTTTTAATGATTTTCAATAATTCTCATATTATCATAAGATTCTAATTTGAAATCGTCTCTCGCTGTAAATATTATATTGTGGTGGTTTTTTCTCCTTAAATTATCATATTCTAACTCTATTCTAAAATTGAATAGATTTATATTAAGTAATAAAATTTTATTTATATTTTTTTCAAACATATTTATTTACATTTAAAATCCAGAGGCCGGAGAAGAGGCCCCTGAAGTTTAGGGGTGTAGAAGGGAGTCGTGTTTTACGACCCCTTAACGTTATTAAAGAATAAAAAAAGCTAATTTTGTAGAGTTTTTGGAAAAATAATATAGAATTTATAAAATTCAAAACGAAAATCAACCCCTCCGAATTTGGGGAGGTTGAAATAGAGGGTACTTACCCTTATTTTTATGTGTTTTATGGGGGGGTGATTCACCCTCCCATAATTTCGATTAAAATCTTATGTTTTTATAAAATATCTTTTTTATCTATCCAACTGTTAAAATCATTTGAATAACCTAACCATTTAACGAGTAATTTATCTCCTTTTTTTCTAATTATCTTTTCAATTTTATATACTTCATCCGTCTTATTATATTTAACTAATTCATTTTCATAATAAGTACCTTTTATCTCCTCACTATTTAAATCATTTATTCTATAGGTAATCTGTTCTCAATATTTCTGCTATGATGAAAATTTCTTCTGTAAATGTAGGGTGATAACCTCTCGTAAACGTTTCTTTAAATTTTGAAATTCTTACTTTATCACCTATTTTAAATTTTGGTTTCCTGATTACTTTTCTAACATACAAGTTATTATAAACAAGATTTTCATTCGTTTTTTTACTTGCTTCGGTAGGTGACATTTTAATAGATCTATGATATGAATTGTTGTAATTTTGAACTAATTTATTTAAGATATCAATATATCTTTCTGTTTTATTAGCTGCCAAGTATTTTCTTATTTTTCCATTTAATGTACGATTAAAGCGTTCAACCACTGAACACTTTATTTCTACGTTTTCAGTTGTAAACCACTTAATATCATAGTCTCTAAATATTTTTTGAGTCTCTTTAGAAATGAATTCAGTTCCTTTATCTGTCTGGATGTGATAAGGATGCCGTTCTTTAAATATTTTTTTAAAGGCATCTGTTACTTCTTTACCTGTTTTTCTCTGAATGGGAACTGCCCAAGCATATTTACTAAATATATCAATTACAGTTAAAATATAATTCATTCCGTCATTAGATTTACTAAAGGGCTTTATAAACAATAAATCAGCTTGCCATTGATCATCAATATGAGAAACATATATTCGTCTTCTTTTGAATTTTCTAACGAGAGGTTTATATCTCGTGTATACATCTTGAGTATGAAGGAAATCAGAAATTTCATTTTGAGTGGATTTTGTTTTCCGTTTCAATTCATTCATTCCACAATAACCAGTTTCAGGATCATAATATACAGTTTTTATCCTCCCCTGTTTCAGGGGTTTAATGACGCCCTGTTCTAGAGCGTCGTTTTTCTTAAAAAAGAACACTTTTTAGATCCGCAAATTGCACATATTCCTTTTGTCATTGGACTACCTTTTTTATTAATTACATGTTCGATATCCTTAGTATCTGTATGGTTTTTACATTTTAAACAGTATATCAGTGAACCCATTCCAAATATCTTTTTTGCTTTTATAATAGGTTTAACAACTGCTCTGTCAATTCTTTCACGAATGGTAGGATTTGGAATTGCATCTAACTCATTTATCATATTTGTATCACATACTTCGTTTCTAGTTTTTGTATCTTTGTTTTTTAAATAACAAACATCGTGTCTGTATGCAGCTTCATCTACTTTATTTATAGGTTTTGACCATTCTTTATATGTTAAATCATCATTCAATCTCTTTTTTCCTCGTAGTAATTGGGTTCCAGGACCTGTAAAATTATGACCTGGTAAATGCATTTCAAAGGGTAAATTGTTAATAGTTTTATTAATTACACCCTTTCCTGTTTTACACTTGCAATTCTTTTTATTACACATTTATTTAGATATAAAAATTTTTTGTTGACATACTTGTAACCATTTAATTGAGACTTCTTTATATATCTTTCTATAGGAAAATATTGTAAATTTTGAATATATTCAACTTCTCTCATATATACTTCTTGCTCAGTCAGATTGCTTGATTTGTACAAATTTAATAGTTGTTTATAGAATTTGAACGCTTGTATATATTCACTCTTTTTAGCTGAAATCTTCAAAGATCTATCTATTATTTCAATTACACCAGCTGTTAAACTCAAGGCTGATAAGGGTAGAAAAACAAAACTTATTAAGCCAGAAGCACTAAATAAGAACTTTCCTACTGATAACGATAAACTCAATTTATTCATGAATTGATAAGATTTCCTGTATATATAAATTCTTTTTTCAAGATATTCTTCCATTTATATAGGATGAAATGTTTTATCTCGGTATCTCATTTCAGGATTCACTAAATCCAACATTAAAAAATCATATGGTTTTATGATGTACTTTCTATACATTTTATTAAATTCTTCTTTAGTTAATCGACCATCTATTTCTCTTAATATTTGTCGAATTTCTTTTTGTTTCATCTCAAAAGGTATAAAGTAGTCACTATTACTTCTTATTGTTATAGGTATTTTATAATAATACTGACTTAAATAAATAATAGAAGCATTTTTCTTTCTTCCATGAATAAAAAATTCTTCAATAGAATGTTGATCTTTTTCACGGATACAATCATCAAATACAACTAAATTCATATAGGAAGGATCCAAGTCATCTACGGTAATAAAATCCTCTAATTTGGAAGAAAACAAAACTTGATCTTTTTAAAATTTTTTATATTCTTTCAAAACTTCTTTTTTATTCTTTAAGCCTTTAAATTTTTGAATATCTTCTAATTCTACATCATCAAATTGAGTATATTTTTCTTGTAATTTTACGTATTTAGATTCACATATATCTTTTGCACACACGTAAAGTCTGTCAAAGTGTAAATAGTCATATATTAAATTAACTAATAAATTTGATTTTCCGCACTTTGAGGGACCATTTATAATTAATCTAAAAGTATGAATAGGTAGTAAAGGATGTTGATTTGGATCTTGAAATTCATTAGGTTCATTATAATCTCTTATTACAATTTTAGGATACATTTATTTCCTGTAAAATTTTGGTCTATTCACTAATCTACTCCGAGCAGAAAATAATGTACTCCGAGTAGAAAATAATCTACTGCGAGTAGAAAATAATCTACAGCGAGTAGAAAATAATCTACTGCGAGTAGAAGCGTCAGCTTCGCTGTCTGAAAATAATCTACTGCGAGTAGAAAATTAAATATATATAAATGGAAAGTATTGAAAAAGAGAGAAATAAAAAGTTGTTAGAGCAATTAAAAAATGATCTAAGATTAGTTAAACTACAATCTGAAATTAGAAAAAATAATGAAATAAAATTAGAAGAAGATATGGGAATACAAAAATCATTGGCTGATTTTCATGAGCCTTTAATCAATCAAATGGAAAAACTAGAAACCTCTAGAGAAAATCGTTTGCAGGGTATAAAAGAAGCTGTTGATGATTTGTCTCTAACCATGAATGATTTTTCTTTTAAAACTTTACCTCAGATAGAGAATAAGTCTGAAGAAGATTATACTGAAGATGCAGGAAGTATGTTTTTAAAAATAGATATAGACAGAGATGTTGATAAAACTGTTCTAGAAGAACTAGAATTTGAATTACCTTCAATAATGTGGAATAAAACTGATGAAGATATTGATGAAGTTATCGATAGGGCGAAAGAATACAGAGATAAATTTAAAAGAGAGAAAGGAAATGAAAGTAAAAATAAAAATTTTGCAACTAAAGAAAAGAAAGTTGAATATCAAAAAAAGATTGACATTGCTGATAATAAGATGAGTATGATGAAAATATATATAGATGCTTTATCAGCTATTAAAAAAGGTAGATATTACACAGGAAATGGTTTAGAAGATAAATTGAAAATTTTAGCTGATTTGACCGATAAAATTTGTAAAGGTTCTAAAAGTAAAAAATTGTATAATAAAACTGTCGATTTGTTGGATTTACTTTTAAGAGAGAAATCTTTAACAAATGAACAGGTTAAGGAATACTATGGAAAATTTCTTACTAAATAAATGAGTAATTATATTGTAAAAAAAGTATACTTGAGCGACAGTCAGATTTCTAAATTGAAATCAGCTTTTAAAAATGGTGAAGAACTTAGTTTGCAAATAGACAAAAGTAAAACACCCAACTTTGATTTACATTTAACAGCTACACAAATTAACCAAATTGCTAAAGGTAAAAGAATTAAAATATCAAAGACTCAACTGAAAAAGAATGGTGGGTTTTTACCTTTTTTAATTCCGCTGCTTTCAACTTTAGCATTAGGAGCCGCTAGCGGAGCAGCTGGTTGGGGAACCAAAAAAGTGTGGGATAAAATTTCAGGATCAGGTACGACTAAAAAAAAAAAACCTTGTGGAAAGGGGGTATATCTTCCCTCGGAATATCCAACAAAGTAATACAAGAAAATATGAAAAACGAAAAAGGATTTAGAGGTATATTTACTATAGATATGTTACCTAAAAAGATAAGAAAATTTGAAAACGGAATAATAAATTTAGATATATCTACAGGAAGTGGAACTCATTGGGTTTGTTATTACAACGACCCAAAGTATGATTTTATAGAATATTTTGATCCTTTTGGAGAATATGAATATAACACTATAAAAATAAAAAATGATTTTCTTCCTAAAAATATACAAAATTATTTAAATACTTCTGGAAAAGAAATTAGATATAACGATAGTTTTTTACAACAACCAATTTCTGTAAAATGCGGTTTCTATTGTATGAAATATATAACTGAACGAAATAAGGGTAAAGCACCTATTGATGTTTTATATTTGTTTACTCAAGAACCTAGTAATTTAAATGAAAAAATTGTTTCCACTAAATAAATGAAGTATCTTATTTTAGATTCTAAAAATGTAGATAAATCGGAAGATTTTACTATTGAATATTCGAAACCATTTCATTTCAAAGAGGTAGCTCTTCAGTCTTTTTCTATGTATATTTCATGGAATAATATTACAGAGAAAAATAATAAATTTTCATATTTTGACGGTGTGAAATGGGTAGATTTCATTATTCCTAATGGTCATTATAGTATCAGAGGTTTGAATCGTTATATGGTAAAATATTTTGGAAATGATCCTCCTATATTATTTGGAATAATTGAAGAAAGACAAAGATTTAGTATTAAACTCGAAAAGAATTATAAAATTGATTTATCTAAAAGTGAATTGTACAAAATTTTAGGCTTTGAACCTAAAATATATGAAGAGGAAGAGCAAGAAGGTAAATTTATTGCTGATATAGCTAATGGAAATGATAATATTTATATTCACTGTGATATAGTTGATGGTGCATATATAAATCAGTTTCAGTCTCAAGTTATTTATTCTTTTACATCATCAAATCCTCCTGGAAGTTTATATGCTAAAGAATTTGATAGACCAATATTTTTTCCTGTTAAATCTGATTCTACATACAGAATTAGAATGAGAATTACAAATCATAGAGGTGAACTGATTGATTTAAATAAACAAGAAGTGCAGTATAGATTTATTACTAAATAAATGAACAAACATAGATTATATAGAAAGAGTAAAAAAATACAAGGAAGAGGCTTCTTTTCAGACTTTATAAGTCCAATTGTAGAAGATAAATCTAAGGAATTTGTGAGAGAAAAATTGAATGAAATATTTTCCAAAAATAAAAAACATGGTGCTGGATTGAAAATTTTTATTCCTAAATAAATGGATAAAATTTACGATTTGAAAGACACTAGTTATTATTATAATAACGACATTGAAAGTTTTGAATATAGGGAAATAAAAAGTGAAAATAGAGATAGAAATAATCTTCATGAAAATGCTACATATAATTTCTTTATCAATGATACAAATGCTAATATTTTATATTCTGCAGGATATCTGCAACAGGAATTAAAAATTGTAAAAGGAGATGGAGGTGCAATAAGTAATGAAAATGTTACTCTAGTGAATGGAGGAGGTCTCGTAAATTCAAACAGGTTGACTATAGGAAATACTGAAGTTGAATCCACTATAAATTATAAAGCCATTATGAATCAAGTATTAGGGATGATACACTTCACCCCTGATTATTCAACATCGGAAGCTACCAGCATGTTCTTTTATGTAGACAAAGCTGATTCTGCTGATAGAAAGGATTTCAAATATAACGGAACTTTGGTAGAAGCTACCAAAATAACTGATTTTTTTAAAAACCTTAAACTAAATGAAAGTTTTAATGAAGGATTTTCAAAAAGATGTAAATTTACTAAAAATAGTCAAACAGTAAAAATATGGATTCCTTTAAAATATATATTTGATTTCTTTAACGAATATAAAAAAGTAATGACAGGTTTCCAAGTTAAAATAGAAATTCAAAGAAATGATAGTAAAAATATGCTGTATACAGATATTCAAAATCCAGACTTTAAGGTCCTTGTTGAAGATTTATCACTTTGGTTACCTTATGTTAGATTTAAAAATTCAGCATCTGTAAAATTCAATGAATTAAAATTATCAAATACTCCTATAGAAATAAATTGGGATCATTATAACATTATCAAATCGAATGTATTTTATAAAAATGCCAGTGGATCCTATTCTATTCCTGCTACATCTGATGAAGTTTTGAGTTTATATGTCATTCCACAATATGAAGAAAGAAATGAAAATATGAATCAAAATAACATGATGTTTGATCACTTGGATATGATAGAATGCTGGTTAATGATTAATAACATTAAAGTTCCTACTGTAAGTTATATGATGAACTTTAATAATAGTGATTATAATCGATTATATTATGCTCTTTTAGAATCAGGAATGAATAATATAAATTCAGAAACAGGTTGTATGATAAACTATTCAAATTTCAGTAAGTATCCTATAATTTGTTTCAACTTGGCAAGCCATGAAAATTATACGAACTTAAGTAATTTAATGATTGAATTCAATTGGAGGTTGAGAAATAATGCTACTAAAAATTATGTTTTTTACTTCATTTTGAAGGAAAGAAACAAATGCTCTGTGAATATGTCAACTCAGGATATAAAAATGATTAAAACTCTAAAAACATAAAGGATTTTTATTATTTTAATAAATGGCTGCTTATTATCCTCTGGACGATGAAATAAAAGAAGGTCCTCCTGGTATAGGATTTAAAATAACAAATGAGGGTCATTATGATATGGAAAGAAAACTTTTAAAAAATGTATTCGATCCTCGAGAAGATAGTGATTCCGCAACTAAAAGTTACGTTGATAGTAGCTACAAGGAAATAAAAGAAAAAATTCATACTTTAACAAAAAAAAGTCTGACTCACGGGGAAGAATTTTTCAATGCTAAACAAAAATATATAAAACATTTAGGAGATCCTAGAGAAGAATCTGATGCTGCAACTAAGAAATATGTTGATGAATTAAGAGATAAATGTTTGATACATGATGAAAATAACTTTGATGCTAAAAATAAAATCATTTCAAATGTAAAAGCTCCTCTAAACAAAACAGATGTAGTTAACAGGGAGCATTTAGAGTATTACTGTATATTATGGGATGTGAGTAAAAGAAATTATCATGCTCATAATGAAAGAATTTCAAATGTAAAAGCTCCTGTAAACGATAAAGATTGTGTTAATAAACACTATGTTGATACTAAGACATTTTGTGCTACCACAAGTAGAGCAGTTCAATTTACGGGTGCGGGATACAAAATGTTTCAATTCGATGAATTTAGTTCAAAGCTTTTGGCTGCAAACTTAAAATTAACTCAAAATATGTATATGAAAATTACCATCTTTTTAGCCTGTGATAAAATGAATGAAAATCCAAGAATACGTTTAGAGAAAATGAAAGAAGTCCTCATTGATAAAGCAATATCTGTCAATGAAGAATCAATAATTGTCTTTGTCTATGGAAAATTAAATGAAAATTTAGTGTTATCGGTATTAACAGAAGGGAACTGTAAAATGAAACCCTATATACATATTGAGAAATTAGAATTTAAGAAAGTGTAAAAATTATTTGTTAATAAATGGCAAATGAAATAAATTGGGATGACTTTTCTAGAAAGAAACTTTCAGAAGATGTAATTATAAGTTTATCAGATTATTTAAAATGGGAATATGTGTTTCAATATTCTGAATTATCTGAAAGGTTAATAGAACAGCATGCACAACCAGATGATTGGTTCATTATTTCTCAATATCAAAAACTCAATGAATCTTTTATTGAAAAACACACCTCTGATGTAGATTGGGAAAAAATATGTAGATACCAAACCTTATCTATCCGTTTTATTGAGAGACATTTAGATAAAGTGACTTGGTATGAAATATCAAGATTCCAAAGATTGAATTTCAGATTTATAGAAAATTATTATGACCGTTTAAATATGAATGTTGCATCTAGATATCAAAAATTATCAATGGACCTTATAAGAAAATTTCAAGATTATGTAAATTGGGATTATATTATACAATATCAAGATATTGATAAAGATTTTGCAATAGAATTTGTTTCTAAAATAGATTTCTGTCTTTTAATAAAAAATAAAAGCAATATATTACCAGAAGAATTTTATAATTCAAACAAAGAAAAGATAGTTTGTATACTTCTTGCTGAAATTTGTCATAATACACGAGTACCGCTATATGAACCATTAAAAGAATAAATTATTTAAAATTAATAAATGGCTGCTTATTATCCACTGGAAGATGATTCATCTACTGTTAAAAAAGCTTTGGAAACTTACATACAAGAAAAAGGTTTATTTGAATCAGATGAGGGCCATTATGATGCTAGAAATAAGAAAATCATAAATCTTTCGAATCCCTCTAAAAACACAGATGCTGTTCATAAACATTATGTGGATAGAAGAATAAAAATAAATGGCAAAAAATCTGATAATATTTTAACAAGAGATAATGATGGATTATATGTACCTTCATTAATAAAAAATGGTACTTATAATTTCAGTAACCATAGAATTACAAACGTGGCAAATCCGATTATAAATAAAGATTTGGCAACAAAAGAGTACGTAGACTCTCAAAATTTCTATGCAACTATTCAAGAGAGACATGACACTTATACAACGGGAGGATTTAAACTTATAAATTTTAATGTAATGAGCTCTAAACTGTTGGAACCTAACTTAAAATTAACAACAAATATGTATATGAAAATAATGATATACTTACACTCTGAAATATATTCATGGAAACCTTTGATAAAAATTGAAATAAGTAATCAAAGAATATTGTCTGTACCTATCACTGTTAATGCTGAATCTGTTACTTGTTTTGCTTATGGAAAAAGGAACGAAATTCTAAAAATATTAATATCAAGTGACGGAGATTCAAACGAAATAAAACCTTATTTGCATGTTGAGAAAATTGAATTTTTGTAATTTATTAAAAAAACTAAAATATTGGAGTTTATTCACATATCGAAAAACAACTTGGTCAAAGTTATATGACAGAATGATTTGTTTTGTCAATTATCTGCTCATATTTCACATTAGAATGTTCATTTTGATGCTTTTGTTTCAAAGCTAACTCAAAGTTATTTTTAGTGTTTTTTGACCTAAAATGAGAGGTTTTTCAAAACAAAACACATAATTTTTCAGTGTTTTTGATTTTCAAACATTGTTGTTTTTAAAGATTTTATGTCGTTTTTCGATGTTAAAATTGCCGAAAAGGGTTTAAAATGATTATATATAAGGAGTTTAGATGTGTCCTCTAGCCCCCCCCCCATATACTACTCATGTGTCAAATTTTCAATGGTTTTAACCATGGATTATAACTGACTCATCAAAAACTTTAAAAAAATTCTTTTTATGTATTGGTACAGTAATTTTCTTATCAGGAAAGTAGTAAAATCTTAAGAGCCAGCTTCTTGAATTATAATTGTGACTCTATCTCATTTGCTGGGAGGTATAATAAACTTTTATTTATTTTAATTTTAGCAGCAGCACTCGATGATACATATATTCATTCCCTGGAGTGTGCAGACACTTCACGCAAGCATACTCGGAGATCAAACATGGAACATAAATTAATATTCAATAAAATGTGTAACATAAAAGCATTAGAAGATTATAAACGTTAGAACATTAACATGGTGCGTAGCATTTTTAAAAAGTGCTTAAAGGTGTTTATTTTCGTTTTTTAAAAGCCCTTAAAGGTGCTTTTTTCATTGGGTGTTTTTAAAACGTGCTTAATTTTCCTTTTTCGAAAATGAGAATTTTTTCTTTACAATGTCAATTTTCATCACGTTTTATGCAAAAATGTACTTTTCATATTGTGCTATTCAACGTTTTCATAATTTATTCAACTACAATCTATTTTGGTCCATAGCGTATGAAAGCGCCAATCATTTTACATGTTTGATGAAATACTTCTGAGTTTACATGTGCGTATACTGAGCTGGGTTCTGTGAGATTCTTGCACTCTCATGTGCATCTCTGCTGCATTTTGGGCATCTCTGCTGCATTTATCTTTTTCTTTCCACCCTCTGATAGCGAACCAAAAAAGTTCTTGATCTTTTTATAATGGCTAATATAATCAAGAAAAGAGTTCTTTGTCAGAAACTGGTTATTTTATCATGATCATGTATTGTAATTTTTTTTTTTTTGCATTTTATTAATGTATATAGTGCTTAAAAATATTTTCGGAGTGCTTAAAAAGTACTTAAGAGGTGCTTATTTTTTGTTGAAATATTTGGCTATGCACCCAGATTACAAACGTTAAAATTTCGCAAAAAATTTTAAAATTATCAAAAACATAAATATAAGCAAAAAATTGCATCAAAAACATAAATATAAATAAACGAAGTCCTTTACTTTGCAGGGTTTGTAATAGCTCACAATTAGAGATAAAAGTAAACTTATAAGTAATTATTAATTTAAATTATGCCGCATATAGTTTATTCAGTGTTTCATATTGTGAAAATATCAATGATTTAAATTTATAAAGACATTCATTTTTTGAAATGCGTCATTTATGATTTGACTCAAGAAATTTTCGGAATTTTTGAGTTGGGCTCACAATCACCCCTGATTTTGGAAGTTGTGAATTTTGTGCAGGACAGTTTGTAACCACAAAGCTGTGAGCTCGTATATATATAGACTGACAAGTGCCTAGTTAAATATTTAAAAAAAAATTTATAAAAAAAAACAATGTAAATTATAACTAATTTCAGTCAAATACATTTATTTCCAAAATTTTTTGTGGTTTTCCATTGATGGACCAATCATGCTATCATGAACCATTATATTTTTTTCATGATAACCAACACAAGTAACTATCACCCCCAATGTAGGAATTCGAACTGATTTAGATGGCTCAACATAAGAATAACAACTTGTTTTGATGATGTTGAACCATCAGAAATTTGCATCAAAGTTTATAAAAGAAAACCAAATGTATTTGATGGTATATTCCTGCTGAACCAACAAGACTTTCCATTAAACAACCATAGAAATGTATTGTTGTACCAGTATGGACCATCACGAATGTTTGAATGATTATGAACAACCATCATGTAGGAATTCGTACTGATTTATGATGGTCCAACTTAAAAAATCCCAAATTGTTTTGATGGTATGTTCCTGAGAACCAACAAGAATTCCCATTAAACCAACATCATGGACTGTTGATTCATGGAAATCAAACTTTTCTTGATGGTAAACTATCATAGCATTTTACAACATGGAATGATGGAAGTTTGTTGGCATATCAAGCACCATAAATTCATAATGATGGATGATGGTGACACTTATGAGTCACTCTGAAACCAACATAAACCATTAAGAATTTTGACTTTGGATAAATTTACAGGGTATCCGCGCATCTGGAAAGTAATGAAAAATCATGGAAAGTCATGAATTTTAGTATTGAACAAAATTTGTCTAGAAATGTCATGATTTTAACTATTTTTTTAAAAAAAAATCTTGAAAAGTCATGGATTTAGGTCGTTGAAAAATCTAACTTTTAAGATGGAATTTACCCCCTTCCCCAATTTCATAGTGTTCCGAATATCTGAATTTGTCACAAAATCCCCACTCACAGTTACATTTGATTAAGATATAAAATGTTTTTATCGTGTTCGTTAAAAATTATGGTGTTCTTTCAAAAAATGAAAGAAAACATCATTTCTAGAGCGAATTATCTTTTAAACTTCTGTGATTTCAGAAGTTTTGTTATTATTTTTTTTTTTTTACTTTATCAATTTAAAATTTTAGCTGAAGCAAACCAGTCATTGGCAAATTTTTTTATTCCAAAATTAGAACAGAAATATCAGGAGTATTTCTTCCCTTTCCGATGAACAAGAAAAGTATCTTTAAAATGTAATTTTGCAGAAAAAAAGAAAAAAAATTATTTGCTCAGCTATTTTACTGCTTCAACTCTTTCATTACTTTGTTTTTTAAATTTAAAATCAATAAATATGAAGATGCAGAGAATAACAGTTTTGGTTATAATCTATCATTTCAATGAATGTTATTATAATGCTTTTTCAAATTTATTGTTGTTTTTGTCGGAGAAAATAGTAACTTCGGTAAGTCATGAAAAATTCTTGGAATTAGTATGGAAAATCATGAAAAATCATCAATTTGAAAATCTAAAATGTAGCAGATACCCTGAATTTATCTAAAAACGAATTTATTAATTTTTATGACTCTAGTGGCTGGTTCTCATAAGCTCTATTTATTTGCTTGTATGATTCCATTTTATAATGCTCTGATTTAAACTAAGAACATTTTATGCAACACTAGGTTCATGAAAGAGACCAAGAAGTTGATTTTGCTCTTCTGATAGTGAAGAAATTTCTAAAGTTGAATTCTCCCCGAGTAAAAGTAAGTTTCTTCCTCAGTTGCTTGAAGACCATTCTTAATATTATGTTTATAGAATCTACTGTATAAACCAGGTTTTTCACAGGTTAAGGGGAAAAAAAACAAGAATTGTGTGGGAAAACAGGGTGCTTAGCTTTTTAAAAAAGTGCTTATTTTGAATTTTCGTTTTTTAAAAGACCTTAAAAGTGCTTTTTTCCATGGGTGTTTTTAAAAAGTGCTTAATTTTGCCTTTTCCGTAATGGGATTTTTTTATTTACCGTGTTTGGCTACGCACCCTGGAAAATCAGAAATGCTAAAAAAAGTCTTAGAATGAATAAGAAATCAGAAAAAAGATATATAGATTTAGTGCTCATTATTAAAATTGCTTTGAAGTGATTGTTCGTGTCGGTATTTTCATAATTTTCCGTACTTTTTATTTCTGTATCGTTTTTGAATTTCACCTGTTTGTTCAACCAAGAATGCTAATTTTACATTTTCAAGTAAAAATTTAACTCACTATAAAATTTATTTGTCCAAAGCTAAGTATCCATCTAAGCAATTATTTTTTATTAGTTTATTTCATAAGTGATTGAAAAAAATTGAATGATTAGGTATACAAAAACAGGGGTCTGTTTAGAAGAAATTTGGGTCCATTAACAGACCCTTCACAAAATATATTTTCATAAAAACAAAAAACAGACCCTTCACAAAATAATTTATCTTTTAATCATCGGTCCCTCCACAAATTTGTTTATCTTCATTATTGTTTTGTTAATCAAATAAACCTTTGCCCGGTAGGAAAACAAGAAAGATGGATGTAAACGAATTAAGTTTTGTCTTCCACAGACTATTCTTCCATTGTTCGTCCGAAATGAATAATCTGCTTTCAGTAGTATAGGCTAAATACCAAATATTTGTATGTTGCATCTCTAATTTAGAAGCAGCAATTGCTGTTTATTTTTTAAAATTTGATTTTCTTCATTGTAATTTTGCAGTGTTGAGCATAATCTTGTATCTATTTAAAATTTAAAAACTCCTTGAAAAAGTTTTTTGCAATAACAGGACCCTGTTTGCACAAATTCGCAAAAGCAGGACCCTGATTGAAAGAATGTGACTTAATGTTTATTTTATATTCACAAATTACGAGTCATTTTTGCACAATTTTACAAAAATGGACCTTTCACAAAATGTCTGGACAGACCCCTGAAAAAGTTGGAACATTTTAAATACGGTTTTGCTAGAGCTACTTTTATAAACCGTTTTGTTTTGATTCGGTCGGTGAAAATTGGATAAACCAGACGTGCTTTAAAATTTAGACTGAAATAATGCGGTAGATAAGTCCATTAACCAGAATGCGATATACCATCTGTTGCTGTATTTGGCATAAATTGGTCAATGCTAAAATTATTTCCACCCCAGTTACTTCAGCTCATTTTCATGCCTGGAATCTTATTTAATTCATTTTTTTGATTCCCTTGTTAAGGGCATTAATTCCATCCCCTAAGGGTATTAATTCCAACCCCTACATAACGCCTGGAAAAGCATTTTACCCTGATTATTTCTATAATGCCAGAATTCTTACCTCTCCTGTCGCATCAGCTCATCTCGATGACCAAGATTCTTGTTTTCTTCATATGAATACTGATTTATGACACAAGTTCCTGGCCATTTCTCCATAGCACTTAGAACAGGGTTCCCACGGTCCTTAAAGTCCTTAAAAACTGCTTAGTTTTTATTTTGAAAATTAAGGGCCCTTAAAAGTACTTAATTTTGATTCACGGTCCTTAAAAGTCCTTAATTTCTAGTATCACTAGTTGGTTGGAACAATTTCTTTATCTTAGGAAAATATCCACAGTTAAAAAGTACGTTTTTCGCCTAGAATGAGACCCTGCATTGAGGGTAGAATGTTTTGAATGCGTGTGAGGGTAGGGGTTAAAAGCAAGTGGAAGAAAACACGTTCTTATTGTTTTTTTTTTCTTTTATTAATTTTTTCATTAAAATATTTCTTTCTGGATCACTCTGAAAGAAAAAAATTTAGTGTGGGGAGAGGGGAGCGTGATACTGCAGGTGGGTAGAGGTTTTTAGACAGTACTTAGAGGTACTTTATCAGCTGAGGACCTGCATTGCCCTTCTACATCCATAGGGTTCGAGAAATTCAATTCTTCTGATAGCACACGTGGTAGCTTTGATACTTCATTTAAATGTGAAATTGTTAGAAATTCCCGGAAAGTGTGTTTTTAATAATTTATGGACACTTGATGAAAAATATAAGGAATGGATCGGCATCTAGTGATCGTCGTAAGGCAAAGTGGATTTTTTTCATTGTATCAGATTTTCTTCTGAAATTGAATTTTATAAATGACTCCATTTTTTTAATATTTGGGATATTACGAATATTCGGCGAAGTATGATTTTAATCAGGAAAGTCATTTTCTCATTGACACTTTTTTTTTTTAAAGAGTGAAATGTTTGCTTTCTGTTTTCACTTTTGCTGGTTTTTTATTTTATTTTATAGTGCGGCATTTTAACAGCGTTTCTGCTATATTTTATCTCCACTTTTTCTTATAAAGTTATACAGATAATTAGATGACCGGTAAAATAGAAAATTGATTTTCTACGTTGCAAGTTTTGTCTTAAGAATTTAGGAAAATTTTCTGTTTCTCTTTTGCTTTTTTGATTAATTGTGTTTTTTTTTTATTTATTTTGATAGCATATTTTAAAGAGCTTCTTTTTCGTCATTTTTTCTAAAAATTCGGCGATGGGAAGCACTTAAAGTGTATTTTTCAACTTAAAATTTTTCTTATAAAAATTGAACGATTTTTTGTTTTTATTTCGTTTGGCTTTCCCATTTTATTTTTAAAAAAAAAACAGCTCTAGTTTTTGTTATGATGCGGCAATTTTAAAGAGCGCTACTCTTGGACATTTTGAAATCTATGTATCGCGAATTATTGACTTACTAATGCACATATCGGCAGCCCGATATAATTACTTTTATTTTAGGCGATGCGTCAGGAATCTGATTTAAGACGCTCGCGGTTTAACGTGCGAGGATTCTTGCCTATGCTAACGCTATCACAGCGCTGACAAAGATTATTTTGATTTCGTCTAGCTGCAAAGATGTTGATTACATTTTTAGCTACAAAGATGATGTTCGTTTCGTGATCTTGAATAACGAAGAGTGAGGATCAGCATTGAAATATAGAACGCATTTCCTTATGCGCCATTTTTGACCTTGGGATTTTACGTTTCTTGAAGATAATTTTCATTTTAAATCTTGCGTTCGCTGTGCGTTTTATTTCGACTTAATATAACGTTTCAAGTAAATTATTTTCAGTGAGACTTTTGCTACTTAGCGATCGTTGCGCATTATTTCGTCACTTTTTTTCTGTTTGGATTTAACGTTGTCAATTATTTTCAGCAGACCTACTGTTACTTGGCGATCGTTGCTCAATCGCTGTTATCTTAAATTTTTGTTCTGAAATTAATATATTACTGAAACGAAATCATGAATTAAAAAAAAAGATTCTTTATTGATTTTTTTAAAAGTGATACAATTCAATATTTTGTATTTAAGTAATTTATATTTTGTCATAAAAAGTAAATTTTTTAAAAAATTTATTTAATTCACGTTGCACCCCAGAGCCCAAGGTTAAGAAAACTGAGATGAGGACAGTAGACCTTGGCACTCTATGGGCTGTCGCGCCATTGAGTTTAGTTAATTAAGTATAATAATTTGATTAGTTTTTAAACCAATAAATCTTCAGTCGCTTTTAGTTTAAAAAAATTAGAACAAAGCTGACATTTAATTAATTTGCTTTTATTTTTGTGGAAATTGAAACAGAGTTTGTGTTCTTTCTTCTTTTTTTTTTTTTTTAATTTGGTTGTTAGTTAAAATGACTAAATTTTTTTTGCATGCAATGCCTTTATGCACATTCTAATAAACAGAAAGACTGCAAGCAAGGGCGGCTCCAGTAGGGAGTCGGGGGGGGGCAGTTGCCTCCTGTCGGACATCGTTTGTCTCCCTATCAGGACAAATTTAAAAATTGTTGGGAAAATGCTACTGTCTTGAAAAAAAATATAATTACATTCTTAAAAAAAAACTATTCATTTATTTATTTATATTTTTTGTAAATAAGAATAAATTAAAAACATTAACATGAGAATGTTTTATTTTTACTTACACTTTACCACCACTTACTGCTCACTTTTCATCCGAAAATCTGATAGACAAGTCTTTTGTTTGTCTCCATATTGAAAGTTATTTTACACCCCTGAGGGATAGGGCGAGACAAGAAGACTGTCCTACTCCATTGTTCTCATATCACAATTTTTGAGACTGACTATAATGCACACTTTCTCCGCATTCAGTAACGAAAAGTATTTTGTCAACTCAACTCAACAACGTCACTCAAAGAATTCTGTCTTTAAATTATTTGGAAGAAGTGAAGGAGTAATTTTGTTCTGTCAATCTTTTTCTTTTTTTAATTTGCTCTTAAATAGTGTATGTATACTAATAAATTCAATTATAAGTGCTCATATATGAGTATTAAAATAGAGTTGTAAATGAATCTGCACATTATGGTATCAAAATAATTGATTTTACTTTCTTAGAAACACATTTGAAAAAAATGATGTGAAAAAAAATATAAAGTATAAAATGTGTTTTAATTCAAATATTTTGAATGAATTTATTTGAGCTCCCCTATCGGGGTGGCTTGACCCTCTGCCTGGCAAAGTCTGGTGCCGTGCTTGACTGCAGCTTACATATCTCATTTTAAATTGATCAAACTTCAGTATTTTTTATGTGAATATGTCACAATGTTTGACAATTTTAAAAGACATGTCTTAAATTTTAACAAATGCAACAAAAATTTATTATTCATCTGTTTTAACACTTTCTGTCTTTTTATATTTTGTGTAGACTTGTAACGTCTTACTATTTACAGAGATCAGCGAAAAAAGTCTGAAGAAAAAGAAAGGAAGATGTGTGTCAGGTTGCGGCTCTTGGCTTGCAGAGAGAGACAGTTACCTCTTTTATTTTGTTGCGAGAGTTACGGGTTTCATTTTTAAAAAATTCAATTATCCTACTTAATAGATATGGTTTACATTACTTTCTATGTATTACTTATTTATGTATTTTTTTTATTAGTAATAAGGTGAACTTAGTTATTAATTTCGCACAATATTTTTAGTTTTGTTCTTGTACAGTATTTATTATTTTTTTTTTACAATATTTTAAACAAATAAAAACTACTTATTTATAGATATTAATGAAGAAAATTATATTTTCATGTAATTTTACTTGGTTTTTGAAGTAAAATTATGCACTCAAAACATGTAATTTTTATTTCAATTTATTTATTCTATAAATTTTAATGAGCAATTTTATAATTTACAAATTGTCTTTTTTTTTTAAAGAAATAAAATTATTTTTTGTAGTCACTGATGCAAAAACGACACTATATTTGAAAATGCCCATATATATTAAGTGCTTTCATTACTTGATGGGTCTCTACACTTTTTTATTAAAAAAAAATGTTTACCAGTTGTTATTATTATGTATGTATTTGTTGACAGTATTTTTTAATATCATTTTTCCCAGAGGTTTCAACCTCTAAAAAAAACCTCCTTAACCCATACATTATTTCATTACTTTTGTTGTGTTTACATTGAAACCTACTTAGAGCTAAAAAAAATTGCCTTATATTTTTTATACTATGTGTAAAAGTGTATTGTGCTATATACCATCTTTTATACATATTTATATATCTTTTATTCATAATAAGTAATAAGCAATTAATTCCATGTACATATAGACTTCCAGTATTTCTTTATTATATAATTACTTAAATATTCCATCAACTTTATTATCTAAATTTTAAGTTTAAAAAGTGTTTTGCTAAGACCAAATATACAATTGTTAAAGTAAAATGACCAAATTTTAAAATTCATTTATGAAATCTCATTGTATTTTTATTTCTTATATTATTTGGATATATTTTTTATTTTTGCATTATTGAAATTACTTTAGACAATGGCATTATAATTTTTTTTTCAATGGTTATTGTGCCTTAAAATATTTATGCATTTATTTAAATATCACATTTATTGTCAGGTTGTATCACATTAATTAAAGTTAGGATATTAATGTTCAGTTATATTAAAAATGTTATTTGATTTCCACTCTTTTCTGTTATGGTACAAGTTTAAATAATTTTATTGTAATAAGTATTTTTTACTATGGTCAATCAACAGTGGTTTAATTTGTAAAATGCTGTTTGCTGTAAATTAAATGTACAATTGTACCTTCCAAAATTTTGGAGTATGCTAAGCAACTTATGCCTGGTAGCAGAAACCCTACTGCACTGCAGAGGGCATTGCAGAATATTACAACATCTGCAGATTAATTTTCCCTTTTCTAAAAATTCCTATATACTATTTTGTAAATGTTTAGTGGGAATATATCATACAATTCTATAAATGATATATTGTGTGCGTGTATATATATATATATATATATATATACCACTTATTTTCATTTTACTACGATTGTCGCCACTATTAAGTATGTCTTTCTTCTGATCACAATTATATTGATAATTTGTAATTATTTAACTATCTCTCTTATTTTATGCATAATTTATTATGTAATGGAACTACATACAATAACTTATATGCTTTAAAATTTGATATTCTTCAAAATCATCAACCCCCATTTAAAAATATACAAGAATTCTGTTGATTTGTGTTGTTCAGGAATGAAATTAATTTTCTGCTCCACAATCTTTCTTATCATAACCAATATCACCTTACTTATCAGCACAATTTAGAACTTAGTAAATCTCCTATGGCATTAATTTTTTAATTATTTGACTGAAGAATTAAAACGATTAAATTTTTCACATTTTTTATCCACTGAAACTTAAGCATACAAAAAAGTTTGGCTCAATAGTCATAATTCAATTATATTATTATGCATTATTTCACATGGTTAAACATAACTTTAAAAATAATTTTAAAAAATCGTTATTTCATTTATCATTTCAATTTTATGAAAAAATTATGTTTACAAAAAGAGATTGATTTGAATGTTAGAATCTGTTCGTATAATAATAAAAATGAATTCTGAAACTCTGTAATATTTTAAAAAATTAAGAGTTTAGCTTTCATTTTATATCCTTATTTTAATAGTAGTTTAAAAGTTTGTATTGATTAGTAATTGTGTAAGAAATAAGACTTATAAATTATTCTAACTTTATCTAGAAGACCGATTTTCACTTTAAGCTTCTGGGCTGATGATAAATTGAAATGTAAATCAGTATTATTTTCGTTTCATATTTGTATTTTCAAATCTACTTAATTTAGTTTATTATCTCTTATTTTATGTCATACAATTTTTAGGCATTTAAATGCATTTCTCAGTGATAACGTTCTTGAAAGAAAATATTTTTTTATTTAGTGCATTTCATATATATTTTAGAAAATATTTTTTATATTTGTTTTATAAAGATTTATTGAATCAAAATTCAAATGTAATCTTTATCATGCTTTGTATGAATATACTAGTCTCTTTCGTAGTTTGAACTATTTTTGAATAATTATTGCAATGTCACTTTCCCACTATATATTCATATTTCTTCTGTTGCAATATTTTTTATACAGTTACACTTATTCTGTGTACTATAGTTATAATATTACTTTTTTTTAATCTTTTTTACATGTCTATTCCCTTATTGTTATCACATGAATGATGTTTATGAAAGTAGTGTTGTGATTTTGAAAACAAAATAAAATTTTTATAGATATTTATAAGAATTATTTCTCACTTTTTACAAAACTTTTTATGTCAAGTAACATAAGGTTATTGCGTTCACCTATCTAAACTCATTCTTTCGTGATTTATTATAGCCATTTTGTTGTTGTTGACCATTAAAGCAGAGGGGCGAGTTCTTGTTTTCAAGTTGCGCCATCTATGTCCAAGAATTCGACTTCTGTCACACCCATACATCACACCTGTTTATAGGGTGTACCCATTCATACATCTATTCCTTCATCACAAATTGTAATTTTGACATGAACCAGAGAATGATCAATCTCCAATGAAGTTATGAGAACATGGAGGACTTTGTGATCCGACAGATTTAACGTGCACCCGTCACCATTTACTGCACAAGGAGTCGTCCAGCAGCCTGAAAACCAGGCTATCCTGGCTTTTATAGCCATTTTGGGCATTTAACGATAAAAAATATGAAAATTTATTGATCTATTTTCAGAAATATGAAGCCAATATTTTAATATGAAACAAGTTTCAAACAAATAACCCTTGGCCAAAAGATATTAAAAAATTCACAATATAACAATATTTGAAAACTCATAAAAAAAAATCTAAATTTGGATATTTTCAAAAATATGACTCCCATATTTTAATCAAGAAGTAAGTGACAAATAAGTCCCATGTTGCAAAAATTATCAACAAAATGTCTAACTTTACGTTATTACTACCTAAGTCAGCAAAAATGTAAACAAATCTCAAAATGCCCAACCTTACATGGCATGATATATGCTTTTGACTTAGCATATTTTGGAAAAAATAAGAATTTAAAAAAAAAAAAAAAAATTTATAAATATTTCTAGACATAAATGGATAGTTTTGAAAATATGACACCCATATAATGAAATTTAAATTAATTCCATACAGCAAAGAACTATAAAAATATTCCAAAATGTTCATCCTTACATTAGCAGGGTATATGCTTTTGGCTTCGTGTACTCTGGACAAAATAAGAAATTTTAGAGAATTCCATTATTGTTTCTAGTCATAAATGGATATTTAAAGAAAATTACAGCCACCTAATATGAAACTAGCTGCAAATGAGTCTCACAGAGTAAAAAATTATGAGGAAAAAAAAATTTAAAAATGCCCATCCTTACATTAACTAGATAGATGCTAATGTAAGGATGAAAATTTTTGAAATTATCTATTAATATTTCTAGACTTAAATGGGTATTTTATGAAACTTGTTTTAAATAAATCATACACGGCAAAAAATTATTTTTAAAAAAAGTCCAAAATGGCTAATTTTACGTTTATAAGATAAAGGCGTTTGACTTAGAGTACTTTGGACAAAAAAAAAGAATTTTTAAACATTTATGGATATTTATAGGCATGGTAGGATGTTTTAAGAAAATATGTCACTTATACTTTAAGATGAAACTAGTTTTAAATTAATATTGCACCGCAAAAAGTATGAAAAATTAAAATTTGTCATTCTAACATTAGAACTAAGGTAGTAGCCAGAACGGGGGTAATTGCCCCCTATCGGGATGAACTTAAAAATCGTGGGTAAAAAGCTACTGCCTTGCAATAAAATGTATATATTCTTTAAAAATCTAGGGTTATTTTATTTTTGTAAATGAGAATATGTTCTTTTACTTACCTCCAATTTCCTGTTGAGATATCTTTTTCTCAGAAAATTTTGAGGGTCAAGTCAATAAATGTTTCAGTTCGTGTTCATATGGAAAATTATTCAACAGCCCTGATGGATAAGGGGATGCAAGAAGACTGCTGTAACTCCTACTCCATGGTCCTCACGTGACGATACTTTTTGAGACTGACTGTAAATGCATGTCTTTTACCACATTCAATAAAGAAAAGAATTTTGTAAAATGTCGCCCCGCTTAATGTTAAAGAATTATATTCTTAAATTATTTAGAAGAAATAAAGTAATAAGTTTGTTTTATTATTTTTTTTAATTGTTCTTAAATAGTGTGTAGGTTATTGTGAATGAGCGACTGTTGTTGGTTTCCACCTGTGAATGTTGACAATCACATAAATATGTACTAGGCCTTGTTAAGTGCCCGGTATGCCCTATTAAGAATATCAATACTGAATGTCGTGCTTTCTTACAGGTCATGGTCCAAAGTTAAGAGTGACACGACTGAATAATAATGTAGGATATAATTGAGAAAAATCGAGATATCTGTAGCATATGAAGATGTAGCTGAACTGGATTTAAATCAGTTGCTAATGATACAATTCAGCGATTAAAATGAGAAAATTGCCTCTTAATTTTTAACATAAATATATTTTATGCGCTGAATTTTTAAAAATTGGACAACAATTAATTCTACTAATTGGAAATTATAATGGCATAATTCCTGTATTTTTAAATATAACTTTTAAAAGTGTAAGCCTGCAACTTAAATCGTTGGTATCGTTTTCCACTATGCGTTTAGCATATCTTCAAGGAACCCAAACTTTAAATAATGGCGGAAATGCGATTTTTACTTAGAAATATGTAGCATAGTGGGAAATAAACTCATAAATGCGATAATAGGATTTTTTTAATAAAAAATTTCAATTCATTATTATTGTACGAAAAAATTACAAATTTTAATTTCTTAGTACTGATCGTAGGATAATTGTATAATGTATTACTTCAAATTTTAATTATGAAACACAACCCATTGGATGCAATTTAGGATATCTATGTACCGTGAAACTGTCCAAAAGGTTACTAATTGTGCGTTGTTGTTTTTCATATATATAATTTTTTTATTGCTATTCAAAATTTTCACCAACGAGAACAGATCCAACTACATTGATAAATGTTTTTAAATAGGCAAACAAAGAAAACAAATCGTATTTATATTTTAAGTGACAAAATTATACCAAAAAATATATTTTAAGTAACAAAATTATACCAAAAGATATATTTTAAGTGACAAAATTATAACAAAAAATATATTTTAAGTAACAAAATTATACCAAATGTTTGCCCAATTTATTAGAAGCTGAGATCTCATAGAATGGACGACAGTTGTGGCCGGTTCTTCCTCCGATCGAAAAAGCCATATTGTCCACAGTCAAAAATCCATTAAAAAGAAATAATGGAAATTTTGGACAAAGCCCTACATACAACCACTTAAAAGGGAACAACACAGAAGTCTTTAGAATGACTGTGATAAACTTAATACATTTTTTTTCAATATATTGTACAGTGGGCGAAATAAATAAATAAATCGGACCATCCTGAATAACTTTGATCGAATGTTCTAGGGCTCAGTCTTAATGGTTCAACGGGGTGATCTCAATCATTTGAATTAATTAGTGAAGACGATATTTTAAGTTGCGAAATTAGACTCAAAAACGTACTTTATCTGTATAAAAATATCTTTATTTTATGATGGATTTGGATTACTGACCTTCCAAACTATAGAGGATTTTTAAAAAGTCGTATTTTTAAAATTTATTTCTCAGGAACTATTCGACCGATTCCGCTCAAAAAGAAAAATTCCGATCCGACCGAAAAGAAAAGATTCCGTTCTTTAAAGTGATCTAAAAAATTGCATACCTTACAATTCCAAAACTTTTCGACTATTATTAAGTAAAATTGTGAAAAATTATAAATATTTAATAAAAGGGATTTTCAGGATTATTAAATATTATTATCAGGAAAATTTTTTAATATTTTGAAATGGAATTATTTTGCATAGAATTATATAAATATTTTTCAGTACGCTATAATTATATTTCACTATATTCATTCATTATATTTCACACATTATGGTGATTTCATGGGTCAGAAATCGGAATCCATCATAAAAAAAGGTATGTTTATAGAGAAGGAACGTTTTTGTGTCTGTTTTCGTAACTTTAAAAATCGTCTGCACTAATTATTTAACATATTTAAAGTCACCCTCTTAAACCATTAAGATGGGATCCTGAAAATCCGATCGGTAGATCAGAAGTTATTGAGGATGGTCCTTTTTATTGCACACATACAAATTTTAATTTTCATTTTATCACACACTTACACATATGTTACAAACCAAATTTTTTTTAAAAAATTTGTCTTTCTATAATACAACGTTTAGAACGCATTTTTTAAATTGCTCATAATTTGCTGTAGTCGTAAATTGGAAGGAAAAAAATCGTCAAATTCGATTATTTTAGATTATATGACTATAGTTTTCGTTGAATGTAGAATCTGCTACTTAATTTAAACAAATTATTTCAATAAAATTGTTAGAATGATAGCATTTTACCAACATATTTTGTTAGAATTGAAACTAAAATATTTGAATAATTACTTCACTGTCACATACAGGTGACAACGCGTCCTGCGTAATGCACAACATATTACTCTGTAACATTTATATTTTTATGAAAATCAATTCCATATTTTGGTACAATACAGAATGGGATAAGTTAGGTAAAATACTAGGGGTGGATATCCCCGAGTCGGCGATCACATGAAGGTCCTTTCACCTCTCTGGGAGTAATAATGGGGGGAGGGGGATTTATTTATAATGCTTTGAGAGGATGCAATCTGATAATAAGAACGAGGTAATTGGATTGTGCTGTACCATATCTGGAAGTAGGTCCTTATTCAAGAGTTCATTAAAGAACATCCTTCCGGTTAATTAACAAAATATATTTTGGCCCTTTATGCGCCCCCTAATTTGTGTATAAAAATTCTCTTTGACACGATTGTTTGGAATATAACACTCTAATTTCTGGCTGAGTTTGAAAGTTATAAGTTAATATTAAAGGGAGTTACGGAGTGAGTGGTGTGCGTAGCTTCGGAGTCGAAAATTATCCGTTTTTCAGCTATTAATTCATTTTTCCTAAAGAAAAATAATTATTTTTATATATATATAACACTTTATTCACGTTTAAATATCGAAAATTAAATTTAAAAAAATAAAATAAAGTAAGTAGGAAAAAAAATTAAAAAATAATCCATGACCAGAACCGAACCCCTGACCACCAAGTCTACAAACTTCTTTACCCATTGCGCTAACAACCACACCACGACTCACACGTTGCTTCCACGAATATACTGCTTAAAGAACTTCCTTCCGGTTAATTAACAAAATCTATTTTGGCCCTTTATGTGCCGCCTAATTAGTGTACAAAAATTCTCTTTAGTACGATTGTTTGGTATATAACACTCTAATTTCTGGCAGAGTTTGAAAATTATAAGTTAATATTAAAGAGAGTTACGGAGTGAATGGTGTGCGTAGCTCCGGAGTCGAAATTTATCCGTTTTTCAGCTATTAATCCCTCTTTCCCGAAGAAAAATAATTCTTTTTATATATATATAACACTTTAATCACGTTGAAATATCGAAAAATAAATTTAAAAAAATAAAATAAGTAAAAAGAAGAAAAAAAATTAAAAATTAATCCGTGACCAGGACCGAACCCCTGACCACCGAGTCCACAAACTTCTTTACCCACAGCGCTAACAACCACACCACGACTCACACGTTGCTTCCACGAATATACTGCTTAAAGAACTTCCTTCCGGTTAATTAACAAAATCTGTTTTGGCCCTTTATGTGCCTCCTAATTAGTGTATAAAAATTCTCTTTGGTACGATTGTTCGGTATATAGCACTCTAATTTCTGGCAGCAGAATTTGAAAATTATAAGTTAATAGTAGAGGGAGTTACGGAGTGAGTGGTGTGCGTAGCTCCGGAGTCGAAATTTATCCATTTTTCAGCTATTAATCCCTCTTTCCCGAAGAAAAATAATTCTTTTTATTCATAAATAACACTTTAATCGCGTTAAAATATCTAAAAATAAATTTAAAAAATAAAATAAAGAAAATAGAAAAAAATATTGAAAATTAATCCGAGACCAGGACCGAAACCCTGACCACCGAGTCAAAAAACTTCTTTACCCACAGCGCTAACAACCACACCACGACTCACACGTTGCTTCCGCGAATATACTGCTTAAAGAACTTTCTCCCGGTTAATTAACAAAATCTGTTTTGGCCCTTTATGTGCCTCCTAATTAGTGTATAAAAATTCTCTTTGGTACGATTGTTTGTTATATAGCACTCTAATTTCTGGCAGAGTTTGAAAATTATAAGTTAATATTAGAGGGAGTTACGGAGTGAGTGGTGTGCGTAGCTCCGGAGTCGAAATTTATCCATTTTTCAGCTATTAATCCCTCTTTCCCGAAGAAAAATAATTCTTTTTATTCATAAATAACACTTTAATCACGTTGAAATATCTAAAAATAAATTTAAAAAAATAAAATAAAGAAAATATAAAAAAATATTGAAAATTAATCCGAGACCAGGACCGAAACCCTGACCACCGAGTCAAAAAACTTCTTTACCCACAGCGCTAACAACCACACCACGACTCACACGCTGCTTCCACGAATATACTGCTTAAAGAACTTCCTTCCGGTTAATTAACAAAATCTGTTTTGGCCCTTTATGTGCCCCCTAATTAGTGTATAAAAATTCTCTTTGGTACGATTGTTTGGTATATAACACTCTAATTTCTGGCAGAGTTTGAAAATTATAAGTTAATATTAGAGGGAGTTACGGAGTGAGTGGTGTGCGTAGCTCCGGAGTCGAAATTTATCCGTTTTTCAGCTATTAATCCCTCTTTCCCGAAGAAAAATAATTCTTTTTATATATATATAACACTTTAATCACGTTGAAATATCGAAAAATAAATTTAAAAAAATAAAATAAGTAAAAAGAAGAAAAAAAATTAAAAATTAATCCGTGACCAGGACCGAACCCCTGACCACCGAGTCCACAAACTTCTTTACCCACAGCGCTAACAACCACACCACGACTCACACGTTGCTTCCACGAATATACTGCTTAAAGAACTTCCTTCCGGTTAATTAACAAAATCTGTTTTGGCCCTTTATGTGCCTCCTAATTAGTGTATAAAAATTCTCTTTGGTACGATTGTTCGGTATATAGCACTCTAATTTCTGGCAGCAGAATTTGAAAATTATAAGTTAATAGTAGAGGGAGTTACGGAGTGAGTGGTGTGCGTAGCTCCGGAGTCGAAATTTATCCATTTTTCAGCTATTAATCCCTCTTTCCCGAAGAAAAATAATTCTTTTTATTCATAAATAACACTTTAATCGCGTTAAAATATCTAAAAATAAATTTAAAAAATAAAATAAAGAAAATAGAAAAAAATATTGAAAATTAATCCGAGACCAGGACCGAAACCCTGACCACCGAGTCAAAAAACTTCTTTACCCACAGCGCTAACAACCACACCACGACTCACACGTTGCTTCCGCGAATATACTGCTTAAAGAACTTTCTCCCGGTTAATTAACAAAATCTGTTTTGGCCCTTTATGTGCCTCCTAATTAGTGTATAAAAATTCTCTTTGGTACGATTGTTTGTTATATAGCACTCTAATTTCTGGCAGAGTTTGAAAATTATAAGTTAATATTAGAGGGAGTTACGGAGTGAGTGGTGTGCGTAGCTCCGGAGTCGAAATTTATCCATTTTTCAGCTATTAATCCCTCTTTCCCGAAGAAAAATAATTCTTTTTATTCATAAATAACACTTTAATCACGTTGAAATATCTAAAAATAAATTTAAAAAAATAAAATAAAGAAAATATAAAAAAATATTGAAAATTAATCCGAGACCAGGACCGAAACCCTGACCACCGAGTCAAAAAACTTCTTTACCCACAGCGCTAACAACCACACCACGACTCACACGCTGCTTCCACGAATATACTGCTTAAAGAACTTCCTTCCGGTTAATTAACAAAATCTGTTTTGGCCCTTTATGTGCCCCCTAATTAGTGTATAAAAATTCTCTTTGGTACGATTGTTTGGTATATAACACTCTAATTTCTGGCAGAGTTTGAAAATTATAAGTTAATATTAGAGGGAGTTACGGAGTGAGTGGTGTGCGTAGCTCCGGAGTCGAAATTTATCCATTTTTCAGCTATTAATCCCTCTTTCCCGAAGAAAAATAATTCTTTTTATTCATAAATAACACTTTAATCGCGTTGAAATATCTAAAAATAAATTTAAAAAAAAAAATAAAGAAAGTAGGAAAAAATATTGAAAATTAATCCGAGACCAGGACCGAAACCCTGACCACCGAGTCAAAAAACTTCTTTACCCACAGCGCTAACAACCACACCACGACTCACACGCTGCTTCCACGAATATACTGCTTAAAGAACTTCCTTCCGGTTAATTAACAAAATCTGTTTTGGCCCTTTATGTACCCCCTAATTAGTGTATAAAAATTCTCTTTGGTACGATTGTTTGGTATATAACACTCTAATTTCTGGCAGAGTTTGAAAATTATAAGTTAATATTAAAGGGAGTTAGGAGTGAATGGTGTGCGTAGCTCCGGAGTCGAAATTTATCCGTTTTTTAGCTATTAATCCCTCTTTCCCGATGGAAAATAATTCTTTTTATATATATATAACACTTTAATCACGTTGAAATATCGAAAAATAAATTTAAAAAAATAAAATAAGTAAAAAGAAAAAAAAATTAAAAATTAATCCGTTACCAGGACCGAACCCCTGACAACCGAATCTACAATCTTCTTTACCCATTGCGCTAACAACCACACCACGACTCACACGTTGCTTCCACGAATATATAGCTTAAAGAACTTCCTTCCGGTTAATTAACAAAATCTATTTTGGCCCTTTATGTGCCTCCTAATTAGTGTATAAAAATTCTCTTTGGTACGATTGTTTAGTATATAGCACTCTAATTTCTGGCAGAGTTTGAAAATTATAAGTTTATATTAGAGGGAGTTACGGAGTGTGTGGTGTGCGTAGCTCCGGAGACGAAATTTATCCATTTTTTAGCTATTAATCCCTCTTTCCCGAAGAAAAATAATTCTTTTTATTCATAAATAACACTTTAATCACGTTGAAATATCTAAAAATAAATTTAAAAAAATAAAATAAAGAAAATAGAAAAAAATATTGAAAATTAATCCGAGACCGGGACCGAAATCCTGACCACCGAGTCAAAAAACTTCTTTACCCACAGCGCTAACAACCACACCACGACTCACACGTTGCTTCCACGAATATACTGCTTAAAGAACTTCCTTCCGGTTAATTAACAAAATCTGTTTTGGCCCTTTATGTGCCTCCTAATTAGTGTATAAAAATTCTCTTTGGTACGATTGTTTGTTATATAGCACTCTAATTTCTGGCAGAGTTTGAAAATTATAAGTTAATATTAGAGGGAGTTACGGAGTGAGTGGTGTGCGTAGCTCCGGAGTCGAAATTTATCCATTTTTCAGCTATTAATTCCTCTTTCCCGAAGAAAAATAATTCTTTTTATTCATAAATAACACTTTAATCACGTTGAAATATCTAAAAATAAATTTAAAAAAATAAAATAAAGAAAATATAAAAAAATATTGAAAATTAATCCGAGACCAGGACCGAAACCCTGACCACCGAGTCAAAAAACTTCTTTACCCACAGCGCTAACAACCACACCACGACTCACACGCTGCTTCCACGAATATACTGCTTAAAGAACTTCCTTCCGGTTAATTAACAAAATCTGTTTTGGCCCTTTATGTGCCCCCTAATTAGTGTATAAAAATTCTCTTTGGTACGATTGTTTGGTATATAACACTCTAATTTCTGGCAGAGTTTGAAAATTATAAGTTAATATTAGAGGGAGTTACGGAGTGAGTGGTGTGCGTAGCTCCGGAGTCGAAATTTATCCATTTTTCAGCTATTAATCCCTCTTTCCCGAAGAAAAATAATTCTTTTTATTCATAAATAACACTTTAATCGCGTTGAAATATCTAAAAATAAATTTAAAAAAATAAAATAAAGTAAGTAGGAAAAAATATTGAAAATTAATCCGAGACCAGGACCGAAACCCTGACCACCGAGTCAAAAAACTTCTTTACCCACAGCGCTAACAACCACACCACGACTCACACGCTGCTTCCACGAATATACTGCTTAAAGAACTTCCTTCCGGTTAATTAACAAAATCTGTTTTGGCCCTTTATGTACCCCCTAATTAGTGTATAAAAATTCTCTTTGGTACGATTGTTCGGTATATAACACTCTAATTTCTGGCAGAGTTTGAAAATTATAAGTTAATATTAAAGTGAGTTACGGAGTGAATGGTGTGCGTAGCTCCGGAGTCGAAATTTATCCGTTTTTCAGCTATTAATCCCTCTTTCCCGATGAAAAATAATTCTTTTTATATATATATATCACTTTAATCACGTTGAAATATCGAAAAATAAATTTAAAGAAATAAAATAAGTAAAAAGAAAAAAAAATTAAAAATTAATCCGTGACCAGGACCGAACCCCTGACCACCGAGTCTACAAACTTCTTTACCCACAGCGCTAACAACCATACCACGACTCACACGTTGCTTCCACGAATATACTGCTTAAAGAACTTCCTCCCGGTTAATTAACAAAATCTGTTTTGGCCCTTTATGTGCCTCCTAATTAGTGTATAAAAATTCTCTTTGGTACGATTGTTTGGTATATAGCACTCTAATTTCTGGCAGAGATTGAAAATTATAAGTTAATATTAGAGGGAGTTACGGAGTGAGTGGTGTGCGTAGCTCCGGAGTCGAAATTTATCCATTTTTCAGCTATTAATCCCTCTTTCCCGAAGAAAAATAATTCTTTTTATTCATAAATAACACTTTAATCACGTTGAAATATCTAAAAATAAATTTAAGAAAATAAAATAAAGAAAATATAAAAAAATATTGAAAATTAATCCGAGACCAGGACCGAAACCCTGACCACCGAGTCAAAAAACTTCTTTACCCACAGCGCTAACAACCACACCACGACTCACACGTTGCTTCCACGAATATACTGCTTAAAGAACTTCCTTCCGGTTAATTAACAAAATCTGTTTTGGCCCTTTATGTGCCCCCTAATTAGTGTATAAAAATTCTCTTTGGTACGATTGTTTGGTATATAGCACTCTAATTTCTGGCAGAGTTTGAAAATTATAAGTTAATATTAGAGGGAGTTATGAAGTGAGTGGTGTGCGTAGCTCCGGAGTCGAAATTTATCCGTTTTTCAGCTATTAATCCCTCTTTCCCGAAGAAAAATAATTCTTTTTATTCATAAATAACACTTTAATCACGTTGAAATATCTAAAAATAAATTTTAAAAAATAAAATAATGTAAATAGAAAAAAAAAATTGAAAATTAATCCGAGACCAGGACCGAAACCCTGACCACACAGTCAAAAAACTTCGTTACCCACAGCGCTAACAACCACACCACGACTCACACGTTACTTCCACGAATATACTGCTTAAAGAACTTCCTTCCGGTGAATAACCAAAATCTGTTTTGGCCCTCTATGTGCCCCCTAATTAGTGTATAAAAATTCTCTTTGATACGATTGTTTGGAATATAACACTCTAATTTCTGGCAGAGTTTGAAAATTATAAGTTAATATTAGAGGGAGTTACGGAGTGAGTGGTGTGCGTAGCTCCGGAGTCGAAATTAATCCGTTTTTCAGCTATTAATCCCTCTTTCCCGAAGAAAAATAATTCTTTTTATATATGTATAACACTTTAATCACGTTGAAATATCTAAAAAAATTTTTTAAAAAACAAAATAAAGTAAATAGAAAAAAAAATTTAAAATTAATCCGAGACCAGGACCGAAACCCTGACCACCGAGTCAAAAAACTTCTTTACCCATGTAGCTAACAACCACATCACGACTCGCACGTTGCTTCCACGAATATATAGCTTAAAGCACTTCCTTCCGGTTAATTAACAATATCTATTTTGGCCCTTTATGTGCCCCCTAATTAGTGCATAAAAATTCTCTTTGGTACGATTGTTTGGAATATAACACTCTAATTTCTGGCAGAGTTTGAAAATTATAAGTTAATATTAAAGGGAGTTACGGAGTGAATGGTGCGCGTAGCTCCGGAGTCGAAATTTATCCGTTTTTCAGCTATTAATCCCTCTTTCCCGATGAAAAATAATTCTTTTTATGTATATATAACACTTTAATCACGTTGAAATATCGAAAAATAAATTTAAAAAAATAAAATAAGTAAAAAGAAAAAAAAATTAAAAAATAATCCGTGACCAGGACCGAACCCCTGACCACCGAATCTACAAACTTCTTTACCCATTGCGCTAACAACCACACTACGACTCACACGTTGCTTCCACGAATATATAGCTTAAAGAACTTCTTTCCGGTTAATTAACAAAATCTGTTTTGGCCCTTTATGTACCCCCTAATTAGTGTATAAAAATTCTCTTTGGTACGATTGTTTGGTATATAACACTCTAATTTCTGGCAGAGTTTGAAAATTATAAGTTAATATTAAAGGGAGTTACAGAGTGAATAGTGTGCGTAGCTCCGGAGTCGAAATTTATCCGTTTTTCAGCTATTAATCCCTCTTTCCCGAAGAAAAATAATTCTTTTTATTCATAAATAACACTTTAATCACGTTTAAATATCGAAAAATAAATTTAAAAAAATAAAATAAGTAAAAAGAAAAAAAAATTAAAAGTTAAACCGTGACCAGGACTGAACCCTGACCACCGAGTCTACAAACTTCTTTTCCCACAGCGCTAACAACCACACCACGACTCACACGTTGCTTCCACGAATATACTGCTTAAAGAACTTCCTTCCGGTTAATTAACAAAATTAGTTTTAGCCCTTTATGTGCCTCCTAATTAATGTATAAAAATTCTCTTTGGTACGATTGCTTGGTATATAGCACTCTAATTTCTGGCAGAGTTTGAAAATTATAAGTTAATATAAAAGGGAGTTACAGAGTGAATTGTGTGCGTAGCTCCGGAGTCGAAATTTATCCGTTTTTTCAGCTATTAATCCCTCTTTCCCGCTGAAAAATAATTCTTTTTATTCATAAATAACACTTTAATCACGTTTAAATATCGAAAAATAAATTTAAAAAAATAAAATAAGTAAAAAGAAAAAAAAATTAAAAATTAATCCGAGACCAGGACCGAAACCCTGACCACCGAGTCAAAAAACTTCTTTACCCACAGCGCTAACAACCACACCACGACTCACACGCTGCTTCCACGAATATACTGCTTAAAGAACTTCCTTCCGGTTAATTAACAAAATCTGTTTTGGCCCTTTATGTACCCCCTAATTAGTGTATAAAAATTCTCTTTGGTACGATTGTTTGGTATATAACACTCTAATTTCTGGCAGAGTTTGAAAATTATAAGTTAATATTAAAGGGAGTTAGGAGTGAATGGTGTGCGTAGCTCCGGAGTCGAAATTTATCCGTTTTTTAGCTATTAATCCCTCTTTCCCGATGGAAAATAATTCTTTTTATATATATATAACACTTTAATCACGTTGAAATATCGAAAAATAAATTTAAAAAAATAAAATAAGTAAAAAGAAAAAAAAATTAAAAATTAATCCGTTACCAGGACCGAACCCCTGACAACCGAATCTACAATCTTCTTTACCCATTGCGCTAACAACCACACCACGACTCACACGTTGCTTCCACGAATATATAGCTTAAAGAAATTCCTTCCGGTTAATTAACAAAATCTATTTTGGCCCTTTATGTGCCTCCTAATTAGTGTATAAAAATTCTCTTTGGTACGATTGTTTAGTATATAGCACTCTAATTTCTGGCAGAGTTTGAAAATTATAAGTTTATATTAGAGGGAGTTACGGAGTGTGTGGTGTGCGTAGCTCCGGAGACGAAATTTATCCATTTTTTAGCTATTAATCCCTCTTTCCCGAAGAAAAATAATTCTTTTTATTCATAAATAACACTTTAATCACGTTGAAATATCTAAAAATAAATTTAAAAAAATAAAATAAAGAAAATAGAAAAAAATATTGAAAATTAATCCGAGACCGGGACCGAAATCCTGACCACCGAGTCAAAAAACTTCTTTACCCACAGCGCTAACAACCACACCACGACTCACACGTTGCTTCCACGAATATACTGCTTAAAGAACTTCCTTCCGGTTAATTAACAAAATCTGTTTTGGCCCTTTATGTGCCTCCTAATTAGTGTATAAAAATTCTCTTTGGTACGATTGTTTGTTATATAGCACTCTAATTTCTGGCAGAGTTTGAAAATTATAAGTTAATATTAGAGGGAGTTACGGAGTGAGTGGTGTGCGTAGCTCCGGAGTCGAAATTTATCCATTTTTCAGCTATTAATCCCTCTTTCCCGAAGAAAAATAATTCTTTTTATTCATAAATAACACTTTAATCACGTTGAAATATCTAAAAATAAATTTAAAAAAATAAAATAAAGAAAATATAAAAAAATATTGAAAATTAATCCGAGACCAGGACCGAAACCCTGACCACCGAGTCAAAAAACTTCTTTACCCACAGCGCTAACAACCACACCACGACTCACACGCTGCTTCCACGAATATACTGCTTAAAGAACTTCCTTCCGGTTAATTAACAAAATCTGTTTTGGCCCTTTATGTGCCCCCTAATTAGTGTATAAAAATTCTCTTTGGTACGATTGTTTGGTATATAACACTCTAATTTCTGGCAGAGTTTGAAAATTATAAGTTAATATTAGAGGGAGTTACGGAGTGAGTGGTGTGCGTAGCTCCGGAGTCGAAATTTATCCATTTTTCAGCTATTAATCCCTCTTTCCCGAAGAAAAATAATTCTTTTTATTCATAAATAACACTTTAATCGCGTTGAAATATCTAAAAATAAATTTAAAAAAATAAAATAAAGTAAGTAGGAAAAAATATTGAAAATTAATCCGAGACCAGGACCGAAACCCTGACCACCGAGTCAAAAAACTTCTTTACCCACAGCGCTAACAACCACACCACGACTCACACGCTGCTTCCACGAATATACTGCTTAAAGAACTTCCTTCCGGTTAATTAACAAAATCTGTTTTGGCCCTTTATGTACCCCCTAATTAGTGTATAAAAATTCTCTTTGGTACGATTGTTCGGTATATAACACTCTAATTTCTGGCAGAGTTTGAAAATTATAAGTTAATATTAAAGTGAGTTACGGAGTGAATGGTGTGCGTAGCTCCGGAGTCGAAATTTATCCGTTTTTCAGCTATTAATCCCTCTTTCCCGATGAAAAATAATTCTTTTTATATATATATATCACTTTAATCACGTTGAAATATCGAAAAATAAATTTAAAGAAATAAAATAAGTAAAAAGAAAAAAAAATTAAAAATTAATCCGTGACCAGGACCGAACCCCTGACCACCGAGTCTACAAACTTCTTTACCCACAGCGCTAACAACCATACCACGACTCACACGTTGCTTCCACGAATATACTGCTTAAAGAACTTCCTCCCGGTTAATTAACAAAATCTGTTTTGGCCCTTTATGTGCCTCCTAATTAGTGTATAAAAATTCTCTTTGGTACGATTGTTTGGTATATAGCACTCTAATTTCTGGCAGAGATTGAAAATTATAAGTTAATATTAGAGGGAGTTACGGAGTGAGTGGTGTGCGTAGCTCCGGAGTCGAAATTTATCCATTTTTCAGCTATTAATCCCTCTTTCCCGAAGAAAAATAATTCTTTTTATTCATAAATAACACTTTAATCACGTTGAAATATCTAAAAATAAATTTAAGAAAATAAAATAAAGAAAATATAAAAAAATATTGAAAATTAATCCGAGACCAGGACCGAAACCCTGACCACCGAGTCAAAAAACTTCTTTACCCACAGCGCTAACAACCACACCACGACTCACACGTTGCTTCCACGAATATACTGCTTAAAGAACTTCCTTCCGGTTAATTAACAAAATCTGTTTTGGCCCTTTATGTGCCCCCTAATTAGTGTATAAAAATTCTCTTTGGTACGATTGTTTGGTATATAGCACTCTAATTTCTGGCAGAGTTTGAAAATTATAAGTTAATATTAGAGGGAGTTATGAAGTGAGTGGTGTGCGTAGCTCCGGAGTCGAAATTTATCCGTTTTTCAGCTATTAATCCCTCTTTCCCGAAGAAAAATAATTCTTTTTATTCATAAATAACACTTTAATCACGTTGAAATATCTAAAAATAAATTTTAAAAAATAAAATAATGTAAATAGAAAAAAAAAATTGAAAATTAATCCGAGACCAGGACCGAAACCCTGACCACACAGTCAAAAAACTTCGTTACCCACAGCGCTAACAACCACACCACGACTCACACGTTACTTCCACGAATATACTGCTTAAAGAACTTCCTTCCGGTGAATAACCAAAATCTGTTTTGGCCCTCTATGTGCCCCCTAATTAGTGTATAAAAATTCTCTTTGATACGATTGTTTGGAATATAACACTCTAATTTCTGGCAGAGTTTGAAAATTATAAGTTAATATTAGAGGGAGTTACGGAGTGAGTGGTGTGCGTAGCTCCGGAGTCGAAATTAATCCGTTTTTCAGCTATTAATCCCTCTTTCCCGAAGAAAAATAATTCTTTTTATATATGTATAACACTTTAATCACGTTGAAATATCTAAAAAAATTTTTTAAAAAACAAAATAAAGTAAATAGAAAAAAAAATTTAAAATTAATCCGAGACCAGGACCGAAACCCTGACCACCGAGTCAAAAAACTTCTTTACCCATGTAGCTAACAACCACATCACGACTCGCACGTTGCTTCCACGAATATATAGCTTAAAGCACTTCCTTCCGGTTAATTAACAATATCTATTTTGGCCCTTTATGTGCCCCCTAATTAGTGCATAAAAATTCTCTTTGGTACGATTGTTTGGAATATAACACTCTAATTTCTGGCAGAGTTTGAAAATTATAAGTTAATATTAAAGGGAGTTACGGAGTGAATGGTGCGCGTAGCTCCGGAGTCGAAATTTATCCGTTTTTCAGCTATTAATCCCTCTTTCCCGATGAAAAATAATTCTTTTTATGTATATATAACACTTTAATCACGTTGAAATATCGAAAAATAAATTTAAAAAAATAAAATAAGTAAAAAGAAAAAAAAATTAAAAAATAATCCGTGACCAGGACCGAACCCCTGACCACCGAATCTACAAACTTCTTTACCCATTGCGCTAACAACCACACTACGACTCACACGTTGCTTCCACGAATATATAGCTTAAAGAACTTCTTTCCGGTTAATTAACAAAATCTGTTTTGGCCCTTTATGTACCCCCTAATTAGTGTATAAAAATTCTCTTTGGTACGATTGTTTGGTATATAACACTCTAATTTCTGGCAGAGTTTGAAAATTATAAGTTAATATTAAAGGGAGTTACAGAGTGAATAGTGTGCGTAGCTCCGGAGTCGAAATTTATCCGTTTTTCAGCTATTAATCCCTCTTTCCCGAAGAAAAATAATTCTTTTTATTCATAAATAACACTTTAATCACGTTTAAATATCGAAAAATAAATTTAAAAAAATAAAATAAGTAAAAAGAAAAAAAAATTAAAAGTTAAACCGTGACCAGGACTGAACCCTGACCACCGAGTCTACAAACTTCTTTTCCCACAGCGCTAACAACCACACCACGACTCACACGTTGCTTCCACGAATATACTGCTTAAAGAACTTCCTTCCGGTTAATTAACAAAATTAGTTTTAGCCCTTTATGTGCCTCCTAATTAATGTATAAAAATTCTCTTTGGTACGATTGCTTGGTATATAGCACTCTAATTTCTGGCAGAGTTTGAAAATTATAAGTTAATATAAAAGGGAGTTACAGAGTGAATTGTGTGCGTAGCTCCGGAGTCGAAATTTATCCGTTTTTTCAGCTATTAATCCCTCTTTCCCGCTGAAAAATAATTCTTTTTATTCATAAATAACACTTTAATCACGTTTAAATATCGAAAAATAAATTTAAAAAAATAAAATAAGTAAAAAGAAAAAAAAATTAAAAATTAATCCGAGACCAGGACCGAAACCCTGACCACCGAGTCAAAAAACTTCTTTACCCACAGCGCTAACAACCACACCACGACTCACACGCTGCTTCCACGAATATACTGCTTAAAGAACTTCCTTCCGGTTAATTAACAAAATCTGTTTTGGCCCTTTATGTACCCCCTAATTAGTGTATAAAAATTCTCTTTGGTACGATTGTTTGGTATATAACACTCTAATTTCTGGCAGAGTTTGAAAATTATAAGTTAATATTAAAGGGAGTTAGGAGTGAATGGTGTGCGTAGCTCCGGAGTCGAAATTTATCCGTTTTTTAGCTATTAATCCCTCTTTCCCGATGGAAAATAATTCTTTTTATATATATATAACACTTTAATCACGTTGAAATATCGAAAAATAAATTTAAAAAAATAAAATAAGTAAAAAGAAAAAAAAATTAAAAATTAATCCGTTACCAGGACCGAACCCCTGACAACCGAATCTACAATCTTCTTTACCCATTGCGCTAACAACCACACCACGACTCACACGTTGCTTCCACGAATATATAGCTTAAAGAAATTCCTTCCGGTTAATTAACAAAATCTATTTTGGCCCTTTATGTGCCTCCTAATTAGTGTATAAAAATTCTCTTTGGTACGATTGTTTAGTATATAGCACTCTAATTTCTGGCAGAGTTTGAAAATTATAAGTTTATATTAGAGGGAGTTACGGAGTGTGTGGTGTGCGTAGCTCCGGAGACGAAATTTATCCATTTTTTAGCTATTAATCCCTCTTTCCCGAAGAAAAATAATTCTTTTTATTCATAAATAACACTTTAATCACGTTGAAATATCTAAAAATAAATTTAAAAAAATAAAATAAAGAAAATAGAAAAAAATATTGAAAATTAATCCGAGACCGGGACCGAAATCCTGACCACCGAGTCAAAAAACTTCTTTACCCACAGCGCTAACAACCACACCACGACTCACACGTTGCTTCCACGAATATACTGCTTAAAGAACTTCCTTCCGGTTAATTAACAAAATCTGTTTTGGCCCTTTATGTGCCTCCTAATTAGTGTATAAAAATTCTCTTTGGTACGATTGTTTGTTATATAGCACTCTAATTTCTGGCAGAGTTTGAAAATTATAAGTTAATATTAGAGGGAGTTACGGAGTGAGTGGTGTGCGTAGCTCCGGAGTCGAAATTTATCCATTTTTCAGCTATTAATCCCTCTTTCCCGAAGAAAAATAATTCTTTTTATTCATAAATAACACTTTAATCACGTTGAAATATCTAAAAATAAATTTAAAAAAATAAAATAAAGAAAATATAAAAAAATATTGAAAATTAATCCGAGACCAGGACCGAAACCCTGACCACACAGTCAAAAAACTTCTTTACCCACAGCGCTAACAACCACACCACGACTCACACGCTGCTTCCACGAATATACTGCTTAAAGAACTTCCTTCCGGTTAATTAATAAAATCTGTTTTGGCCCTTTATGTGCCCCCTAATTAGTGTATAAAAATTCTCTTTGGTACGATTGTTTGGTATATAACACTCTAATTTCTGGCAGAGTTTGAAAATTATAAGTTAATATTAGAGGGAGTTACGGAGTGAGTGGTGTGCGTAGCTCCGGAGTCGAAATTTATCCATTTTTCAGCTATTAATCCCTCTTTCCCGAAGAAAAATAATTCTTTTTATTCATAAATAACACTTTAATCGCGTTGAAATATCTAAAAATAAATTTAAAAAAATAAAATAAAGTAAGTAGGAAAAAATATTGAAAATTAATCCGAGACCAGGACCGAAACCCTGACCACCGAATCTACAATCTTCTTTACCCATTGCGCTAACAACCACACCACGACTCACACGTTGCTTCCACGAATATATAGCTTAAAGAACTTCCTTCCGGTTAATTAACAAAATCTATTTTGGCCCTTTATGTGCCTCCTAATTAGTGTATAAAATTTCTCTTTGGTACGATTGTTTAGTATATAGCACTCTAATTTCTGGCAGAGTTTGAAAATTATAAGTTTATATTAGAGGGAGTTACGGAGTGTGTGGTGTGCGTAGCTCCGGAAACGAAATTTATCCATTTTTTAGCTATTAATCCCTCTTTCCCGAAGAAAAATAATTCTTTTTATTCATAAATAACACTTTAATCACGTTGAAATATCTAAAAATAAATTTAAAAAAATAAAATAAAGAAAATAGAAAAAAATATTGAAAATTAATCCGAGACCGGGACCGAAACCCTGACCACCGAGTCAAAAAACTTCTTTACCCACAGCGCTAACAACCACACCACGACTCACACGTTGCTTCCACGAATATACTGCTTAAAGAACTTCCTTCCGGTTAAATAACAAAATCTGTTTTGGCCCTTTATGTACCCCCTAATTAGTGTATAAAAATTCTCTTTGGTACGATTGTTCGGTATATAACACTCTAATTTCTGGCAGAGTTTGAAAATTATAAGTTAATATTAAAGGGAGTTACGGAGTGAATGGTGCGCGTAGCTCCGGAGTCGAAATTTATCCGTTTTTCAGCTATTAATCCCTCTTTCCCGATGAAAAATAATTCTTTTTATGTATATATAACACTTTAATCACGTTGAAATATCGAAAAATAAATTTAAGAAAATAAAATAAAGAAAATATAAAAAAATATTGAAAATTAATCCGAGACCAGGACCGAAACCCTGACCACCGAGTCAAAAAACTTCTTTACCCATGTAGCTAACAACCACATCACGACTCGCACGTTGCTTCCACGAATATATAGCTTAAAGCACTTCCTTCCGGTTAATTAACAATATCTATTTTGGCCCTTTATGTGCCCCCTAATTAGTGCATAAAAATTCTCTTTGGTACGATTGTTTGGAATATAACACTCTAATTTCTGGCAGAGTTTGAAAATTATAAGTTAATATTAAAGGGAGTTACGGAGTGAATGGTGCGCGTAGCTCCGGAGTCGAAATTTATCCGTTTTTCAGCTATTAATCCCTCTTTCCCGATGAAAAATAATTCTTTTTATGTATATATAACACTTTAATCACGTTGAAATATCGAAAAATAAATTTAAAAAAATAAAATAAGTAAAAAGAAAAAAAAATTAAAAAATAATCCGTGACCAAGACCGAACCCCTGACCACCGAATCTACAAACTTCTTTACCCATTGCGCTAACAACCACACTACGACTCACACGTTGCTTCCACGAATATATAGCTTAAAGAACTTCCTTCCGGTTAATTAACAAAATCTGTTTTGGCCCTTTATGTACCCCCTAATTAGTGTATAAAAATTCTCTTTGGTACGATTGTTTGGTATATAACACTCTAATTTCTGGCAGAGTTTGAAAATTATAAGTTAATATTAAAGGGAGTTACAGAGTGAATAGTGTGCGTAGCTCCGGAGTCGAAATTTATCCGTTTTTCAGCTATTAATCCCTCTTTCCCGAAGAAAAATAATTCTTTTTATTCATAAATAACACTTTAATCACGTTTAAATATCGAAAAATAAATTTAAAAAAATAAAATAAGTAAAAAGAAAAAAAAATTAAAAGTTAAACCGTGACCAGGACTGAACCCTGACCACCGAGTCTACAAACTTCTTTTCCCACAGCGCTAACAACCACACCACGACTCACACGTTGCTTCCACGAATATACTGCTTAAAGAACTTCCTTCCGGTTAATTAACAAAATTAGTTTTAGCCCTTTATGTGCCTCCTAATTAATGTATAAAAATTCTCTTTGGTACGATTGCTTGGTATATAGCACTCTAATTTCTGGCAGAGTTTGAAAATTATAAGTTAATATAAAAGGGAGTTACAGAGTGAATTGTGTGCGTAGCTCCGGAGTCGAAATTTATCCGTTTTTTCAGCTATTAATCCCTCTTTCCCGCTGAAAAATAATTCTTTTTATTCATAAATAACACTTTAATCACGTTTAAATATCGAAAAATAAATTTAAAAAAATAAAATAAGTAAAAAGAAAAAAAAATTAAAAATTAATCCGAGACCAGGACCGAAACCCTGACCACCGAGTCAAAAAACTTCTTTACCCACAGCGCTAACAACCACACCACGACTCACACGCTGCTTCCACGAATATACTGCTTAAAGAACTTCCTTCCGGTTAATTAACAAAATCTGTTTTGGCCCTTTATGTACCCCCTAATTAGTGTATAAAAATTCTCTTTGGTACGATTGTTTGGTATATAACACTCTAATTTCTGGCAGAGTTTGAAAATTATAAGTTAATATTAAAGGGAGTTAGGAGTGAATGGTGTGCGTAGCTCCGGAGTCGAAATTTATCCGTTTTTTAGCTATTAATCCCTCTTTCCCGATGGAAAATAATTCTTTTTATATATATATAACACTTTAATCACGTTGAAATATCGAAAAATAAATTTAAAAAAATAAAATAAGTAAAAAGAAAAAAAAATTAAAAATTAATCCGTTACCAGGACCGAACCCCTGACAACCGAATCTACAATCTTCTTTACCCATTGCGCTAACAACCACACCACGACTCACACGTTGCTTCCACGAATATATAGCTTAAAGAAATTCCTTCCGGTTAATTAACAAAATCTATTTTGGCCCTTTATGTGCCTCCTAATTAGTGTATAAAAATTCTCTTTGGTACGATTGTTTAGTATATAGCACTCTAATTTCTGGCAGAGTTTGAAAATTATAAGTTTATATTAGAGGGAGTTACGGAGTGTGTGGTGTGCGTAGCTCCGGAGACGAAATTTATCCATTTTTTAGCTATTAATCCCTCTTTCCCGAAGAAAAATAATTCTTTTTATTCATAAATAACACTTTAATCACGTTGAAATATCTAAAAATAAATTTAAAAAAATAAAATAAAGAAAATAGAAAAAAATATTGAAAATTAATCCGAGACCGGGACCGAAATCCTGACCACCGAGTCAAAAAACTTCTTTACCCACAGCGCTAACAACCACACCACGACTCACACGTTGCTTCCACGAATATACTGCTTAAAGAACTTCCTTCCGGTTAATTAACAAAATCTGTTTTGGCCCTTTATGTGCCTCCTAATTAGTGTATAAAAATTCTCTTTGGTACGATTGTTTGTTATATAGCACTCTAATTTCTGGCAGAGTTTGAAAATTATAAGTTAATATTAAAGTGAGTTACGGAGTGAATGGTGTGCGTAGCTCCGGAGTCGAAATTTATCCGTTTTTCAGCTATTAATCCCTCTTTCCCGATGAAAAATAATTCTTTTTATATATATATATCACTTTAATCACGTTGAAATATCGAAAAATAAATTTAAAGAAATAAAATAAGTAAAAAGAAAAAAAAATTAAAAATTAATCCGTGACCAGGACCGAACCCCTGACCACCGAGTCTACAAACTTCTTTACCCACAGCGCTAACAACCATACCACGACTCACACGTTGCTTCCACGAATATACTGCTTAAAGAACTTCCTCCCGGTTAATTAACAAAATCTGTTTTGGCCCTTTATGTGCCTCCTAATTAGTGTATAAAAATTCTCTTTGGTACGATTGTTTGGTATATAGCACTCTAATTTCTGGCAGAGATTGAAAATTATAAGTTAATATTAGAGGGAGTTACGGAGTGAGTGGTGTGCGTAGCTCCGGAGTCGAAATTTATCCATTTTTCAGCTATTAATCCCTCTTTCCCGAAGAAAAATAATTCTTTTTATTCATAAATAACACTTTAATCACGTTGAAATATCTAAAAATAAATTTAAGAAAATAAAATAAAGAAAATATAAAAAAATATTGAAAATTAATCCGAGACCAGGACCGAAACCCTGACCACCGAGTCAAAAAACTTCTTTACCCACAGCGCTAACAACCACACCACGACTCACACGTTGCTTCCACGAATATACTGCTTAAAGAACTTCCTTCCGGTTAATTAACAAAATCTGTTTTGGCCCTTTATGTGCCCCCTAATTAGTGTATAAAAATTCTCTTTGGTACGATTGTTTGGTATATAGCACTCTAATTTCTGGCAGAGTTTGAAAATTATAAGTTAATATTAGAGGGAGTTATGAAGTGAGTGGTGTGCGTAGCTCCGGAGTCGAAATTTATCCGTTTTTCAGCTATTAATCCCTCTTTCCCGAAGAAAAATAATTCTTTTTATTCATAAATAACACTTTAATCACGTTGAAATATCTAAAAATAAATTTTAAAAAATAAAATAATGTAAATAGAAAAAAAAATTGAAAATTAATCCGAGACCAGGACCGAAACCCTGACCACACAGTCAAAAAACTTCGTTACCCACAGCGCTAACAACCACACCACGACTCACACGTTACTTCCACGAATATACTGCTTAAAGAACTTCCTTCCGGTGAATAACCAAAATCTGTTTTGGCCCTCTATGTGCCCCCTAATTAGTGTATAAAAATTCTCTTTGATACGATTGTTTGGAATATAACACTCTAATTTCTGGCAGAGTTTGAAAATTATAAGTTAATATTAGAGGGAGTTACGGAGTGAGTGGTGTGCGTAGCTCCGGAGTCGAAATTAATCCGTTTTTCAGCTATTAATCCCTCTTTCCCGAAGAAAAATAATTCTTTTTATATATGTATAACACTTTAATCACGTTGAAATATCTAAAAAAAATTTTTAAAAAACAAAATAAAGTAAATAGAAAAAAAAATTTAAAATTAATCCGAGACCAGGACCGAAACCCTGACCACCGAGTCAAAAAACTTCTTTACCCATGTAGCTAACAACCACATCACGACTCGCACGTTGCTTCCACGAATATATAGCTTAAAGCACTTCCTTCCGGTTAATTAACAATATCTATTTTTGCCCTTTATGTGCCCCCTAATTAGTGCATAAAAATTCTCTTTGGTACGATTGTTTGGAATATAACACTCTAATTTCTGGCAGAGTTTGAAAATTATAAGTTAATATTAAAGGGAGTTACGGAGTGAATGGTGCGCGTAGCTCCGGAGTCGAAATTTATCCGTTTTTCAGCTATTAATCCCTCTTTCCCGATGAAAAATAATTCTTTTTATGTATATATAACACTTTAATCACGTTGAAATATCGAAAAATAAATTTAAAAAAATAAAATAAGTAAAAAGAAAAAAAAAATTAAAAAATAATCCGTGACCAGGACCGAACCCCTGACCACCGAATCTACAAACTTCTTTACCCATTGCGCTAACAACCACACTACGACTCACACGTTGCTTCCACGAATATATAGCTTAAAGAACTTCCTTCCGGTTAATTAACAAAATCTGTTTTGGCCCTTTATGTACCCCCTAATTAGTGTATAAAAATTCTCTTTGGTACGATTGTTTGGTATATAACACTCTAATTTCTGGCAGAGTTTGAAAATTATAAGTTAATATAAAAGGGAGTTACAGAGTGAATTGTGTGCGTAGCTCCGGAGTCGAAATTTATCCGTTTTTTCAGCTATTAATCCCTCTTTCCCGCTGAAAAATAATTCTTTTTATTCATAAATAACACTTTAATCACGTTTAAATATCGAAAAATAAATTTAAAAAAATAAAATAAGTAAAAAGAAAAAAAAAATTAAAAATTAATCCGAGACCAGGACCGAAACCCTGACCACCGAGTCAAAAAACTTCTTTACCCATAGCGCTAACAACCACACCACGACTAACACGTTGCTTCCACGAATATACTGCTTAAAGAACTTACTTCCGGTTAATTAACAAAATCTGTTTTGGCCCTTTATGTGCCCCCTAATAAGTGTATAAAAATTCTCTTTGGTACGATTGTTTGGTATATAACACTCTAATTTCTGGCAGAGTTTGAAAATTATAAGTTAATATTAAAGGGAGTTACAGAGTGAATGGTGTGCGTAGCTCCGGAGTCGAAATTTATCCGTTTTTTCAGCTATTAATCCCTCTTTCCCGCTGAAAAATAATTCTTTTTATTCATAAATAACACTTTAATCACGTTTAAATATCGAAAAATAAATTTAAAAAAATAAAATAAGTAAAAAGAAAAAAAAATTAAAAATTAATCCGAGACCAGGACCGAAACCCTGACCACCGAGTCAAAAAACTTCTTTACCCACAGCGCTAACAACCACACCACGACTCACACGTTGCTTCCACGAATATACTGCTTAAAGAACTTCCTTCCGGTTAATTAACAAAATCTGTTTTGGCCCTTTATGTACCCCCTAATTAGTGTATAAAAATTCTCTTTGGTACGATTGTTCGGTATATAACACTCTAATTTCTGGCAGAGTTTGAAAATTATAAGTTAATATTAAAGTGAGTTACGGATTGAATGGTGTGCGTAGCTCCGGAGTCGAAATTTATCCGTTTTTCAGCTATTAATCCCTCTTTCCCGATGAAAAATAATTCTTTTTATATATATATATCACTTTAATCACGTTGAAATATCGAAAAATAAATTTAAAGAAATAAAATAAGTAAAAAGAAAAAAAATTAAAAATTAATCCGTGACCAGGACCGAACCCCTGACCACCAAGTCTACAAACTTCTTTACCCACAGCGCTAACAACCATACCACGACTCACACGTTGCTTCCACGAATATACTGCTTAAAGAACTTCCTCCCGGTTAATTAACAAAATCTGTTTTGGCCCTTTATGTGCCTCCTAATTAGTGTATAAAAATTCTCTTTGGTACGATTGTTTGGTATATAGCACTCTAATTTCTGGCAGAGATTGAAAATTATAAGTTAATATTAGAGGGAGTTACGGAGTGAGTGGTGTGCGTAGCTCCGGAGTCGAAATTTATCCATTTTTCAGCTATTAATCCCTCTTTCCCGAAGAAAAATAATTCTTTTTATTCATAAATAACACTTTAATCACGTTGAAATATCTAAAAATAAATTTAAGAAAATAAAATAAAGAAAATATAAAAAAATATTGAAAATTAATCCGAGACCAGGACCGAAACCCTGACCACCGAGTCAAAAAACTTCTTTACCCACAGCGCTAACAACCACACCACCACTCACACGTTGCTTCCACGAATATACTGCTTAAAGAACTTCCTTCCGGTTAATTAACAAAATCTGTTTTGGCCCTTTATGTGCCCCCTAATTAGTGTATAAAAATTCTCTTTGGTACGATTGTTTGGTATATAGCACTCTAATTTCTGGCAGAGTTTGAAAATTATAAGTTAATATTAGAGGGAGTTATGAAGTGAGTGGTGTGCGTAGCTCCGGAGTCGAAATGTATCCGTTTTTCAGCTATTAATCCCTCTTTCCCGAAGAAAAATAATTCTTTTTATTCATAAATAACACTTTAATCACGTTGAAATATCTAAAAATAAATTTTAAAAAATAAAATAATGTAAATAGAAAAAAAAAATTGAAAATTAATCCGAGACCAGGACCGAAACCCTGACCACACAGTCAAAAAACTTCGTTACCCACAGCGCTAACAACCACACCACGACTCACACGTTACTTCCACGAATATACTGCTTAAAGAACTTCCTTCCGGTGAATAACCAAAATCTGTTTTGGCCCTCTATGTGCCCCCTAATTAGTGTATAAAAATTCTCTTTGATACGATTGTTTGGAATATAACACTCTAATTTCTGGCAGAGTTTGAAAATTATAAGTTAATATTAGAGGGAGTTACGGAGTGAGTGGTGTGCGTAGCTCCGGAGTCGAAATTAATCCGTTTTTCAGCTATTAATCCCTCTTTCCCGAAGAAAAATAATTCTTTTTATATATGTATAACACTTTAATCACGTTGAAATATCTAAAAAAATTTTTTAAAAAACAAAATAAAGTAAATAGAAAAAAAAATTTAAAATTAATCCGAGACCAGGACCGAAACCCTGACCACCGAGTCAAAAAACTTCTTTACCCATGTAGCTAACAACCACATCACGACTCGCACGTTGCTTCCACGAATATATAGCTTAAAGCACTGCCTTCCGGTTAATTAACAATATCTATTTTGGCCCTTTATGTGCCCCCAAATTAGTGCATAAAAATTCTCTTTGGTACGATTGTTTGGAATATAACACTCTAATTTCTGGCAGAGTTTGAAAATTATAAGTTAATATTAAAGGGAGTTACGGAGTGAATGGTGCGCGTAGCTCCGGAGTCGAAATTTATCCGTTTTTCAGCTATTAATCCCTCTTTCCCGATGAAAAATAATTCTTTTTATGTATATATAACACTTTAATCACGTTGAAATATCGAAAAATAAATTTAAAAAAATAAAATAAGTAAAAAGAAAAAAAAATTAAAAAATAATCCGTGACCAGGACCGAACCCCTGACCACCGAATCTACAAACTTCTTTACCCATTGCGCTAACAACCACACTACGACTCACACGTTGCTTCCACGAATATATAGCTTAAAGAACTTCCTTCCGGTTAATTAACAAAATCTGTTTTGGCCCTTTATGTACCCCCTAATTAGTGTATAAAAATTCTCTTTGGTACGATTGTTTGGTATATAACACTCTAATTTCTGGCAGAGTTTGAAAATTATAAGTTAATATTAAAGGGAGTTACAGAGTGAATAGTGTGCGTAGCTCCGGAGTCGAAATTTATCCGTTTTTCAGCTATTAATCCCTCTTTCCCGAAGAAAAATAATTCTTTTTATTCATAAATAACACTTTAATCACGTTTAAATATCGAAAAATAAATTTAAAAAAATAAAATAAGTAAAAAGAAAAAAAAATTAAAAGTTAAACCGTGACCCGGACTGAACCCTGACCACCGAGTCTACAAACTTCTTTTCCCACAGCGCTAACAACCACACCACGACTCACACGTTGCTTCCACGAATATACTGCTTAAAGAACTTCCTTCCGGTTAATTAACAAAATTAGTTTTAGCCCTTTATGTGCCTCCTAATTAATGTATAAAAATTCTCTTTGGTACGATTGCTTGGTATATAGCACTCTAATTTCTGGCAGAGTTTGAAAATTATAAGTTAATATAAAAGGGAGTTACAGAGTGAATTGTGTGCGTAGCTCCGGAGTCGAAATTTATCCGTTTTTTCAGCTATTAATCCCTCTTTCCCGCTGAAAAATAATTCTTTTTATTCATAAATAACACTTTAATCACGTTTAAATATCGAAAAATAAATTTAAAAAAATAAAATAAGTAAAAAGAAAAAAAAATTAAAAATTAATCCGAGACCAGGACCGAAACCCTGACCACCGAGTCAAAAAACTTCTTTACCCATAGCGCTAACAACCACACCACGACTAACACGTTGCTTCCACGAATATACTGCTTAAAGAACTTACTTCCGGTTAATTAACAAAATCTGTTTTGGCCCTTTATGTGCCCCCTAATAAGTGTATAAAAATTCTCTTTGGTACGATTGTTTGGTATATAACACTCTAATTTCTGGCAGAGTTTGAAAATTATAAGTTAATATTAAAGGGAGTTACAGAGTGAATGGTGTGCGTAGCTCCGGAGTCGAAATTTATCCGTTTTTTCAGCTATTAATCCCTCTTTCCCGCTGAAAAATAATTCTTTTTATTCATAAATAACACTTTAATCACGTTTAAATATCGAAAAATAAATTTAAAAAAATAAAATAAGTAAAAAGAAAAAAAAATTAAAAATTAATCCGAGACCAGGACCGAAACCCTGACCACCGAGTCAAAAAACTTCTTTACCCATAGCGCTAACAACCACACGACGACTAACACGTTGCTTCCACGAATATACTGCTTAAAGAACTTCCTTCCGGTTAATTAACAAAATCTGTTTTGGCCCTTTATGTGCCCCCTAATACGTGTATAAAAATTCTCTTTGGTACGATTGTTTGGTATATAACACTCTAACTTCCGGCAGAGTTTGAAAATTATAAGTTAATATTAAAGGGAGTTACGGAGGGAATGGTGTGCGTAGCTCCGGAGTTGAAAGTTATCCGTTTTTCAGCTATTAATCCCTTTTTCCCGAAGAAAAATAATTCTTTTTATATATATATATAACACTTTAATCACGTTGAAATATCGAAAAATAAATTTAAAAAATAAAATAAGTAAAAAGAAAAAAAAAGAAAAAATTAATCCGTGACCAGGACCGAACCCCTGACCACCGAGTCTACAAACTTCTTAACCCACAGCGCTAACAACCTCACCGCGACTCACACGTTGCTTCCACGAATATTCTGCTTAAAGAACTTCCTTCCGGTTAATTAACAAAATCTATTTTGGCCCTTTATGAGCCGCCTAATTAGTGTATAAAAATTCTCTTTGGTACGATTGTTTGGTATATAACACTCTAATTTCTGGCAGAGTTTGAAAATTATAAGTTAATATTAGAGGGAGTTATGGAGTGAGTGGTGTGCGTAGCTCCGGAGTCGAAATTTATCCGTTTTTCAGCTATTAATCCCTCTTTCCCGAAGAAAGATAATTCTTTTTATTCATAAATAACACTTTAATCACGTTGAAATATCTAAAAATAAATTTAAAAAAATAAAATAAAGTGAATAGAAAAAAAAATTTAAAATTAATCCGAGACCAGGACCGAAACCCTGACCACCGAGTCAAAAAACTTCTTTACCCACAGCGCTAACAACCACACCACGACTCACACGTTGCTTCCACGAATATACTGCTTAAAGAACTTCCTTCCGGTTAATTAACAAAATCTGTTTTGGCCCTTTATGTGCCCCCTAATTAGTGTATAAAAATTCTCTTTGGTACGATTGTTTGGTATATAACACTCTAATTTCTGGCAGAGTTTGAAAATTATAAGTTAATATTAAAGAGAGTTAGGGAGTGAATGGTGTGCGTACCTCCGGAGTCGAAATTTATCCGTTTTTCAGCTATTAATCCCTCTTTCCCGATGAAAAATAATTCTTTTTATATATATATAACACTTTAATCACGTTGAAATATCGAAAAATAAATTTAAAAAAATAAAATAAGTAAAAAGAAAAAAAAATAAAAATTAATCCGTGACCAGGACCGAACCCCTGACCACCTAATCTACAAACTTCTTCACCCATTGCGCTAACAACCACACCACGACTCACACGTTGCTTCCACGAATATATAGCTTAAAGAACTTCCTTCCGGTTAATTAACAAAATCTATTTTGGCCCTTTATGTGCCTCCTAATTAGTGTATAAAAATTCTCTTTGGTACGAGTGTTTGGTATATAGCACTCTAATTTCTGGCAGAGTTTGAAAATTATAAGTTAATATTAGAGGGAGTTACGGAGTGTGTGGTGTGCGTAGCTCCGGAGACGAAATTTATCCATTTTTCAGCTATTAATCCCTCTTTCCCGATGAAAAATAATTCTTTTTATATATATATAACACTTTAATCACGTTGAAATATCGAAAAATAAATTTAAAGAAATAAAATAAGTAAAAAGAAAAAAAAATTAAAAATTAATCCGTGACCAGGACCGAACCCCTGACCACCGAGTCTACAAACTTCTTTACCCACAGCGCTAACAACCACACCACGACTCACACGTTGCTTCCACGAATATACTGCTTAAAGAACTTTCTCCCGGTTAATTAACAAAATCTGTTTTGGCCCTTTATGTGCCTCCTAATTAGTGTATAAAAATTCTCTTTGGTACGATTGTTTTGTATATAGCACTCTAATTTCTGGCAGAGTTTGAAAATTATAAGTTAATATTAGAGGGAGTTACGGAGTGAGTGGTGTGCGTAGCTCCGGAGTCCAAATTTATCCATTTTTCAGCTATTAATCCCTCTTTCCCGAAGAAAAATAATTCTTTTTATTCATAAATAACACTTTAATCACGTTGAAATATCTAAAAATAAATTTAAAAAAATAAAATAAAGAAAATATAAAAAAATATTGAAAATTAATCCGAGACCAGGACCGAAACCCTGACCACCGAGTCAAAAAACTTCTTTACCCACAGCGCTAACAACCACACCACGACTCACACGTTGCTTCCACGAATATACTGCTTAAAGAACTTCCTTCCGGTTCATTAACAAAATCTGTTTTGGCCCTTTATGTGCCCCCTAATTAGTGTATAAAAATTCTTTTTGGTACGATTGTTTGGTATATAACACTCTAATTTCTGGCAGAGTTTGAAAATTATAAGTTAATATTAGAGGGAGTTATGGAGTGAGTGGTGTGCGTAGCTCCGGAGTCGAAATTTATCCGTTTTTCAGCTATTAATCCCTCTTTCCCGAAGAAAGATAATTCTTTTTATTCATAAATAACACTTTAATCACGTTGAAATATCTAAAAATAAATTTAAAAAATAAAATAAAGTGAATAGAAAAAAAATTTAAAATTAGTCCGAGACCAGGACCGAAACCCTGACCACCGAGTCAAAAAACTTCTTTACCCACAGCGCTAACAACCACACCACGACTCACACGTTGCTTCCACGAATATACTGCTTAAAGAACTTTCTCCCGGTTAATTAACAAAATCTGTTTTGGCCCTTTATGTGCCTCCTAATTAGTGTATAAAAATTCTCTTTGGTACGATTGTTTGGTATATAGCACTCTAATTTCTGGCAGAGTATGAAAATTATAAGTTAATATTAGAGGGAGTTACGGAGTGAGTGGTGTGCGTAGCTCCGGAGTCGAAACTTATCCATTTTTCAGCTATTAATCCCTCTTTCCCGAAAAAAAATAATTCTTTTTATTCATAAATAACACTTTAATCACGTTGAAATATCTAAAAATAAATTTAAAAAAATAAAATAAAGAAAATATAAAAAAATATTGAAAATTAATCCGAGACCAGGACCGAAACCCTGACCACCGAGTCAAAAAACTTCTTTACCCACAGCGCTAACAACCACTCCACGACTCACACGTTGCTTCCACGAATATACTGCTTAAAGAACTTCCTTCCGGTTAATTAACAAAATCTGTTTTGGCCCTTTATGTGCCCCCTAATTAGTGTATAAAAATTCTTTTTGGTACGATTGTTTGGTATATAACACTCTAATTTTTGGCAGAGTTTGAAAATTATAAGTTAATATTAGAGGGAGTTATGGAGTGAGTGGTGTGCGTAGCTCCGGAGTCGAAATTTATCCGTTTTTCAGCTATTAATCCCTCTTTCCCGAAGAAAGATAATTCTTTTTATTCATAAATAACACTTTAATCACGTTGAAATATCTAAAAATAAATTTAAAAAAATAAAATAAAGTGAATAGAAAAAAAAATTTAAAATTAGTCCGAGACCAGGACCGAAACCCTGACCACCGAGTCAAAAAACTTCTTTACCCACAGCGCTAACAACCACACCACGACTCACACGTTGCTTCCACGAATATACTGCTTAAAGAACTTCCTTCCGGCTAATTAACAAAATCTGTTTTGGCCCTTTATGTGCCCCCTAATTAGTGTATAAAAATTCTCTTTGGTACGATTGTTTGGTATATAACACTCTAATTTCTGGCAGAGTTTGAAAATTATAAGTTAATATTAAAGAGAGTTAGGGAGTGAATGGTGTGCGTACCTCCGGAGTCGAAATTTATACGTTTTTCAGCTATTAATCCCTCTTTCCCGATGAAAAATAATTCTTTTTATATATATATAACACTTTAATCACGTTGAAATATCGAAAAATAAATTTAAAAAAATAAAATAAGTAAAAAGAAAAAAAAATTAAAAATTAATCCGTGACCAGGAACGAACCCCTGACCACCTAATCTACAAACTTCTTCACCCATTGCGCTAACAACCTCACCACGACTCACACGTTGCTTCCACGAATATATAGCTTAAAGAACTTCCTTCCGGTTAATTAACAAAATCTATTTTGGCCCTTTATGTGCCTCCTAATTAGTGTATAAAAATTCTCTTTGGTACGAGTGTTTGGTATATAGCACTCTAATTTCTGGCAGAGTTTGAAAATTATAAGTTAATATTAGAGGGAGTTACGGAGTGTGTGGTGTGCGTAGCTCCGGAGACGAAATTTATCCATTTTTCAGCTATTAATCCCTCTTTCCCGATGAAAAATAATTCTTTTTATATATATATATAACACTTTAATCACGTTGAAATATCGAAAAATAAATTTAAAGAAATAAAATAAGTAAAAAGAAAAAAAAATTAAAAATTAATCCGTGACCAGGACCGAACCCCTGACCACCGAGTCTACAAACTTCTTTACCCACAGCGCTAACAACCACACCACGACTCACACGTTGCTTTCACGAATATACTGCTTAAAGAACTTCCTTCCGGTTAATTAACAAAATCTGTTTTGGCCCTTTATGTGCCCCCTAATTAGTGTATAAAAATTCTCTTTGGTACGATTGTTTGGTATATAGCACTCTAATTTCTGGCAGAGTTTGAAAATTATAAGTTAATATTAAAGTGAGTTACGGAGTGAATGGTGTGCGTAGCTCCGGAGTCGAAATTTATCCGTTTTTCAGCTATTAATCCCTCTTTCCCGAAGAAAAATAATTCTTTTTATTCATAAATAACACTTTAATCACGTTGAAATATCTATAAATAAATTTAAAAAAATAAAATAAAGTAAATAGAAAAAAAATTGAAAATTAATCCGAGACCAGGACCGAAACCCTGACCACCGAGTCAAAAAACTTCGTTAACCACAGCGCTAACAACCACACCACGACTCACACGTTACTTCCACGAATATACTGCTTAAAGAACTTCCTTCCGGTTAATAACCAAAATCTGTTTTGGCCCTTTATGTGCCCCCTAATTAGTGTATAAAAATTCTCTTTGGTACGATTGTTTGGTATATAGCACTCTAATTTCCGGCAGAGTTTGAAAATTATAAGTTAATATTAGAGGGAGTTACGGAGTGAGTGGTGTGCGTAGCTCCGGAGTCGAAATTTATTCGTTTTTCAGCTATTAATCCCTCTTTCCCGAAGAAAAATAATTCTTTTTATTCATAAATAACACTTTAATCACGTTGAAATATCTAAAAATAAATTTAAAAAAATAAAATAATGTAAATAGAAAAAAAAATTGAAAATTATTACGAGACCAGGACCGAAACCTTGACCACACAGTCAAAAAACTTCGTTACCCACAGCGCTAACAACCACACCACGACTCACACGTTACTTCCACGAATATACTGCTTAAAGAACTTCCTTCCGGTGAATAACCAAAATCTGTTTTGGCCCTTTATGTGCCCCCTAATTAGTGTATAAAAATTCTCTTTGATACGATTGTTTGGAATATAACACTCTAATTTCTGGCAGAGTTTGAAAATTATAAGTTAATATTAGAGGGAGTTACGGAGTGAGTGGTGTGCGAAGCTCCGGAGTCGAAATGATTCCGTTTTTCAGCTATTAATCCCTCTTTCCCGAAGAAAAATAATTCTTTTTATATATGTATAACACTTTAATCACGTTGAAATATCTAAAAAATTTTTTTAAAAAACAAAATAAAGTAAATAGAAAAAAAAATTTAAAATTAATCCGAGACCAGGACCGAAACCCTGACCACCGAGTCAAAAAACTTCTTTACCCATGTAGCTAACAACCACATCACGACTCGCACGTTGCTTCCACGAATATATAGCTTAAAGCACTTCCTTCCGGTTAATTAACAAAATCTATTTTGGCCCTTTATGTGCCCCCTAATTATTGCATAAAAATTCTCTTTGGTACTATTGTTTGGAATATAACACTCTAATTTCTGGCAGAGTTTGAAAATTATAAGTTAATATTAAAGGGAGTTACGGAGTGAATGGTGCGCGTAGCTCCGGAGTCGAAATTTATCCGTTTTTCAGCTATTAATCCCTCTTTCCCGATGAAAAATAATTCTTTTTATTCATAAATAACACTTTAATCACGTTGAAATATCTATAAATAAATTTAAAAAAATAAAATAAAGTAAATAGAAAAAAAAATTGAAAATTAATCCGAGACCAGGACCGAAACCCTGACCACCGAGTCAAAAAACTTCGTTACCCACAGCGCTAACAACCACACCACGACTCACACGTTACTTCCACGAATATACTGCTTAAAGAACTTCCTTCCGGTTAATAACCAAAATCTGTTTTGACCTTTTATGTGCCCCCTAATTAGTGTATAAAAATTCTCTTTGATACGATTGTTTGGAATATAACACTCTAATTTCTGGCAGATTTTAAAAATTATAAGTTAATATTAAAGGGAGTTACGGAGTGAATGGTGCGCGTAGCTCCGGAGTCGAAATTTATCCGTTTTTCAGCTATTAATCCCTCTTTCCCGATGAAAAATAATTCTTTTTATATATATATAACACTTTAATCACGTTGAAATATCGAAAAATAAATTTAAAAAAATAAAATAAGTAAAAAGAAAAAAAAATTAAAAAACAATCCGTGACCAGGACCGAACCCCTGACCACCGAATCTACAAACTTCTTTACCCATTGCGCTAACAACCTCACTACGACTCACACGTTGCTTCCACGAATATATAGCTAAAAGAATTTCCTTCCGGTTAATTAACAAAATCTGTTTTGGCCCTTTATGTACCCCCTAATTAGTGTATAAAAATTCTCTTTGGTACGATTGTTTGGTATATAACACTCTAATTTCTGGCAGAGTTTGAAAATTATAAGTTAATATTAAAGGGAGTTACAGAGTGAATGGTATGCGTAGCTCCGGAGTCGAAATTTATCCGTTTTTCAGCTATTAATCCCTCTTTCTCGAAGAAAAATAATTCTTTTTATTCATAAATAACGCTTTAATCACGTTGAAATATCGAAAAATAAATTTAAAAAAATAAAATAAGAAAAAGGAAAAAAAATTAAAAATTAATCCGTGTCCAGGACCGAACCCCTGACCACCGAGTCTACAAACTTCTTTACCCACAGCGCTAACAACCACACCACGACTCACACGTAGCTTCCACGAATATACTGCTTAAAGAACTTCCTTCCGGTTAATTAACAAAATCTATTTTGGCCCTTTATGAGCCGCCTAATTAGTGTATAAAAATTCTCTTTGGTACGATTGTTTGGTATATAACACTCTAATTTCTGGCAGAGTTTGAAAATTATAAGTTAATATTAAAGGGAGTTACGGAGTGCATGGTGTGCGTAGCTCCGGAGTCGAAATTTATCCGTTTTTCAGCTATTAATCCCTCTTTCCCGATGAAAAATAATTCTTTATATATATATAACACTTTAATCACGTTGAAATATCGAAAAATAAATTTAAAAAAATAAAATAAGTAAAAAGAAAAAAAAATTAAAAATTAATCCGAGACCAGGACCGAAACCCTGACCACCGAGTCAAAAAACTTCTTTACCCATAGCGCTAACAACCACACCACGACTAACACGTTGCTTCCACGAATATACTGCTTAAAGAACTTACTTCCGGTTAATTAACAAAATCTGTTTTGGCCCTTTATGTGCCCCCTAATAAGTGTATAAAAATTCTCTTTGGTACGATTGTTTGGTATATAACACTCTAATTTCTGGGAGAGTTTGAAAATTATAAGTTAATATTAAAGGGAGTTACAGAGTGAATGGTGTGCGTAGCTCCGGAGTAGAAATTTATCCGTTTTTTCAGCTATTAATCCCTCTTTCCCGCTGAAAAATAATTCTTTTTATTCATAAATAACACTTTAATCACGTTTAAATATCGAAAAATAAATTTAAAAAAATAAAATAAGTAAAAAGAAAAAAAAATTAAGAATTAATCCGTGACCAGGACCGAACCCCTGACCACCGAGTCTACAAACTTCTTAACCCACAGCGCTAACAACCACACCGCGACTCACACGTTGCTTCCACGAATATACTGCTTAAAGCACTTCCTTCCGGTTAATTAACAAAATCTATTTTGGCCCTTTATGAGCCACCTAATTAGTGTATAAAAATTCTCTTTGGTACGATTGTTTGGTATATAACACTCTAATTTCTGGCAGAGTTTGAAAATTATAAGTTAATATTAAAGGGAGTTACGGACTGAATGGTGTGCGTAGCTCCGGAGTCGAAATTTATCCGTTTTTCAGCTATTAATCCCTCTTTCCCGAAGAAAAATAATTCTTTTTATATATGTATAACACTTTAATCACGTTGAATTATCTAAAAAAAATTTTTAAAAAATAAAATAAAGTAAATAGAAAAAAAAATTTTAAATTAATCCGAGACCAGGACCGAAACCCTGACCACCGAGTCAAAAAACTTCTTTACCCATGTAGCTAACAACCACATCACGACTCGCACGTTGCTTCCACGAATATATAGCTTAAAGCACTTCCTTCCGGTTAATTAACAAAATCTATTTTGGCCCTTTATGTGCCCCCTAATTAGTGTATAAAAATTCTCTTTGGTACGATTGTTTGGTATATAACACTCTAATTTCTGGCAGAGTTTGAAAATTATAAGTTAATATTAAAGGGAGTTACGGAGTGAATGGTGTGCGTAGCTCCGGAGTCGAAATTTATCCGTTTTTCAGCTATTAATCCCACTTTCCCGATGAAAAATAATTCTTTTTATATATATATAACACTTTAATCACGTTGAAATATCGAAAAATAAATTTAAAAAAATAAAATAAGTAAAAAGAAAAAAAAATTAAAAATTAATCCGTGACCAGGATCGAACCCCAGACCACCGAATCTACAAACTTCTTTACCCATTGCGCTAACAACCACACCACGACTAACACGTTGCTTCCACGAATATATAGCTTAAAGAACTTCCTTCCAGTTAATTAACAAAATCTATTTTGGCCCTTTATGTGCCGCCTAATTAGTGTATAAAAATTCTCTTTGGTACGATTGTTTGGTATATAACACTCTAATTTCTGGCAGAGTTTGAAAATTATAAGTTAATATTAAAGAGAGTTACGGAGTGAATGGTGTGCGTAGCTCCGGAGTCGAAATTTATCCGTTTTTCAGCTATTAATCCCTCTTTCCCGAAGAAAAATATTTCTTTTTATTCATAAATAACACTTTAATCACGTTTAAATATCGAAAAATAAATTTAAAAAAATAAAATAAGTAAAAAGAAAAAAAAATTAAAAATTAAACCGTGACCAGGACTGAACCCTGACCACCGAGTCTACAAACTTCTTTACCCACAGCGCTAACAACTACACCATGACTCACACGTTGCTTCCATGAATATACTGCTTAAAGAACTTCCTTCCGGTTAATTAACAAAATCTATTTTGGCCCTTTATGTGCCTCCTAATTAATGTATAAAAATTCTCTTTGGTACGATTGCTTGGTATATAGCACTCTAATTTCTGGCAGAGTTTGAAAATTATAAGTTAATATTAGAGGGAGTTACGGAGTGAGTGGTGTGCGTAGCTCCGGAGTCGAAATTTATCCGTTTTTCAGCTATTAATCCCTCTTTCTCGATGAAAAATAATTCTTTTTATTCATAAATAACACTTTAATCACGTTGAAATATCTAAAAATAAATTTAAAAAAATAAAATAAAGTAAATAGAAAAAAAAAATTGAAAATTAATCCGAGACCAGGACCGAAACCCTGACCACCGAGTCAAAAAACTTCTTTACCCATAGCGCTAACAACCACACCACGACTAACACGTTGCTTGCACGAATATACTGCTTAAAGAACTTCCTTCCGGTTAATTAACAAAATCTGTTTTGGCCCTTTATGTGCCCCCTAATTAGTGTATAAAAATTCTCTTTGGTACGATTGTTTGGTATATAACACTCTAACTTCTGGCAGAGTTTGAAAATTATCAGTTAATATTAAAGGGAGTTACGGAGGGGATGGTGTGCGTAGCTCCGGAGTTGAAATTTATTCGTTTTTCAGCTATTAATCCCTCTTTCCCGCAGAAAAATAATTCTTTTTATATATAACACTTTAATCACGTTGAAATATCGAAAAATAAATTTAAAAAAATAAAATAAGTAAAAAGAAAAAAAAATTAAAAATTAATCCGTGACCAGGACCGAACCCCTGACCACCGAGTCTACAAACTTCTTAACCCACAGCGCTAACAACCACACCGCGACTCACACGTTGCTTCCACGAATATACTGCTTAAAGAACTTCCTTCCGGTTAATTAACAAAATCTATTTTGGCCCTTTATGAGCCACCTAATTAGTGTATAAAAATTCTCTTTGGTACGATTGTTTGGTATATAACACTCTAATTTCTGGCAGAGTTTGAAAATTATAAGTTAATATTAAAGGGAGTTACGGACTGAATGGTGTGCGTAGCTCCGGAGTCGAAATTTATCCGTTTTTCAGCTATTAATCCCTCTTTCCCGAAGAAAAATAATTCTTTTTATATATGTATAACACTTTAATCACGTTGAAATATCTAAAAAAAATTTTTAAAAAATAAAATAAAGTAAATAGAAAAAAAAATTTAAAATTAATCCGAGACCAGGACCGAAACCCTGACCACCGAGTCAAAAAACTTCTTTACCCATGTAGCTAACAACCACATCACGACTCGCACGTTGCTTCCACGAATATATAGCTTAAAGCACTTCCTTCCGGTTAATTAACAAAATCTATTTTGGCCCTTTATGTGCCCCCTAATTAGTGTATAAAAATTCTCTTTGGTACGATTGTTTGGTATATAACACTCTAATTTCTGGCAGAGTTTGAAAATTATAAGTTAATATTAAAGGGAGTTACGGAGTGAATGGTGTGCGTAGCTCCGGAGTCGAAATTTATCCGTTTTTCAGCTATTAATCCCACTTTCCCGATGAAAAATAATTCTTTTTATATATATATAACACTTTAATCACGTTGAAATATCGAAAAATAAATTTAAAAAAATAAAATAAGTAAAAAGAAAAAAAAATTAAAAATTAATCCGTGACCAGGACCGAACCCCTGACCACCGAATCTACAAACTTCTTTACCCATTGCGCTAACAACCACACCACGACTCACACGTTGCTTCCACGAATATATAGCTTAAAGAACTTCCTTCCGGTTAATTAACAAAATCTATTTTGGCCCTTTATGTGCCGCCTAATTAGTGTATAAAAATTCTCTTTGGTACGATTGTTTGGTATATAACACTCTAATTTCTGGCAGAGTTTGAAAATTATAAGTTAATATTAAAGAGAGTTACGGAGTGAATGGTGTGCGTAGCTCCGGAGTCGAAATTTATCCGTTTTTCAGCTATTAATCCCTCTTTCCCGAAGAAAAATAATTCTTTTTATTCATAAATAACACTTTAATCACGTTTAAATATCGAAAAATAAAATTAAAAAAATAAAATAAGTAAAAAGAAAAAAAAATTAAAAATTAAACCGTGACCAGGACTGAACCCTGACCACCGAGTCTACAAATTTCTTTACCCACAGCGCTAACAACTACACCATGACTCACACGTTGCTTCCACGAATATACTGCTTAAAGAACTTCCTTCCGGTTAATTAACAAAATTAGTTTTAGCCCTTTATGTGCCTCCTAATTAATGTATAAAAATTCTCTTTGGTACGATTGCTTGGTATATAGCACTCTAATTTCTGGCAGAGTTTGAAAATTATAAGTTAATATTAGAGGGAGTTACGGAGTGAGTGGTGTGCGTAGCTCCGGAGTCGAAATTTATCCGTTTTTCAGCTATTAATCCCTCTTTCTCGATGAAAAATAATTCTTTTTATTCATAAATAACACTTTAATCACGTTGAAATATCTAAAAATAAATTTAAAAAAATAAAATAAAGTAAATAGAAAAAAAAATTGAAAATTAATCCGAGACTAGGTCCGAAACCCTGACCACCGAGTCAAAAAACTTCTTTACCCACAGCGCTAACAACCACACCACGACTCACACGTTGCTTCCACGAATATACTGCTTAAAGAACTTCCTTCCGGTTAATTAACAAAATCTATTTTGGCCCTTTATGAGCCGCCTAATTAGTGTATAAAAATTCTCTTTGGTACGATTGTTTGGTATATAACACTCTAATTTCTGGCAGAGTTTGAAAATTATAAGTTAATATTAAAGGGAGTTACGGAGTGCATGGTGTGCGTAGCTCCGGAGTCGAAATTTATCCGTTTTTCAGCTATTAATCCCTCTTTCCCGATGAAAAATAATTCTTTATATATATATATATAACACTTTAATCACGTTGAAATATCGGAAAATAAATTTAAAAAAATAAAATAAGTAAAAAGAAAAAAAAATTAAAAATTAATCCGTGACCAGGACCGAACCCCTGACCACCGAGTCTACAAACTTCTTAACCCACAGCGCTAACAACCACACCGCGACTCACACGTTGCTTCCACGAATATACTGCTTAAAGAACTTCCTTCCGGTTAATTAACAAAATCTATTTTGGCCCTTTATGAGCCACCTAATTAGTGTATAAAAATTCTCTTTGGTACGATTGTTTGGTATATAACACTCTAATTTCTGGCAGAGTTTGAAAATTATAAGTTAATATTAAAGGGAGTTACGGACTGAATGGTGTGCGTAGCTCCGGAGTCGAAATTTATCCGTTTTTCAGCTATTAATCCCTCTTTCCCGAAGAAAAATAATTCTTTTTATATATGTATAACACTTTAATCACGTTGAAATATCTAAAAAAAATTTTTAAAAAATAAAATAAAGTAAATAGAAAAAAAAATTTAAAATTAATCCGAGACCAGGACCGAAACCCTGACCACCGAGTCAAAAAACTTCTTTACCCATGTAGCTAACAACCACATCACGACTCGCACGTTGCTTCCACGAATATATAGCTTAAAGCACTTCCTTCCGGTTAATTAACAAAATCTATTTTGGCCCTTTATGTGCCCCCTAATTAGTGTATAAAAATTCTCTTTGGTACGATTGTTTGGTATATAACACTCTAATTTCTGGCAGAGTTTGAAAATTATAAGTTAATATTAAAGGGAGTTACGGAGTGAATGGTGTGCGTAGCTCCGGAGTCGAAATTTATCCGTTTTTCAGCTATTAATCCCACTTTCCCGATGAAAAATAATTCTTTTTATATATATATAACACTTTAATCACGTTGAAATATCGAAAAATAAATTTAAAAAAATAAAATAAGTAAAAAGAAAAAAAAATTAAAAATTAATCCGTGACCAGGACCGAACCCCTGACCACCGAATCTACAAACTTCTTTACCCATTGCGCTAACAACCACACCACGACTCACACGTTGCTTCCACGAATATATAGCTTAAAGAACTTCCTTCCGGTTAATTAACAAAATCTATTTTGGCCCTTTATGTGCCGCCTAATTAGTGTATAAAAATTCTCTTTGGTACGATTGTTTGGTATATAACACTCTAATTTCTGGCAGAGTTTGAAAATTATAAGTTAATATTAAAGAGAGTTACGGAGTGAATGGTGTGCGTAGCTCCGGAGTCGAAATTTATCCGTTTTTCAGCTATTAATCCCTCTTTCCCGAAGAAAAATAATTCTTTTTATTCATAAATAACACTTTAATCACGTTTAAATATCGAAAAATAAAATTAAAAAAATAAAATAAGTAAAAAGAAAAAAAAATTAAAAATTAAACCGTGACCAGGACTGAACCCTGACCACCGAGTCTACAAATTTCTTTACCCACAGCGCTAACAACTACACCATGACTCACACGTTGCTTCCACGAATATACTGCTTAAAGAACTTCCTTCCGGTTAATTAACAAAATTAGTTTTAGCCCTTTATGTGCCTCCTAATTAATGTATAAAAATTCTCTTTGGTACGATTGCTTGGTATATAGCACTCTAATTTCTGGCAGAGTTTGAAAATTATAAGTTAATATTAGAGGGAGTTACGGAGTGAGTGGTGTGCGTAGCTCCGGAGTCGAAATTTATCCGTTTTTCAGCTATTAATCCCTCTTTCTCGATGAAAAATAATTCTTTTTATTCATAAATAACACTTTAATCACGTTGAAATATCTAAAAATAAATTTAAAAAAATAAAATAAAGTAAATAGAAAAAAAAATTGAAAATTAATCCGAGACCAGGTCCGAAACCCTGACCACCGAGTCAAAAAACTTCTTTACCCACAGCGCTAACAACCACACCACGACTCACACGTTGCTTCCACGAATATACTGCTTAAAGAACTTCCTTCCGGTTAATTAACAAAATCTATTTTGGCCCTTTATGAGCCGCCTAATTAGTGTATAAAAATTCTCTTTGGTACGATTGTTTGGTATATAAAACTCTAATTTCTGGCAGAGTTTGAAAATTATAAGTTAATATTAAAGGGAGTTACGGAGTGCATGGTGTGCGTAGCTCCGGAGTCGAAATTTATCCGTTTTTCAGCTATTAATCCCTCTTTCCCGATGAAAAATAATTCTTTATATATATATATATAACACTTTAATCACGTTGAAATATCGGAAAATAAATTTAAAAAAATAAAATAAGTAAAAAGAAAAAAAAATTAAAAATTAATCCGTGACCAGGACCGAACCCCTGACCACCGAGTCTACAAACTTCTTAACCCACAGCGCTAACAACCACACCGCGACTCACACGTTGCTTCCACGAATATACTGCTTAAAGAACTTCCTTCCGGTTAATTTACAAAATCTATTTTGGCCCTTTATGAGCCACCTAATTAGTGTATAAAAATTCTCTTTAATACGATTGTTTGGTATATAACACTCTAATTTCTGGCAGAGTTTGAAAATTATAAGTTAATATTAAAGGGAGTTACGGACTGAATGGTGTGCGTAGCTCCGGAGTCGAAATTTATCCGTTTTTCAGCTATTAATCCCTCTTTCCCGAAGAAAAATAATTCTTTTTATATATGTATAACACTTTAATCACGTTGAAATATCTAAAAAAAATTTTTAAAAAATAAAATAAAGTAAATAGAAAAAAAAATTTAAAATTAATCTGAGACCAGGACCGAAACCCTGATCACCGAGTCAAAAAACTTCTTTACCCATGTAGCTAACAACCACATCACGACTCGCACGTTGCTTCCACGAATATATAGCTTAAAGCACTTCCTTCCGGTTAATTAACAAAATCTATTTTGGCCCTTTATGTGCCGCCTAATTAGTGTATAAAAATTCTCTTTGGTACGATTGTTTGGTATATAACACTCTAATTTCTGGCAGAGTTTGAAAATTATAAGTTAATATTAAAGAGAGTTACGGAGTGAATGGTGTGCGTAGCTCCGGAGTCGAAATTTATCCGTTTTTCAGCTATTAATCCCTCTTTCCCGAAGAAAAATAATTCTTTTTATTCATAAATAACACTTTAATCACGTTTAAATATCGAAAAATAAAATTAAAAAAATAAAATAAGTAAAAAGAAAAAAAAATTAAAAATTAAACCGTGACCAGGACTGAACCCTGACCACCGAGTCTACAAATTTCTTTACCCACAGCGCTAACAACTACACCATGACTCACACGTTGCTTCCACGAATATACTGCTTAAAGAACTTCCTTCCGGTTAATTAACAAAATTAGTTTTAGCCCTTTATGTGCCTCCTAATTAATGTATAAAAATTCTCTTTGGTACGATTGCTTGGTATATAGCACTCTAATTTCTGGCAGAGTTTGAAAATTATAAGTTAATATTAGAGGGAGTTACGGAGTGAGTGGTGTGCGTAGCTCCGGAGTCGAAATTTATCCGTTTTTCAGCTATTAATCCCTCTTTCTCGATGAAAAATAATTCTTTTTATTCATAAATAACACTTTAATCACGTTGAAATATCTAAAAATAAATTTAAAAAAATAAAATAAAGTAAATAGAAAAAAAAATTGAAAATTAATCCGAGACCAGGTCCGAAACCCTGACCACCGAGTCAAAAAACTTCTTTACCCACAGCGCTAACAACCACACCACGACTCACACGTTGCTTCCACGAATATACTGCTTAAAGAACTTCCTTCCGGTTAATTAACAAAATCTATTTTGGCCCTTTATGAGCCGCCTAATTAGTGTATAAAAATTCTCTTTGGTACGATTGTTTGGTATATAACACTCTAATTTCTGGCAGAGTTTGAAAATTATAAGTTAATATTAAAGGGAGTTACGGAGTGCATGGTGTGCGTAGCTCCGGAGTCGAAATTTATCCGTTTTTCAGCTATTAATCCCTCTTTCCCGAAGAAAAATAATTCTTTTTATATATGTATAACACTTTAATCACGTTGAAATATCTAAAAAAAATTTTTAAAAAATAAAATAAAGTAAATAGAAAAAAAAATTTAAAATTAATCTGAGACCAGGACCGAAACCCTGATCACCGAGTCAAAAAACTTCTTTACCCATGTAGCTAACAACCACATCACGACTCGCACGTTGCTTCCACGAATATATAGCTTAAAGCACTTCCTTCCGGTTAATTAACAAAATCTATTTTGGCCCTTTATGTGCCGCCTAATTAGTGTATAAAAATTCTCTTTGGTACGATTGTTTGGTATATAACACTCTAATTTCTGGCAGAGTTTGAAAATTATAAGTTAATATTAAAGAGAGTTACGGAGTGAATGGTGTGCGTAGCTCCGGAGTCGAAATTTATCCGTTTTTCAGCTATTAATCCCTCTTTCCCGAAGAAAAATAATTCTTTTTATTCATAAATAACACTTTAATCACGTTTAAATATCGAAAAATAAAATTAAAAAAATAAAATAAGTAAAAAGAAAAAAAAATTAAAAATTAAACCGTGACCAGGACTGAACCCTGACCACCGAGTCTACAAATTTCTTTACCCACAGCGCTAACAACTACACCATGACTCACACGTTGCTTCCACGAATATACTGCTTAAAGAACTTCCTTCCGGTTAATTAACAAAATTAGTTTTAGCCCTTTATGTGCCTCCTAATTAATGTATAAAAATTCTCTTTGGTACGATTGCTTGGTATATAGCACTCTAATTTCTGGCAGAGTTTGAAAATTATAAGTTAATATTAGAGGGAGTTACGGAGTGAGTGGTGTGCGTAGCTCCGGAGTCGAAATTTATCCGTTTTTCAGCTATTAATCCCTCTTTCTCGATGAAAAATAATTCTTTTTATTCATAAATAACACTTTAATCACGTTGAAATATCTAAAAATAAATTTAAAAAAATAAAATAAAGTAAATAGAAAAAAAAATTGAAAATTAATCCGAGACCAGGTCCGAAACCCTGACCACCGAGTCAAAAAACTTCTTTACCCACAGCGCTAACAACCACACCACGACTCACACGTTGCTTCCACGAATATACTGCTTAAAGAACTTCCTTCCGGTTAATTAACAAAATCTATTTTGGCCCTTTATGAGCCGCCTAATTAGTGTATAAAAATTCTCTTTGGTACGATTGTTTGGTATATAACACTCTAATTTCTGGCAGAGTTTGAAAATTATAAGTTAATATTAAAGGGAGTTACGGAGTGCATGGTGTGCGTAGCTCCGGAGTCGAAATTTATCCGTTTTTCAGCTATTAATCCCTCTTTCCCGATGAAAAATAATTCTTTATATATATATATATAACACTTTAATCACGTTGAAATATCGGAAAATAAATTTAAAAAAATAAAATAAGTAAAAAGAAAAAAAAATTAAAAATTAATCCGTGACCAGGACCGAACCCCTGACCACCGAGTCTACAAACTTCTTAACCCACAGCGCTAACAACCACACCGCGACTCACACGTTGCTTCCACGAATATACTGCTTAAAGAACTTCCTTCCGGTTAATTTACAAAATCTATTTTGGCCCTTTATGAGCCACCTAATTAGTGTATAAAAATTCTCTTTAATACGATTGTTTGGTATATAACACTCTAATTTCTGGCAGAGTTTGAAAATTATAAGTTAATATTAAAGGGAGTTACGGACTGAATGGTGTGCGTAGCTCCGGAGTCGAAATTTATCCGTTTTTCAGCTATTAATCCCTCTTTCCCGAAGAAAAATAATTCTTTTTATATATGTATAACACTTTAATCACGTTGAAATATCTAAAAAAAATTTTTAAAAAATAAAATAAAGTAAATAGAAAAAAAAATTTAAAATTAATCTGAGACCAGGACCGAAACCCTGATCACCGAGTCAAAAAACTTCTTTACCCATGTAGCTAACAACCACATCACGACTCGCACGTTGCTTCCACGAATATATAGCTTAAAGCACTTCCTTCCGGTTAATTAACAAAATCTATTTTGGCCCTTTATGTGCCCCCTAATTAGTGTATAAAAATTCTCTTTGGTACGATTGTTTGGTATATAACACTCTAATCTCTGGCAGAGTTTGAAAATTATAAGTTAATATTAAAGGGAGTTACGGAGTGAATGGTGTGCGTAGCTCCGGAGTCGAAATTTATCCGTTTTTCAGCTATTAATCCATCTTTCCCGAAGAAAAATAATTCTTTTTATTTATAAATAACACTTTAATCACGTTGAAATATCTAAAAATAAATTTAAAAAAATAAAATAAAGTAAATAGAAAAAAAAATTTAAAATTAATCCGAGACCATTACCGAAACCCTGACCACCGAGTCAAAAAACTTCTTTACCCACAGCGCTAACAACCACACCCCGACTCACACGTTGCTTCCACGAATATATAGCTTAAAGCACTTCCTTCCGGTTAATTAACAAAATCTATTTTGGCCCTTTATGTGCCCCCTAATTAGTGTATAAAAATTCTCTTTGGTACGATTGTTTGGTATATAACACTCTACGTTCTGGCAGAGTTTGAAAATTATAAGTTAATATTAAGCTCTATATTCGCGGGCCTGGAATGTGAAGCATGTGTCAATTGGTAGGTCTGTGGGAAAGTTAGATTTGAAGGCACAGAGGTCCCGGGTTCGACACCCTGCAAGGGTCGACTTTTAATTTTTTTCATTTATTTTATATTATGTTTTTTAATATACTTTTCAACAATTTAACGTGAAGCAAGTGTTGTGTATAAAGAAATAACTATTTTTCTTTTCTTAAATAGCGAATAATAGCTAATAAACGGTTAAATTTTGATAATTTTTAATTATTTATTTTATTTTATGTTATTTTTTAACTTCTTTTTCAATATTTTTAAGTGAATAAAGTGTTCTATATATGAAAAGAATAATTTTTCTTTGTTAAAGAGCGAATAATGGCTGAAATAGTGACAAAAGTCGTATCAGGAGCCACGCACACATCACACCCCGTAACTCCCTATAATATTAACCTATAAATATCAAACTCTGCCTGAAATTAGAGTTTAATGTAGCAAACAATTGTTACAAAGTAATTTGTATAGACCAATTAGTGGGCCCACAATGGGTTAAAATATGTTTTGTTGGCCATCTGGGAAAATGCGTGAATAAGGTGTTCTATATATGAAAAGAATTATTTTTTTGTTAAAGAGCGAATAATGACTGAAAAAGGGACAAAAGTCGTATCAGGAGGCACGCACACATCACACCCCGCTACTTCCTATGATATTTACCTATAAATTTCCAACTCTGCCCGAAATTGGAGTTTATGGTTACAAACAATTGTAGTAAAGGATTTTTTTATAGTCCAATTAATGGGAACTTAATGGGCCGAAATAAGTTTTGTTGACTAACCGGGAGGAGGTGCTTTAAGCTAAATATTCCGCGCGATGTGCCCACTTAAAACTTGGGGGGGGGGGGAATTTAGACGAGAGAATTTTTTTTTAAGTACATAAATAAAAGAACCATTGTCATATTATGAGCAAGCAATGTAGCACTATTTAGAACAAGCTATTATGGAAGGGGGAAGTTAGCAAATTTTTTTTTTGGGGGGGGGGGATGAACGCGTCCAAGTGCTTGGGGGGGATGGGGACCACTGCCGCATGCTAGTGTACCCAACCAGAGGAAATAATTATAGGCTTACTAAGGGGTAAACAATATGACACTCAAGTTTAATATGTATGTATATATATAATAGAGTGTTTATTATACTACGTTTCACCTTAAGTTGGCACTGCCGGGAAGGGTAGGAAATGTAATAAAAAAGTATATTTTTCTTTTTAACGTTATTTAATTTTCTTATTTAAAATAAATTATTTGTGATACTGAAAAGTGAAATAAGTTCTCTCTATCTCTTTATTACATAAGTATCATTCCTCTATGCTTTGTTTTAAAAAAATTAAATAAATTTTTTTTTTTTTTACATTTTATAAAGAAAACTAAATAAAAAGATCATAAATAAATAAATTTCTCATTTAAAAAAGAGGATTGGAACGTGTGCGGGGAGACTGTTTCATTTATTGTGAAGAAAGGGAGAGCTCTATCCCCTGAGTCATTTTACCACCTGGAGTAAAATTATTCTTCCTGGATTATTCCTTACTGCCATATTCTCAGTTTGGAGAGGAAAACCACCCACGGTTAGCCTAACGTCAAGTAGACTCTAACCAGTGATCTGTCTATCACTGAGGATATTTTTTATCAGCACTGTGGTCGGTGCAAGTCGGATGCGGAACTTGTATTGACCAGTCATCGCTGGGATTCGAACCCGGTTCACCCCATTGGAAGGTGAACGCTCTATCCCTTGAGCCATCACGGCTCTAGGTAAGTGATATTGGTGAACGCCTTATAAAGCCACTCAGCTTCTTGAAGCTGGGTATATACTTTAGCTGCGAGCTGTCAATTTCTTGACCAACTAAACAGGGGTTCGAATCCCAGCGTTGACACCACACTATTTACTTCATTCCTTCAGCACATCAGGAGTTTCTACTGCCTATCACTTCTCATATACACGGTAAGGTGAAATGCAATAATATTCATATTTACAAAAAATACGTTTACACAGACCCAGAACCGAAGCAATCAATCCGGAGCTCTCATATAGCTCCCCACGTCACTCTTAGTTGTTTTTTTAATTTTTTTTTTATAATAACCTATTATCAGTCTTTTAAATTTTTCAGGCTTAACATTAAAAAAGAAAGATTCTCGCGTTTTTAATGCATATTTTATTTAAACACAGATAATTTGTGTCGGGTCGAAATATTTAATTTTCGATTGGATTATGCAACATTAGTTTTTCTTCTGATGTTTAATAATTATGACATACAAATCCTAATACTATCTAAAATTCCTTAAATATCATGGTCCATTTTATAAAATAAATTTTAAATTAAAATCTAAAACTTAAGAGCGCGCATAAATAAATAGTAAAAATGCTTAGCAGAGTTTAGCTCATTATCCAGGTGCGGAACTGCAGCATCAAAAACTGTTCGGCTCCCCTGATCATTTGCTATGAAAGCATTATCTCATTCTAAAATAGTCTGACAATAAATTCTTTTGTTCACCAGATTTTTTATTTAAAATAAATACTTTAGGCTAGGCTTGAATAAACAACGTGAAGGTATCTAAAAAAGAAAATTAATGGCAAAACGTTTTTTAATATATAGAAGATTAGCATTATTTGGTCCTTATCCATGTTTAGCTTTATTTATGATTACATAAAACGTGTCTCATATAAGACGATTAAAAAAATAATTCACTGAATGATAAACTGAACAATCGTGTGTCTTTTTTTTTTTGCCCTCAGTTTGGCTTTTAAAATAGTGATTTTGTATTTTGATTTTAGACATTCTGTGAAACTGGCGTAAAAGGAGTCTCGTAATATCGGAAATGACAGAAGGCAATTACATTGGCAAACACCACTCTTTTTGAAAACAACAAATTTTCAAATGTAATTGGGGTTTTCATTTTTCTTTTTCAGACTCTTATGATTTTGCTTCAAAATATTCTGCATTCCAAGAAACCTTTTAACTGTGAATCTTTTATAATAATAAAATAAAAACACTCGAGTGTTCAATATTTGCATCATAATCACCGTTTGTAATTAGTTTTCTTTTTTTTAATTGATTAAAATACTGTATCAATCATTCATTTTATTTATGAAGATTAAGCAAAGAATCATGTGAAATTTTCAAGAAAAAAAATAAGATAAAATTAATTTACATTTTAAATAGTCTTCTAGATCAATTTTAAAATTTTCCAGTTTTCAATTCTTGAATAAAAACGTCAGTAAATTTAAAAAAAAATTAACTTTGATATCCAGTTAACGGAGATCTGTCTAAGTGAGATCTCTCTGACAAAAACTTATATTATATATCAGGGCTCGAAAAACCACTCGTCCTCGGCGGTCAAAAATTCCCCGCGGACAACGAATTTCTCGAATCCGACGTCCGCGCGGACGGCCATTTTCCCGTTATACATTTCAATGAGTGGTGATATATTTTCAATTTTTGTTATCTTACAAGAGTCTAGCGCCTCACTTCTAAAATGACCCTCTAATCTAGAAATACAGCAACATACTGAGCATGGTGGAATTGAGAAGAATCGAAGATTGCAAGAATCAAGCAAGCTGATCATGAGACTCTAAACCAGTAATTTTGTCGCTTTTAACGATCTCCAAATTTGACTGCAGACAAAGAAAAAAATAAAATTTAAAAAAATGTTGTTTACTTACCTTTAATACACTGTGAAAAATTACAGGTCAATGAAAATAGGGAAAAAGATAATAATAAAAATCTGGAGAAAAAAAATATATATGATTCACACTATTGTATTGATATATTTTGCTTTGGCTATATTTATACAATATTAGAAAGCACTCCTTTTTGCAGACATAATCGTGTGAGCTGATGAAAAGATTATATCTTTCATTTTCCGGATTTTTCTTAATTTTTTTCCTTCAGATTTTTATTATTATTTTTTTCCCCTTTTTTCATTGTTCTGTAATTTTTTTTCATGTTTTCTCCAGATTTTGAACTTATTTTATGAGTTCTATTTACTTGCAGCTTAAGCGCATCAAATAAAACTTATTGTTTTTCTTCCTTTTGTATTTATTTATTATGCTATATATATATATATACCTTGTAACTATTCACATAAAGTGCTGGTCAAAATCTTTTTAATCCAAATGTTGAAACAGAAATTCTGTTACCCCTATAAATATTTAAGAAAAATCTCTGACTAAAAGCCAGAGAAGTTGACAGGTCTATGTTTGTCATGAGATTGCGGAGCCCTAACCTTCATCACCCTCTTGGCATACAATGGGCTGTTGTAAGAATGCTTTGCTCTTATACTTGAACTATAATGCAGTGAAGAACAATGCTTGGTGCTAATTTTCAAATAAATCTCTTGGCATGATTCATTTATTTTTATTCCTTCATTATTCATTCTGCTTATTTTCTTGATGAATGTAGCAAGGAAAAAGTTATTTTCACAATTTTAAAGTAATATTAAAAAAAATGAAAAAAGATAACTTGTAAAGCCAAACTAAAAATTCTTTATTTAAACTATTAGCAAATGTTGATACATGCCTTCAAATCATATTTAGTACAAAACATTTGAGTTCATTTGAACACTTGCGATAAAAAGTTTTTTATTTTAAATTCTACACATGCAGCAGCCTATGAAGGGTTAAAGCCTACTGAGCCCACACAAGTTTTTGTGGCTCTAGGCTCTGGAGTGCCAGAGCAAATATTGGGTGATCAAACAAGTGGGGAAATCCCCAATGTTTGGTACTCATTCAAGGTTCCCACTCAATTTCAGAAGGAAAAAAATTCCCTGACTTTTCCAGGTATTTCAGGAAAAATTCAGTGAAAAATAAAAAATCAGTGAAAATTTTTCATCAGAAGTGATTTTACTTTTTATTTGTAGTGCCAAGTACTAGATTTTGTGACCAAAACAATATCATTGGAAGAGGAATAAAACATGCAAGTTTGGCTAAAATGTTAAATTTTTGCAACAAATATCTGTAATAGATATCAGAATTATTTAACTCAAAAGTTTACATGAAAACTGTGGTCTACCAGTAAAAAACTTTTTAAGAGAGGGGGAAAAAACTAATTATTGCGAGTAAAAACTTTTTATTTTTTAACATAAATGATACTATCTTGTGATTTTTTTCTATTTTTTGAACATAATTAAACCTATTTTGCAGCAGGCCTCCCACTCAATTTCTGAAGAAAAAAAATTCCCTGACTTTTCCAAGTATACTAAGTAAATTTCAATGGAAATCCAAACCATATTTTATCATACTATGCAATTTTTCATCCGAAAATTTTAAATTTTTTATTTGTAATGTCAAATATTAGATTATGTGAGCAAAAACATATAATAGAATGAGAATGGAAATATAGAAAAGTTTCTCTAAAAAAGGAATTCCAGTTTAGACATACTTTAATATAGTCCTTTTAATATAGACATACTTTATAAAATGACTCTACTAGATGCTAAAATTAACTCGAATCTCGATAACTGATTACTGTTACTGACAATTCTAAAACTGATCTATTACCAGGTATGTTAAAGAATTTTTCCGGGTATTTTGTAAAAAATTACAACTTTCCCTGACAATTAGAGTCAAAATAAAATTCCCTGAAAATTTTAGGTTTTTCGTGTTCTCCCTGCCATTTTATTGACCCACTGAATGGATGAAAGGCTGTGTCAACCTTGCCTGGTCCGAAGCAAGAACTCTGGACCTAAGAATAAGAGTGCAACTTTACCACTGAGCCACCGGGACTCTCTACAGTTAAAACAAAGGCAAAAGGTATAACAGACAGAAATTTTTTTTAAATACAGGGTATCTGCTACATTTTAGATTTTCAAATCCATGACTTTCCAAGAATTTTTCTTTACTTACAATTGAAGTTACAATTTTCGCCAACAAAAACACAACCATAAATTTGAAAAAGCATTGTAATAACATTAATTGAAATGATAGGTATAACTAAAACTGTTATACTCTGCATTTTCATATTAATAGATATTAAACTTAAAAAACAGAGTAAAGAAAGAGTTGCAGCAATAAAATAGCTGAAAAAAAATACAAAAGCAAATAACTAAATACAGTCAGATATATGTTGTTATTTAAAGTTGTTTTATTTCTTCTTAAAAATGTTATCTAAAAAGCTTAAACTAGAATTTTAAATTGATAAAATAAAAATAATAAATAAAAAAAAAATTCTGAAATCACATAAGTTTAAAAGTTAATTAATTCACTCTAGAAATGATGTTCTTTCCTTTATTTTTTGAAAGAACACTATACTTTTTAAAGAATAGGTTAAAAACATTTTATATTTTAATAAAATATGACTGTGAGTGGGGATTTTGCTACAAATTTAGATATTCGTTTTATTGGAACACTGTGAAATTGGGAAAATTCTATTTTAAAAATTACATTTGTCGGCGACCTAAATCCATGACGTATCATGCTTTTTTTTTTAAATAGTTAAAATCATAAGATTTTATCACAAATTTTGTTCATTACCGAAATCTATGACTTTCCATGATTTCTCATGACTTTCCAGGTGCGCAGTAGAGATTTTTTTCCTTTGAGGCACAGTAAAAAGTAGCTGCTATTTTTTAATTATTCAAAACTATTATAAGCTCTCGAGTTTTAGTAATATTTCTTATGATAGTTAGAGCCTATAATATATTAGTAAAATTATTATAAGCTCTCAAGTTTAGCAATAGTCAAGTTTAGATTATCAGTGTTTATAGAAATATTTATCTGTATCAACGAACATTTATAAATGTATTCTTAAAAAATGCAACGTTGTTTTTAAACGAATATTTAAAACTAAAATGAAACAATATTTATTTTTTTATTAACAGGAAAACCATTCAGAAAATATTTTGATTATTTACAGTATTATGGGCTTTAAGACAGCTTTGGAAGAAAATCTCAAGTGATACTGTCAAAAACCAGTTTACGACATCCAAAAATTTCAACCTCCACGGTATAAAATCCTCTTTTTTTAAAATCCAGACACAAATCATCACTTTTGTTCTCTTTTTTTTACAATAAAAATACTGTATTTCTTTACTTAAAAGGATTAATTAAAATGAGCACTGCATAACACTCATATAAACAAACTGCAATTAGATTAAATGTTAAAAAAAAATTATCTCTCGTTTGCAATTAAATTGACACTTAGTCATTAATATAAAGTGACTTTAATTCAAGTTAAAAAGAAATCAAAAATTTAATAAATATCTTCATTATAGAAATATTTCACAAAAAACAATCTGTGTTCAAAAGTCGTATTCTTCTATCTCTCATCAAGCAATATCTTGACATTTTCATCCGACTTGTTTGCATTGTTTCCTTCATCAATTGTGATACTCGCTCTCTTCCGCTTCAAAACAAATAGTTAAAAATTTAACATTTTACAAGAATAAAAGTAAGAAATCAATAATGATGAAAATGGGTATCAATAATGGTGAAAATAAAGATCGAAAGATACGGAAATGAGTTTTCCCTACCTTTTAAAAAGATATAGAATAATTTTCAATTAAAAAAAAAAACATCCTTAAACATATGTTTGTATCTCATTAAATTTAAAAAACTGAATTGACAGAATACTACAAAGTATAAAAAAGTCATTAGTATAAACCAAAGTCAAAAAAAATTTTCTGATAATTCAATATACCTTGCACTTTAATGCTGCTTCAAATTTATGTTACAAAATTAAAAAAGAGTAAAAAGAGTAATATTTTTGGAGGGAGAGATGAAATTATTTGCGGTAAGAGTTATTTTCTAAGCATATCTGAAGATTTTCTTAAAGCAAACACAGATTTCTTTTTTAATATTAAAATCAGCAGACAGAAAACTCTATGTTGAAAATTTTAATTACTTTTCGTTAATTCTTTTAAAGATATCAAATTAAATAAAATATTTATTTACAGAATTTCAGAAATTTACATAAAATATGACTTAGTGCTACATTTTTTTAATTTATGTACAATTTTCGCTTGATATATGTTAGACTATGCCTAATTTTTGGAATATGAAGAAATGGAATTCTTGAATAAAAGAATATGAAGATTGCACTTCAGATTAACTCTGTAAATTCTGCTGCTTGGTCTATAAGTTGTACAGAGCCAGCATCAAAAATACAAAAGTAATAACCAATCAGAATTTTTAAATGAAGGAATACATTGCATAAAACAGATTGCATAAAACAGTTTGCAATAAAGCATTTAGCATTGATTTAAAATAGTTCTTAAGTATCAAGAACAAAATGCAGCTTTCCAAACTAGCTAACATTTGGTGAATGAAATAATCACCAAGTTACATTAGAAATAATCATACCTGCCAGCATTGGAGAAATGAAATCATTGAGATTTTACTAGCGAAATTTTTTAGGCTACTAGTAAAGTTTTACATCATGCATAACTAAAGTCAAAAAGAGAAATTTCAAATTGGATATAATGAAAGCAGTTACATTTAGCGAGGTAAAAAATATGCGTATAAATCTTAATCTAAAAAATACTTTTTTAAAGCATTATTAATAATTACTTCAAACTATTTTAATTTATAATTGTCGTCTAACAGTCGACCCAATTTTTTGGGTTTACGACTACTTACACTCAATTCCGTAGAATTATAATTTTGAACCATATCCAGAAGACAAAGGAACTCCTGGATCAAGTATTGGGAGAAATTTGTCTTTTTGGAGGACTTTTTGATGGAACTAACCCGCATTTGCGTTACATGGAGAGGAAAACCACAAAACACTGCCACGGTTAGACGGCAAGGGGACTCTACCCTATGATCTGTCAACCACTGAAGATATTTTTACTTAAACTATTCACAATCATTATACTGTAGTACCGGCATTAGTACTATCTGTTGAGGAATAAGAAGTATTTTTGCCATCAAAAAATATTTTATTGCCAAATTTTTTAAAAAATTTCTTCAACAAATACGGAAAAATTTGAGAATATGCAGGTAAACAGGAGATAGTCGTAAAATACAAGAGTTTTGGTTAAAAAAAACAGGAGACTTGTGAGGTATGAATAATGTAACTCCAGAGAAAAAGATCAGAAAGTCTTTTCTTGAGTTAAGATGCGCATTGAAATAAAGATAATAATATTTGTTTTCTTAGAAAGAAAGATGTGTAATTTATGAAAGAGCAAAATGCTTTGCATTTATTTAATTTGCAAAAAAACAATACAGTATAACTGTACAACAACAAAGATTTCAATAAAAGTTAGCGTTCACAAATAGTGGAATTCTACAATGCACATATTACTTAATTCTATATATGTATAGAAAAATTTATTTAGGTATATATTTAGAAAAAAAAATCAATACCTAGGCAAATATACAAAATTAAAAAATATATGACACTTAAATTTTACATTTCAATGTCATTTCATTTAAAATGAAAGAGCTGTGCTTGAAAAAAAACTAGATAACTATATTTAAAAAAAACTATATAAATTTTTAATTGAACATGGAATAATTATTTATTCTAATATTATGGGTTATATTCTTGCATTTTGTTGGGGGGGTTGAATTATTTCCTTCTTCGCATTCTGTAAATTATCATCATAACAAAAAAAAACAACAACAAAAAAAAAAAAAAAAAACAATTAGAAATCATAAAATCCGTAGAAGTATAATTGCAAAAAAAAGATCAGTCACGAAATCACGCAAATCGGACTCCTCAAATGCATGCTTCGTTTCAAGATCAGGCTGTTGTAATAAATATTGTATGAAAAATATCAGATTTAAAAATCATGGTGAAATTAATAGTAATAACTGCCAAACATTTGATAGAATTATTTCCTTAAAAAGTAAATACTCTAATGCACAATTCGAATTTTCCATACTGAAATATATAGGAATACTTAAAATCCAAGTGAAAATCAATATCAACATCTGCTGAAAATACAAACAAAACATTATTTACACACCGACACATCGAATTACGATACTACCAGCATAAATTAAGCAAGTCAAAAAGTGATTATATAAATGCAGGATTCAAATATTACATGTAAATTGTTGTAAAAAAGAAATTTTTTTTTCAAAAGAAAACTCATTCTGCAAGAGAATTGAATAAAAATTAAAAACAGTATAGATACATATGAAAACAGTATACATATTTTTTTTAGTGCATATCTTACCATGTTTAAACCTTTTTTTTCATAAATAAATATTTCTGATAAAAAAAAATTTAATAAATTAACTTTTTAAATAATACATAACTTTATATATAATACTTAACTTTTTAAATAATACATAAATTTTAACACTTAAAAAAATATAAAATGCAGCAAGAATATTTCATTGCACATGTTTTTAATCCATAACTAATAAACAGAGAAAAATCAACATGCTATTTACATGTACGTTTTGTTTTAAAAGTTAATTAATTGTATTCCAGAAAAGTTCATTAGTTTTCTATTTTAATTATTATTATATTATCATTGAAAAAGTTACTGATTACTTTAAAACAGTTTGAAATATATTTTTGAAATTACAAAATATTTACAATTATGAATCTAGATATATTTTAGCCAATAGTGATATCTCTAAATATTTTCAATGAAATTGAAGATATATAAAGATTATGATATATAGACTTGTTTAAAAATGTTTCATGTGTTTTGAAAAATTTACGAGGGTTGTAAATTAAATAGTGGCAACTTAACCTTGAAACTCACAGAAGGGCTGGCATGCGCAAATAGGATATGGGAGTGGTGAGGTGGCGCTGTTGTCGATGTGTAGAGTGCAAAATACAGTCAATCTGCTTAGAAGGGTAGTTGTTGTGTGTTGTTAAAGTGAGGAGTTTCGTTTCCATCGCTCTAAAGCATGTTTTAAAAAGGAGATCAGCTGTCGTCGCTTAAAATCGAGGTTGCCCGTGGCAAAAATGCGTCAGAATGCTATCGAGGATAAGTGGAAGCTTGTGTCGCAAATTCTTTACTGTATTGGACAGTAGCACGATGGGTTCAAGCATCTCGTCTTTTTCGTCATTAAGCCTTTTGAAAACATGCTTTAGAGCGATGGAAACGAAACTCCTCACTTTAACGACACACAACAACTACCCTTCTAAGCAGATCAACTGCATTTTGCACTCTACACATCGACAACAGCGCCACCTCACCGCTCTCATATCCTATTTGCGCATGCCAGCCCTTCTGTGAGTTTCAAGGTTAAGTTGCCACTATTTAATTTACAACCTTCGTATATTTTTTCACACAAAATACCTGTATATAAGTATAATTCAAGGAGTTTACTTTTGCAAATTTTATGATGCTTTTTTTTCTTCACAAAACTAAGAAATAAAATATATATATATATATATAACATAAAAAGACACATTTTGGAGTAGATAGGGGCTTTTCCTTGTTATTTCAAAGTAAACCAAAAATGAGTTCAAAAATGTTTCACAGTAAACCACAATTCTGACAATATTAAAATTCCAACAGCACTAAGTGGAATTTTAAATCTGTTGCTTCAAAAATTTATCTGAATGCTGGATTAAATAAAAAAAAAATCAAACAATAAAAAAAAAAATCAAATACACAGTTAAAACATTTACTAAAATTCAACTGAATTAAAATGTAACATAGTATTTGAAGTAATATTTTTAAAAAAAATTTGAATTCTCCAATCTTTTCATGAAAGCTGACAGCTACGCATTCTAAATAATTTTTTTATATCTAGAGTTACAACGAAACATACAATGACTATTACTTTAATTTCATAGATATCAGAATAGATTTCTGTTTTTTTCTATTCAGCCATTCTCTAGCACTAAGTGATGGGGTAGGCGCAGCAGTGTCAGGAACAAATCTTCTTGAAATTGTTCTGACTAATAAAAATAAGTTTTTAATATAATACATAAATAAATATATAAAGCCAGTTATGATATATTTTTGTTACTTAGTGTATAAAATCAAGAAATACCATCAAGTTAAGCGACAATTACAATAAGACATCATGACGAATACATTGTCAGGCAGAGGGTAAAACAGTAACTAGAACCAAAAAAGGAATTCTCTGTTTTAAAGTAGAACTTAAGAGAATTTCCAAGGGTAGTTACGAAATTAGTTGTAAATATGTTAATTACAATATCTTTTATTCCTTTGTGTTTATCATTTTCCATATGAACGAAAAAGGTAAAAATATAAAAGTTTTTTCATATGAAAAAAAAAAGAAACACAGTCAAACCTCACTAATGCGAAATCACTTAGGGTGAAATATCGCTTTATATGAAAAATATGTTTGGTCCCATTAGTCAGCAATCAATTATTACTGCATTTAGCATATTTAACATGAAAATTTCAAGCTGACATGAAAGGTCACAACACAGATCAGAAGCATGTGCATAATGTGTCAATTATTCATTTTGAGGAATGCTATTTCTATTATCCACCTTTGTTAGGAGTAGCAGATGGGCAAATAAATAAAATAGTTAAATAAAATTATTAAAATTTTTAAGTTTATTTTAATTTGTTTGGGACATAAGTGTAGTAGACGATATGTATTAATAGTATGAAATAAATTGTTTTCATAATGTATCGGATAAGATGAAATCTGGCTAACATAAATAATTATGATATTAAATTTTTTGTTGTCAATTTCAAGTTCAAGAGGTTCGGCTGCATTAAAAAAAAATTTTGGTACCAGTTTTTAAAATTATTAAATGTTTTCTCTTAAGAAACAAAAGCATCCTTAGTAGTTAATGTGATATTTCACTAAAGGTATAGATAGTAAGGTATACATTACGTAAGGATAAGGTATTTCAACACTTCTACCTTCTAAGCACTACAGCCTGTTGTACATCAAGCCTTTCATTTTCTTCATGTGGCATTAATCGAACACTATGAATCTCCATCTGTTTTAGATCTGGCTATCATGTGGCTAACTTTTGTTTCTCTTCACTGTTTTCTCAACCAAGTAGTTAGGGAAATTTGTTTTGGCAAAGTGATCAACCTTGTGCTAAACCCCCAATCAAAGTTATCTTTGTACAGTATCTTTCCTCTGACCTGGGTTACTCTGTCTAAGCGACTGTATGATAACGCCTCAGTAACCCCAAAAACAATTTATAGTGAAATTAAGCCCAAGAAACATGCGAAATTTCAATGATTTTATAATATGCAGTAAATTAGACATCATATGCAGTAAATTAGACATCATATGCATATTTTTTAAAGCAAATCTATTTTTAGATTAATGAATTTTCTTTTCCAAAAAGAGTAATAAAATGCCCTTTCGTTAAAATCTGTTAATGCATTTTTCTATTTATCTTCATTTACATATTTTTAGTCCAAATCATATTAGGTACTAGTTAAAGATGTAAAAAAAAAATAAATAAATACAGTAATTCTAATAGATAATACTTTTTAATTTTTTCAAGAAAGTTTAATTTCCAAATAGTTACGTTCTCAATAATAAGTAAATCATTATAAAGCATACTATCCATATTTGGTCAAAAGTTATTAAATTTTAAAGCTTCTTATAATTTTAAAACTGATACACTTTTATATGAATTTTATAAGGATATTGTATCATAAATGGAAATAAATAATTTAATTAATATGACTTATTAACAACTTACTTTTCTCGGCACAATCATAGAAATAGTTTCAGAGTGGTTTGACAGCATGCAGCTTGTAGAAACAAAATTCTTCACATCGCAAAACATCCAGACCTCTTTTGGGCATGATTCAGAGGCCCTGCAGAGGAAAGCCAGTTAAAAATTGACTCAAATAATAACACCAGGGTGGTTCACAAACTATTTTGTAGTAATGTATGTTTCTGTCACCCTAAAATAAGAAAGACTTTGTTTCGTAATTGTAAAAACAATCAGTTTAAATGTTATTTGTAACAAATTTATATAAACAGATAAAATTCAATATTATTCATAAAAATTATTAATGTATTGCTGCACTTATGCCAAATCAAATCCATACAAAGCTATAATAAGCATTCTTCTCATGCACAATGTGTTATAAATATTCCTTAACTTTTTTTTCTGTTCCTAAAAGATTTAATTTAAATTAATAACTTAATGCTATTACAGAATTTATATTGTTATTACAGAAAACCAAACTTTTCTTCTTTTTAAAATGAATGTTACAAGTCTTTATTTTCATTTTTTTTAATGATCTATTTTTTAAATACGTAAAATAAAATTAATTAAAAACATGGTCAATATTTATGGCACTCAATATTCCACTAATTAATTTATAAAATTCATTTTTCAGTAATCTAAAGTTAGTCTATAAGAAAGAAAGAAATAATAATAAATAGCAAATAAAATGTATGCTTTTTAACAAAGAAATTTTCAAATAAAAAAGGAATTATTAACAGAAAATTTGAGAAACTTCACAATAAAAAGGAAATTTTTTATAAAAATGAAAAAAAAAATCCAATTCTTTAACCATTGTAGCAGGCTTTAAGTTCATCAAAATATTATGAACAAAACAGTAATTTGGTAGAGAAAACAGTTACACAGTTGGTAGAGAAAATAATTTTAACAAATCATAAATGAATTCATATTTCTAAAATATGTTTAAAAACTTAGTTAATTATATTATTTAAACTAAACCTTTTCAGAAATTAAATATTTTCAATTTATAATTGATAATTAATGAAGCTTTTTTAATTCTTTAATAGACTAAATGACAAACATTAGGCACAGTCATTAAAGGCAGCAACAGCTACTTCATAAAATTTATTTGATAAGCTTAAAAAGATTATCCACAATTGTAAAGGTATTGTAAATTTCAAGAGCATATGGTCTACTTTTGGCCCACAACATATTGTAGTTAAAATAAAGATTTTGATGGCATTTGCATTTTTGGATACTTATGCAATATTAGAATAAGTTTTTCAATTTATGGGGCATATTATTAGTTTTTGGGAGGTAATTTTTTCTTTTTAGAGCAATTGTATTTTTTTTTTTAAATTTTGGAGGTACAAATCTGATTTTTACACGTTCCACAGAATTTAACCCCAGTAGACTATTCTAGTTAGAAATAACTTCAAAGAGCTTAGGTTAATTTACAGTTGACACAAAAGTACAGTCTATTTATATACGAATCTGAATTATCTAAATCTAGACTGCGGAAGTTTATTCATGAACTATAATGTCACAGTGATGTGTGACGATTTTTTATTTTATTAATTCAATCTCTCTTTTCTTGCGCAATTTATTTTTTCTTTCTTTTTTAGTGTATTTAATTTTTAAATACTCCATCCATCTTTAAAAATAAATTTAATCAAATTTTTCTTGCATTGGAATATTTTTGTCATCGTTCCTCTTTTTGTGAGTCAAGGTCACTTTTACTCTTTCAAGGTTAGTTTTCTCCCCGTCTCATTTTTTTTTTTTTTTTTTTTTTACCATGACTAGGAATCATCTTCATGTCTTGGGTGACACATTCAATTGGCTCAATCCAGTTTGTTGTCATTCCCCACAACATTCTGACACTGCCTTCAGTCCTGAAATTTTTTCTCCTTCACCAAATTTGGTATGATGTTGGGTTCCAGAGTCCCTGACTACCTCTTCTCATTAGCATGTCAGACTTTCTCTCAAAGAATCACTGTTCTTTTGGAGGGCTTGATAGTTCTCGCCTCTTGGGGACGCAGCACACTTCCTTTGGAGCCTGCTGAATTTTTAAACTGAAATTTTCATTAATGCATTTTTATTTATTGAAACTTCATTGAAAGCAAATCTTGTAGCATTCTTACATAAGTTTAGTATAAAACACATTGTTTAATGTGAAAGATGATGGATGAATCTGATGCTTTATATTTATTAAAGCTTTAATATTCGACTTAAAGTGAATCAGGCTTTACCATAAATTTTCTCAACTAGTATTTAATGTGCTGTTTTATGAAAAATGTTGGCAGCTGCACTGAAACCCTTTTCGAGAGACATGAAAATTTAAAATATTTTAAAGACTATTATTATGATAATCAATAACTGTTATAGATAAGTATCTCTCTCTAAATTTAGAATCCCTCGGCAAACCTTTTAAGACTATACCTTTTTTTAGCACTTATCCCAAGAAGTTCTTGGATTGGTAAACCACTGTTTTATTTCTAGAGTCAAAATCTCCTAAAGACTGGTTTGAGAGGCTGTATAAAAGTTTTTTAAATAAAAGAACAATACAACATGCTCAAGAAGTTAAAACAATATTAATAGGACTTTAAACATTATCATAATCTTTGTGTAATCAATGAATTCTAAAAGAAAAACTAACATAAATGAATTTTTTGTCAAATAAAAAATATATTACTTTCGTTCGCAATTTACATAAATATTTTATACCTTCCCATAAATATAGACAATAAATTTTAATATGCTTTTATAACCACTGGCAAGTTCAATATTGATATGAAGTAACTTAAATAAACCTTCATTGTTGTAATTGTAAAAGCAAAATTAAAACAAAAAAAATTAAAAGAGTTTGTTTTTTCTGCTTTAGTTAATTTCTAGGTAATAAAGCCAGAATTTTTTAACTCTCGGAATCTTATCACATAATTTATAAAATATTATTAAAAATATTTTTTATTTTATAAATTAAACAACTTCCAATTCTTCTGCAAAATCTTATTCCTTGGGTGGAACTTGTAATAGAGAATTTATATCTAAATTCCCTTCCTGCTTAGGAAGCATTCCCACTGCAAGCGATTGCCCACACGACACATGTCATGTGAGAGTTTAAGAACTATGTGTAAGATGCTATATGCAAATGTTTGCCAAGATGCAAATTGCACTGATTTAAGACCACGTATGCGAATCGCATGCAGTGAGAATGTTAGATTCTTCTATCTGCTTATGTTCTTCCTAGTGCAATGACTAACCAGTTACAATAAGAAACAACAAATTATAAACTATTTATACTAGACAATATCTATTTTCGGTGATAACAACATTTCAAGTAATTAAATAAATGGATTAGTTTAAGACAAAAATTTGGAAATATTTGACTAGAAATAACAACAGAAACAAAATATATTTCAAGAAAATGTGTACCTTTTGTACTTCCAAATTTCAGGCTCCGTATTTCCTTTGTGAACTCATTGAGGCTAGATATATAAAAAAGGAACTATGAACACCAAATAATTATTTACATTTACAGAAACAAATACTATTAAAGACTTAATTATAAATATTTGTGAAAATAAATGTAGAAACCAAATTGTTCATTTTTTGAAAATATTTTTAAGAAAGCATGAGAATCAAAGATTCTTTTAGGTATGTTTTAAGAAAGACATTTTCAATACATAAGTATTCCAAACTTGAAGTTTGAGAGGACAAAATATATTTTGTGGTGTGCTATATATAAATGTTTTTTTAATAATGATTTCTCAAATGACTTTTTCTATGACTAATATTCAATGAAAACCCTGCATCACTTGAATTTGAATAAAACTGTATGTATAAAGTTTTAAGAAGAATTTCCTTATAAGAATAAGGTATTTTAAAAACTACAGGGACCACAGAAGGGGTGGGGTAGAGAGTTCCTTAGCCCCCTCTCATTTCGTAGATGAGATGCAAGCTCATTAAAGATTACAACTTTTCAATAAATGTATTTCGTATAACTAAATAGATAATTTTTGTCGTAATTCTAGAAAAATGACTAATTTCAAGAGAGTTTTCAAATCATCCCCCACAGAGGTGATCCACAACATCATGCTGAATGGTGGAAAAATTCTTAGTTTTAAATATCACAGCAGAAAAAAAACAGTGCTATAAAGAGCAGTGTTTGAAGGATGGAACAAGGTCTCCCATTATAGATGAGTTCGAGCTCACTTATGGAGGTCCTGACCTCAATTATATTCCAAAACCACTAGAGCCTGAGATACATAGGATTATTTAGGGCTAGAGATTATATCAGGTCTTACCATTCGACCTTTGATGCCTAAATAAAGAAATTAGCAATTAAAACCTTTTTCACCACTAATCAATAAAATAAAACACAAAGAGGAAAACTGAATCAACTGAAACTCCAAGACAACTAAAACAAAAGTTATAAAAGAAGATCAAAAGAAACAGAGAAAAGCATGGGAAGAAGAGGACATGGAACAAGGTTTCTGTTGAAGGACTTATTCAAGCTCACTTTTGAAGATTGGAACCAGCTCAAGCAAACCAAAACCTGAGATAAATATGATTGCTTGGAGCCTGGGATATATGTCAGATGAAGGTATAAAAAGAAATTAGTATAAAATTTCTTCATCTATTCTTTTTGCATTGTAAATATTTTGATTTTCAAAGTTCAAATAAATGTGTAAATAAGTTTACATAATTATTTCTATGTGATTGTTCTAAAAACATTCTCAACAATTGTCATTCTAAAAAAAATTTATGGAGTTATTAATGTACCCTTCCTGTAAATGGACAACCCTTGTAAGCAGACAATTCTTTCCCTTTGGACAATTTTGTCCCAAGAGTGTTCACTTAACCAAGGTTTCCTTACATATCATAAATTAACTATACATTGAAAATTTGAACAATTGCCAGAAGACAAGTGATAAGTTAACTGCTGGATCAAACATAGGTACAAATATGCCTTCAGAGAAGACATTTTAAATTAAATTTGTGTAATATATGGAAAGGAATCCACAAAAAATTCTAAAGCTTAGCTTGAGGGCAACTCTAAATCATAATTTGTCTATCACTAAAAATATTTTAAACCAGTACTGTGAACAGCTTTGAACCAGTCATTACCGGGATTAGGATTTGCCAATGGTTTTCCTCTCTTTGTCATTTTCTTATTTCTTGTCACTTTACAATATTTAATATTTTTGAGATTACTAAAAAATTACTGCATGCCAAAAACTTTTTACAATATGAAGTAAAAGTTATTTATATTTATTGAAGTAAAAGTTAGTTATTTTTAATACAAAAAGAATTTAGAGGGATATAATTTTAAAGAAATGAATATGTATGATAAAGATTTTGATAATTTATATGATAAGACTGACAACTCAGTTTTTTTTAACTGGATTACTAAGGAATGATTTACTTTTTTATTCTATTTTATTTACTATTCAACAGAGATTATTTTCCTCAAGTGTCTGAAACTAAGAAATAATAAATTTCTTTAAATGTTTCCTACAATTTTTATAAATTAAAAGCAACTTTATCAAAGAAAAAGCGTTATTATTAATGAAAATTTTAAAAATTCAAATATTGTCTGGTATACAATTTTTTTATATGATAAAATCAAAATGAAATTATTTTTCAATAATAATGCAAAATATAGAATAAAATAATTTTTGAAAAAAGGATAGTTATTTATTTATTATTTTTATTTCACAAAAAGTAAAAAGAGTATAGTTAAAAAAAAATTATAAAATAAAATTTGTGACAATTAGATAAAATAGGTATTATTTTCATTTTAAACCAACGTACTAGTTTTGGTTCATAAAATTAATTAATAACTAAATTAATTAGTTTTGAAACTAACAAATTTCAATTTCATACATTTATTATGTTTATCCTAATCTCATTTCAACCAAGATGGTGAAAATTATTACTGAGGTAGATTTATAGCTTAATTTAATTTTAATTAGTACATCTTCTGTGTTTTAAATTACTAGAGCAGTGCTTCCCAAAGTGTGGTGCGTGTACCCCAAGCAATAAGCAATAGTAAAATACATTTTAACATACAAATTAAGTTGCATATAATTTGCAAACTCGTATTAACTTAACTCTTAAAGAAAACACAAAGGTTTTAAAGAATTTAAAATTAAAAGAAAGCATCTTTAATTAATAAAATTAAGAAATTTCGCGCAGACTAAAACAAAATATATGAGTAGTACGCACTTGACTTTTGCTGCCAGCCGAACATGATGAATATCTTCTCCAAGTTTTAAAACGTCTTTAAACTGTAAAAAAAATTTATTTTAATTGTTAAAAGGTTTCACAAATTTTGGGGGAATATTTCTTCCTTAATACTATTTCTTTTGCTAATTACATGAAAAAAACTTTCTAACACAAAGAAGACTACAGATTAAAACTTAAAAGGCTAATAAATAAATTAATTAAATAAAAAGTTTACTTTAATTTGACTATGATATCAAACCAATCAGTTGGAAACAAAAGTTTCGATAGAGTTCTATTTGTTATTATTAAAAAAATGTATCTTACATTCTTATTAAGCAGACACTGAAAAAATTTGTTACTTTTATCTCTGCCTATTGCCTGAAAATTCGATCATTAGATCAAAAATTATTAATGTATTATCTCTCTTTTTTTTTTTTTTAGCTCTGTACCCCACAAGTAATTTTAGATTTAAACATAAGAATATCTAAGGTTTCATTAAATTTAATCTACCTAATTGTTTAAGATTTTATAATTTAATAAATAGAAAACTAAGAACAAAAATAAAGACTTCCAATTGAAAGAATAAACTCTAAATGGTGGTAAATTCATGGAAAGATATATTAAACAGACAAGATTTTTTTTTTTAAATTAAAAGAAAGATTTCTTAAAAATAAAAGTAATAAAAAAATTATAAGCATTATTGCTGTTTTGAACAAAGAATAAAAACGTATTTAATAACAAATATTTTTTTAAATTGTGTTTCACCAAAAGATAATAGAGATGTTTATGTAAAAGGATAATGGTAAAAATATATTGCTTTTATAATTGGATGAAGTTTATTTTTTAGTATGTTTAGTTTTGAAATTAAATAGTTATTTATTGAAATAGTTGTAATGTTTATCATGATTTTTTTTATTCTTATTCATTGTTAACTCAAATAAGAATTTAAAAATTCAGAAAAAAATAAGGTCAAGTATTTATTCAGCAACTTTGCAATAAATTTTTAGAATAATAGAAAAAGTGGGTTGGCAGATATGTGAGCATTGATGAAACTTTATAAGATATAATGTTGAAAAAACTTCATAGTACTTAGTTTCCTCCTTATGAAACTGTTGAATGTATTTAAAATTTGGTTTCTTTTAATTTTTCATGAATTTTCTTTTATCGTTAATAAATGATAAGTCTTTTGTGTAAATTAATTTGTTCTTGGCATTTGTTTTCTTCTCTTATATAAAGGTCACCATTCATTAATAGATTTGTTACAAAATGTTTTGTATTCGTTTAATTGCATTAAAATGTAAAGATATGATATTAGAAGCAATTTTCTTTTAGCACTGACAATAAACAATATTTTAAGTTTGAGAGCATTTATATTATCAGAATTGTGTTTATTACTTTAATTTTGAATTATTTGACTGAAATTTGAGACAAGTATGTACATTTTTTATTTTCATTATGTTTAAAATAATATAACAGTAAAATAATGATAATAGCAAAAAATTCTTTGATTGATTTAATGTTTAAAATTTAGCTGAAAAACATCTACATTATAGTAAAAGGAAGAAAAAAATATTGAAATCACAGTAGAAAATTATTTAGGTAGAATTTCAAAAACTGAAAGAATATGACCATTGAAAAAAGTGAAAGAAAATTTTTGGAAGAAAGTAACTTAAAAAATTTTAAAATAGTTTTCTTTATCGACATAATCATTACAGAAAACGATAAATTAAATTATTGCATATATAAATCAATTATTGTTTTTCTTAGAGAGCATTTCAAAATTTACTTCCATGGCAAGGAAGACAAAATAAAAGGCTTTATAGGAACAAAGAAATACATAATTAAAAATGATGAGAATTTTTGTCACTGACGGACTGAAGGGCGAAAGTCCCCAGCCATTTTAAATAATTTGGTTTCAGCTTTATCACCCAAAAGACCATGAGAATTAATATAACCCTGTAACTGAAAAATTTTTGTGGTAAGAGAAATAAAATAGTTAAAGGAATAAAGAGTTAAAAATAGATTTTGATATTCAATTCAGCCACAACAGTGAGTGAATTAATGAGTTATACATTTGTATTGAATTAAAACATTAACTGTTACATTGATTGTTAAGAAGAGAATAAAATATTTATATTAGCTTTATATAAAATGTAATAAAAATGAAATAATTGGTTGAATTTAATTAAAATTGAATTAAAAATGATTAAAAAAATTAAATTTAAGAAATTTTAAAACCTAAGAAATATGCAATGCCATCTCATCATTCACAAAAAACCAGCTGGACACAAAGTATAATTTGCAGGAAGAGGAAGAAAACTGAATGATAGCAGAATTAATTATTATTTAGTATGTACTGCTAAGTAAACAATTAGTAAATGACAAAGCTACTGATCCATGTTTTACTGCTTCACAACAATACAGAAAATTAAGTAAATTTATATTGCTTAAATATTATACTACCATCCAAATTATCCTCTTGTTTATTCCAAAAATATTAATTAATGCAAGATAATAACAGAAAATATAAAATTAGATAGCATCAAAACTTATGCAAAATATTACAGCAAACTCTAAATAATATTATTTTGTATAGAACCTAACATTACATGATGCAGAGAAAACAGTGACCGTTTTGAAAGTCGTGAAAAAGATTTTCTGGCTTTCTAATGTTCAAAGTGACATATAAAAGTTAAGACGGTAGTTCAAAGTGACATATAATACCATATTCCACATAACTTTAAACAAATTTTTGAGTTTGGTAAACATAAATTGAAAATTTATAATAGACTATTTGTTATTGATCAAAACCTTTTGAACCTTATGATGAAACTTTATAAGATATAATGTTGAAAAAACTTCATAGCACAGTAGAGAACCATTTATCCGGTATCCAGATAACCGGGAAACCAGAAAACCGGGGAAAATTTTGATCGGCTTTGCCACCACTTTAAACTAGAACGATTATGAAAAAAAGCGGAAATGAACTCATCCTTGAAGTTGAGTAGAGGAAAATGTAAGGAAGGGGAGAATTTTCCCCCCCGTTTACCTCGAGAAACGTCATTTCCTCCGTTACCTTGAAGGCAGGGAAGGAAGGAATGTTTTATTTTCTCCTTTAGGCCGTCAATCAAGCTCAAGGGTGTGGCATGCTGATTTCGTTTTCTGTTTAATTTACGAGGGGGGTGGGGAAAATGCATTGCATGCATATCAGTGAACAGAAGATGAAAGAGAAAAATATATTTATCTATTTGACATCGATTAATAAAAATAAAATCTTTTTCTTCTGAATAAATTCAAGTGCGGTATCATTTGCAAGTTTTTATTGATGTGGAATCACATCTGCTGTAATTAAATATTGTGTTTTTATCAACAAAAAAGAAATAAATAAAAGGAGAATTGTTTTTTAATTTAAACATAGGATTATTTTATGAAGCAGATTGCAGTTTTGTTTTTCTGATTCCACTACGTTTGATTTTTTTTTTCTTTTCACGATAAATTTCGGACTTTATAAATTATCTCTTTTTTTTCATAAATTTTATCATTAGGTTTTTTTTTAAAATTCCGTTGATCTTGCCTTGTTCCGGGTTTCAATATTTACACTAGTGCCTTTTTTAACTATCGTTTCGGTTCGATAATTTTCAAGTGTGTTTATTTAGATTAATAAGTTTTCCTTTTATTTTATCGTTTCCCCCGTATAATTAGGTATGAAATATATTGCGTTATTTGACCATTGGTTTTGTTTATATTAGTTAATTTAGGAATTATAATTATTCTTAAAAAATAAATACGAGAATTTTGTATTTTTTAATCTTAATTTTCTTGTCTAAACTTGCAAATTTTTTTATTCTTTTAAATGTAATTTTTCTACCATTTTTTTTTTTCTTTTTAAAGTTAGGAGTACCTTTCTTTTTTCTCTTACTTTATGCATTACACTTTTTCCTTGTAATTTGGGTTCGATAAAACATCGATTAACGAGACTTTTTGGTCGATCCAGAAAACCGGGAAATTCAGACATCCGGGATAGCGATGGTCCCGAGCATCCCGAATAATTGGTTCTCTACTGTACTTAGTTTCCTCCTTATGCTTGAACTTTATATATAGACATATTATGTCTATGAAAATCTGAATCTAATTTTTCCTTTAGTTCCATTCTAAAAAATATCTATTCCAAAGCAGGGTTTGAATGAGAAAATTTAAACATCATAAAAAATGAGTATTGAGAATAAAATTAGAATTATATCTGATGCTCACTTATTCCACCAACAAGTATAAAAATTAAAGTTATGTATATTTTTATAAAAAAGATGTATTGTTAATGACCTAATATAAAATATTTAATGTTGAAGAATTTTTTTTATAACTTCAAATGGAAAAAAAATATCCTTATCATTAAAAAAATAACTTTGAACACTAAAATTAGAAAAACGTTCTTTAAAAAAAAATAAAACCATTGTAAAAATGATGGGAATAATTTTAAATACAAATTTTTCATTTTTTGACAATAAATTATAATAAGAAAATACCTCTATTTTTGCTTTTGAGTCACTCATTCTTTCTTGCAATTTATTTTTTTGTAGAATAAAGTTTTAATTCTTTGTTCATAATGAACAATTCTGAAAAAGAAAAATATTTAAAGTGAATGAAATTAGTTATTGCTATTTATTTATTAGAAAAATAACAGCATTACTCAGTCAAACACTCAAAGACTGACAAAGGCAGGGGCATGACGGGCAGTTGCCCCGGTCCCCACCTCAGAGGGGCTCCCTAAACCGAATTAAAACTTTATTTTAGGTTTCCTTCATAAATGAACTTTTTTTTAACAAAATATGTGTACAGTGTAGAATCAGTCAGTTTCATGTTAACTCCTTCATAAATCTATCATATGAACACAAAAAAAAAATCTATATTTTGTAAACTCATGGCTTTCTAGTGCGGAATTCAGTTAAATTTTCGCAAATACGATGGAAAAATTTGGTCAATCAAAAGCCTGTATTTTTGCGTATAGCAAAATGCGATATAATTACAAAATTACAGGCTTCTGATTGGCTTGAGTGAGCCATTGTAATTGCGAAAATTTAGCTCAATTCCGCCCTAATGTCAGCAAGGATATGAATTTTTTGCAGCCAGATGACAAAGTTAACAATCAAAAGTATTTTATTTTAATTAATTCAACATGATTTTACCTTTTCAATTTTGTTTCATAAAGCTACGGAAATATTTTAAAACAAAGACAACTAATTGACAATTTAAATCAGTGTTTCCCAAAGTGTGGTATGCGTACCCCCAGGGGTACGGGAACAGTTCAGCGGGGGTACACAAAGGCTGAAAGCCCTTATATAGTAAGACGGAAAAGAGCAAAAACTGCTACGAAATACATTTTATTTTAGCATTTTTTCGAGAAAAATAATATATCTGTAACTATCAATATTTCTTCTATAGTTTTAAGATATAGTAAAACTGCTTCTTTTCCAAGATAAAGAAGAAATTGTTGAATAGTTTTAAAGTAAACTCTTGTCGAAAACTAGCAATAACTGAAATGGTTTTTCTACCAGCCTTTCCTCTTTTCCGTCTCGCTTTCACCCCTGGGGTACACGTTCTTATGCAAAATATCTTGCAACAAACGAAGATTTCAAAAAATTTTACTTAAAAATAAAACTAGCCATGAAACTTTATGATTAAGTATTTTTCTATTGACTATTTTTTGCAGAGATAACAGTTAATAATTAGTGGTATCAACAGCCAGATGTGATTTTTAACTTTAGTGCCATTTTTTTATAGTAAAAAAATCCATTCATTTTTTTATCAGTGGTAGACAGCGTTACGAGAAATTTAAAAAAGGTACACAAAAGTCATAAGTTTGGGAAACACTGATTTAAATAATTACAAATATTTCAAGTACATTTAATTTAAATAAACTATAACTTCAATAATAACATTAAAAAAGTTAAAAAAGAAGATTTCGATTTGAAATATATAAAGGACCTGTGAATTGTAATAAACTAAAAAAATAGCATTTTCTATTTAAAAATCTAAGGTCACACTTTTTTAAAAATATATACAATTTTATTGTGATGGCAAAATGAAAACTTTATTTGGCAAGGAGCCACAATAAAACAATTTATATACTTTATCACCCTCAAATGAACTGTACATTTAAAATATTTATATAACATATTTTTAATAAAAAAATTTCCTGAATAAAAAAATACAAACAAGATACTATAATTTTTTCATTTAAATTAATTTTTAAATTCCTTATTAAAAATTTTTGATGAAATCCAAACTGCTCTGATATATTTTTAAAAGCTGCTTAGATGTAAAAGTTAAATTTAGCTATTATTTTCATTTGTCTTAAGCGATTAATATGTATTTCTTACAAACTTTATTTTTATATACAGTAAAGCATTATTTTTATGTTCCTCACTTATCCTTTTCCCTTATTAACATTTATTATTACCATTATCATCATTTATTTTATTATAACTTTTATTTATCTCTTTCATTTATTTGTCATTTCATAGTATTTCCAGTTTATTCTTAATCTATGCATCTTAATTTTCTTTTATGTTAAAAAAACAATTGGTTACATGTCTCATTTTTTTGAAGTATATAATTTTTTCGCCTGGATTCATAAAGTTCTAAGCAAGGCTCAGAAAAGGAATCCTCCCCCCCCCTCCTAATTTGAACTAAGTAAGTCCCATAAAAAAGTAGTAGTTAAGAATAGGGAGTAGGGATTAAATTATTTGCTGAAAAAGAATGAGATATGCATAAAAGATCAGTACTCACAAAAAACTTTGTATAGAAACTTTAAAAAGAACTTCATTATTGAAATCTCATATCTCTGAGCACGGTTTTCAGAAACATTCCTACAAATCAAAAAAATTTTTAAAGGCACAAAACAATTTCACTGACAGATAATTGTAACAGGTGTTTTGTTAACTATATTAATAACCATGTTGATTGTTTTCTACATAATTAATATTAGGTTGAAAACAAGTCATTATTAAAATTTTTATTTCAATGGTGAATTTGCATTTTGTTTCCTTTTAAGTTATACGTCCGTTGGTTTATACACTGATAATATATCGGTCCCCTGACAGACATAAAGAATATGCTTTACTGTACTATAATTTTTTTTTATTTTGCCCTTTTTAAAAAATGGTGGTTTAATGCAGCAAAAAAGTTAAAAAAGTTTTTCTTAACAAGGAACTTTGATTATTAACTGAGACTACCAAAAGAAATTATTTTCTAATATTAAGTCACTTTGGATTTAATATTAAATTGGGGAACGGCGGGATAAATTAATTCAATATAAGACTGGTAATTTTCAGTAAAAAAATTTCATTTTGGCGAACAGTTGGATTTTTATGATATTTCAAGCTTTATTGTATTACAATTCAATTTTAAATATTGCGGAAATAATTTAATTAAATTTTTATTTTCAGTAGAAAAAGATATACCTTCAGCTTTTAACAAAATCACTTAATAGAAAAAAATAAGGCATACTTGCTTATTTCAAATAAAAATCTATCAGATCTAGCCATATTATCAATTTCTATGCTATGTTCTTCCAAAAGGACTTTTTCCTCATGACTAGGCATAAACTTCAAAGCTTTAAAACAAGAATAATGATATTAAATAAAAAATTACAAGAAAAAGAGTAACATACAGGTTGCTACGTAATTTCTGTACTTTATAAATAGTTTTAAAATCCTTGCAAAAATGAAGTAAAAAAAATATATGCAATATGAGTTGCAACTTAAAATTTACAGTGAGGTAAAATTACAGTGAGGTAACTTAAGTGGGGAAAAAAATCAGTATTGCTTGAGAAATTTTTTGAGGGAGATAGCTGAATTAAACAACATTCTGAAAAGGATCCTTGGCATCAAGCAATGTACTGTAAAAAAAATTTTTCTTCTGGCGCGTTATTATACAAAATGGCCACCATACAGTTTTTTTTTTGTACTGAAGACTTACTTCTTGAAGGGTGTATGGCTGGACAAGTAGCACAGCGAATTTTTAAGTTAGAATGAAAAAACCGTTTTAATTTACCACAGTGTAAGAAAACATTCCCTAGAACAATCACTAAAAAAACAGTTTCTAGCAAGAAAACAATGCAATAAAATAATTTGAATTTTTAAAAAAAAAATCTATTGTCTCAATTATTACAAAAATAACAATTCATAAACTCTAAATATAATTTTATTTTAATATTTTTGGAAATGACTGACATAGTTACATTTCACGAGAAAAAAAAATTAAGATAAATTTTCAACTAATTCAAATGTAAATTTAACTTTGTAATTATATAGGGTGGTTTTTTATTATGTAGTTTCAGAATCTAAATAATGAATGATAATTATCAAATTGCAAATGGCTTAAATTACGACTTTTTTAAAGCATGTTTTACAAACATTGCAAGAAGAATAAGATTATGTATGAAGAATAAAAGTTGTATGAAGAAATGTATGAAAAATAAAAGTTGAGATATAGTATTATTTCTTAAATAAATTTGAAATATTAAAAAAAAAATCATAATATAACATAAGAACAAAAGATATACTTTGGAGTAGGAAAATGGATGGTAATGGGATTCGCTAATATAATTTTATTTAGTATTTCTGTATTGCTAAGTAAATAATACATGGAATGACATTATAAAAACTATTGTTCTATGTTTTACTGCTTCACAGCAATACAGAAAATTAATTAAAACTATATCACCTAATAATTCTACTACCATCCAAATCTTCCTCTGGCTTACTCCAAAAAATAAAAAGCAATACAAGATAATATCAAAATGCAAAATCTAACATCATATAGCATCAAAACTAATGCAAACAGTGACTCTTTGTATCTTTTTAATATTAGAAGTTATGCAAGATAACGTTAGATTTTATTGATTTTCTGATGATATCTAATATTAGTTGCTACTTTGGTAATGTTGTGTTTAAAAAAAAAGAGGACAGCATCAATGGTCAAAAGAACCAGTAGCTGATTGGTAACCAGGGGTCTCAATCATTAGAAATTAATTTAAATTGATTATTTATTTAGTTACCATGCAAAAAATTATTACAATATTCAAATTCCAAGTAAACTTAATTTGCAGAAACATTAAAAAAAGAACATTTAAGAAAAGAAGCTTATTGTTATAAACCTAAAAACAGTCAGACTGATTAGAAAATATCAGAGAATCCATAGCAAATAATTGAATTTTTTGACTGACCAATGACATATGAAACCTACAAGGGAAGAACAGTTTAAGCGAAATGAGAAAGCTGATACAAAGAAAGATGATTTTGTGTGTGGAAAGGTAGGGTTTTAGCATAGTACCGTCCTTCTTCACTGTGTAATAACACCCAGAAAGAGACTATTTCTCACATGATTACTTTGTCAAAACTTAGCAATGCTCAAAATGCAACAGATGGAGATCCAAGTATCCTTTTTGGAGAAAAATTGACTTAAACTGTTCTTCCCCCTTAATATACATACTTATATATAAAGATCAATTATCTGCTCAACCATATCTTTTGGTAACTGTTCCTTATTATCCATACGCATTTGTATATAGCATACAAATTTCTTCATTTGAGAGTCTTAATTTTGATAACAATATTGTACAATTTTGAACATGCCTACCATCAATGACAGAGAGTTCTCTTGATTTGGCTTCAGTCACCACTGCTGGTATATCTTCTATAACTGAACCAATGCACTACAAATTAATAACAAGTACTTAAGAAAAGCATAATAGGCATTCATTTAAAATATGCAAAATGTACACTTATATAATATAAATGTATACGTTTATAATAGCTTTTAATTTTCTGTAATGCAAGGATAGATCAAAGAGACTGATATTTTTTTAAGAAAAGGTTGAGACTTGTTAATTAGGGTGTGTTTAAATTTTTTTTTTTAATTTTGAAACCTAACTAATATAGAAAAGCTGCTTCAACATTTTCAGAAAATTCACTATTTATCAACAATTTTATATGCCTCGATATATTTGTGGTTTTATATCATAGTCAACAACTTGGGGTTAAGAGATTGTTACCGTTGTGCATCATCACCAAGAGAAATTTTAGCTTGGATTATTATTTAAGTGTAGGATTGACAAAGAGCATAATTTTAAAAATTGTCTGCTTTATAATGGAAGTTCCTGAAAATTGAAAAAGTTTTAGTTAATATATGCAAAGGTTTCACCTCAAAACTGTACTGTCTTTTTTCTTACATGTCATTCTAACAAAATTCAATATTTTCAAACAATCCTATTTTCCCTAATGTACTGATGGTTGTATATAAAACCATTTCAAAGAATAAATACTTTATAAATTTTCATATAACTCCTAAAAAGTGTGACAGAATTTTGTGTCTTGACTGGATAACAGTGATAACAGAATATTATATTGAAATTGAATGCATTAACACATATTGTATTTATGTGAAATAAAAGCTGTTTTACCAATACGAAATGGAGGTGGTGGTGGAGGACATGGTACTATTCCAGGTGCTGGGGTTATTCCAGCTTTAGCATCATCATATAAACATCCAGCTTTTGCCAAATTTTCAACTTGAGTCCTTTGTTGTTTTTCCATCTCAAGCTACATTAAAAAAATTATAAATTAAATAAAGGGGTCCAATAGTAAGGCAAAGTCCATGTATATGTTTAATATTATATACATGATCTTTGCCTTACTTACCTTAATTTATCTCAAGTAATCATAATTTTCAGAATTCACACACATTCTGGCTAATCAAGCTTTTACTATGTATTTATTGTATTCACAAAAGACATTTTAATTTGAGAACAAATTATAAATTGTAAGCAGAAAAAATTTAATGAAATTAATTTAAATCCATGTGGGAGCAAATTAAGAATGTGCTACAACCCATAAAATTTCAAATTTAGAACAGAATTACTAAAGAGGTCAAACACCCTTTTGGGATTTATTGTAGATGCCCTAGTTAATCACTAAAATACTTATTATACTTTAATTAGTGGTATTATATTATATATTATACCATTAAATATCACTACAGTACTTGTGCAAAAAGGATTTTAACTTTTACCTATTTGGTTGCATCCTTAGTGCAGTTTTTAAGTTGTCTAAAAGTTTTGCATGGGCTATTATTTCATCCTCTTCACGTGGAAACAATAACTGAAACATACAATAGTAAAAATTTTATTCTGTTAACTGAAGAATAGGGATAAATATTTCAAAAATTAACTACAATGTTAATTTTGTGAATAAAACAAAAACATTTATTTCAAAACTTACTTCAAATAGTGTAGGGTGATTCCAATAGAGATGTGCCAAGTGTTTTTAAAAATACTGTCTTAAACATGAATTTTAAGTGCAACTAAATAGATGATATGGTTGGTAATGTTTCTGATACAAGTACCAGAAGTCATCTAATTTAGCATTTTTATAAAAAGAAAACCCCATGATTTTTTTTTAATAAAACTTGCAATAGGAGAATCACCAAATGAAATAGAGGTAAATGGAATGTACTTAATTCATGTAAACTAAGAAATATGAAAAAAACTTTTGATTGTTCAATTTTTGCATTAACATAACTAGTAATAGTTCATGTTTAATAAGTTTTGTATTTCCTAAATAGGGTTGATGTTTGTTGCAAGTACATAACAGAATTTATTATAAACTGTTCAGTATGAAGACAGATTTTATACTTATAGTTTTCAACCTAATCACTAAAATCCTGACAAGTATTTTAACATTTACATACCCTGATGGAATGAGTAGTTCATGTTATGAAGAATAAAAAACATAAACTAAATTTAATATTCACTTTTACTTAAATTAATAGCATATAAAGGTTTGAGTGATGGGCATCATTCACAGAAATTTTAGTCATGATTAAATTTAGCCAGAATAAATTTATTCTGAATGATTATTCTATAGCAATTAAAAAATAATTCAATGTACTAGCAGTAAACTCCTTACTCTATTTTACAAATAGATCTGTAAGCTAACAAATATCACTACTGATGTCATATTTAAAATAGTTGAAAACTGAACTGTCAAAAGTTAAATTCAAAACAATGGGTACTGCTTAACTAGTCAGAATTTCCTTGTTTGCCTATCCCGCTTGAACAATTCGTCATAGAATGCTATAACACTGACAATGATCTTCTTAGTGCTTTGAATTATATATATGCCCAATTTCATTGCATTTGGCACACAGACTTAACCCAAAGACATTCATTTATATATATATGTATAATAACAAATTTAGAATAACTTTTATGTTTGGAAAAATTAGTACTTACATCATATTTACTCCTTTAATCACAAAACTAAGGAACTAGTAAAACTATGAGCCTTTATTACTTAGAATTTTTAAAAAAAATTATAGAAACATTCTATCAAAATAAGTGAACAGTAAAATATTTAGAGGAAAGCTGTTAATTGTTTAAGTTATAGTTTAAGAAGAAAGAAGTTATAGTTTAAAAAGGTTAGAAGTTACAGTTTAAAGCAAAATGTCGATATTTTAAGTTCAAAGTGAGTTTTTGCAGCTATCTTAAATTTACAGAAGAGGTCAGAGTGGTGCAAAACTTAAACTTTGATATCTAAACAGGGAGGTGCTGTCTCTGATGAATTTGTACATGTAAATAGAACTAAGAGTTTAAAACTTAATGTGATTTAATGAAACAAAAAAAAAAAAAAATTACAAATTTAGACTAACAAATATTCAAGCATCTGACACTGCTGTCTGAGCTAGTGAGGTAATGTTTCATAAGTTTCATTTTCATTTAATTTTCAGTTTTATGTGAAATATTGATTATTAATATTGCTAAGAATTTTCAATTAAATTTATAACATTAAGTTATAATTAAATATTTCTTTAAATTAAACTCTTTGGTGAATAAAAATACGCATTGTGGATACATAAGGGAGAATATCAAAAATTAAATGAGTTTTTAAAGATAACTCTTTCTTTAATGTTTGTTTATAGAATTATGGAAGCCAGGGTGGCACTTTATAGACGGTGTCATGTGATGTGTATATATTTATGTATTATTTTAATGTGTATTTATATCACTACATAGGATTTATGCAGAGTTTTCCTTAAACAACTTTAGAAGCCCTGTCTACCCTTTGATCCCTATAAATGTACCCTCTTTGCCCTTTCTGTAAAAATAGCCACCATCTTTTAGAAACACTGCCTATTTATTCATATTCCATTTTTAAGAAAAATAAATGATAATTACACAATGGTAAAATTATCTGTGTTCATAGATTTAATTTTCAATATTATTACAAATATTTACTTTGTTAGAATTATTTTTATATGGTAAAATTTGCATAAGTATCTCTTTCTCCGAAAAGGGAATATTAATGACTTTTTTTAACCAATTTTAAAGTTATTTTTTAAATAAATACTTTATTTTAAAAAATACACCATTAAATGCTTATTTTCTAATAATTTTCTGTTTGAGTTATACAAAAAAGCTTTCAAGCTGTTTATTGAAAAACAGTTTTTTTGTTTTACTTTTTCTTTTACAACTAAATATAGATCAGAGTTAGATTGCATAGTATTCACATAAAGAGAAATTTTTGTATGATGAATTTTCTAAAATAAATTACCTAAAATCTGAAAAATATTTTACATTTTAAAAATATATTTCTAAGATGAGAAGCCAATAAATATTTGGAATTAGGAATCAAACTGTGAACTTCAGGATGATTAAACCATAGCCATTCTCAAATAAAATCTAAAATACAATGATTTTAATCATTTATGAAGGAATTTTTCTTCTTAGTTAAGAACTAATTAACTTCTGACCATGTAAGTAAAACTTAATTGTACCTTAAATACATATAATTTTTTAACACCCAAAAGAACATGATCATAAAAGTTTCAATAAAACTCATAAATACCCAGGTATTTATGAATTTTAAGTATTTACCCGGATAAATACCCAGGGTATTATATAATATAATATAATATCTAAATAGTGAAATACAAATTTTACAGTATCTTATCTGCTGTAGCGTATTTTACAGACATGACTTAATATTCTATTAAATTAACAGTAGATAAATATGCATTTTACAGTGCTGACACCCTACTTACAACAATGCTCATAGTAATTTTCTTATTCCTGTTATAAAGAAATAGACTAGAAGAATTTAACACTAAGTAAAATTAATGATAGGATTATTTTAAACTTTCAACAAACGATAATTGATCATTATATAACTATACCATTTAAAAAGTGTTTACATAATAGAATGTTAAAAATATAAAAGGTAATGCAAGGTAGTTAAAGGTAGGTAGTAAATGAAACATTTAGGTAGCAAAAGTGAAAACCAGCACCTTAGTTACATTTAGCAGATCTATTATGTTACAAAAATAAATTAATAAATGACCGACATGTTAAAAATTCACATTGTAGGCTCGTCATATAAGAACTCATTCATTATCAATTAGTAAATTTAAAGTTTGGTTTCAGTAGTTATTATAAATTTTAAAACACACAAGAAAGAGAATTATTGGCTTAAGTTATTTTTTAATTATGTAAATATTTTATTATGTAAATGCCTTTAACTACCTACTGTAAATTCTTGTGAGTCTTTTTTTCTAAGCATTTACCTCAGAAGGAAACTTTAAAATACAAGGGGAAAATCAGTACTTTTTCCGGAGCACAATCATCTCTCTAATATAATCAAAGTTCATAAATTGTATGTAAAAATTAAGTTTATTGTTAATTACTAACTAACCATTAGATCAGCTGATAGCCTCTAGTTTTTGACTACCAATGATACCACCATCAATTCTTTCTTGTTTGCAATCTTCAGCTTCCAAAAGAATTTCAAGGATGTCCAACAATTTCATCATCTAGATAAGAAAGAAAAAATATTTTAAATTAAGTACATAAATAAGCATAGCTATCAACATGAAAAAAAAAAAACAATCTGAGGATTTTGCAAAACTGGAAATTTTACACCAACCAACTCTCAAACCATATCGATATTTTTTTATGAGCTTCGAAATTTGATAATAAGCTCAATTTAAAACCAATTTCTAGAAAGTACCAATTTAACTAAGGAACTATTTTTTTTTTTAATTTAAACTAATTATCGCTAAAAAAAAGTTTTTTTGTGATAAACTTTGTATATTTTGAGTGTCTTAAAAGTCAAGAAAATATTTGTACATAATGCTTTTTTTTATGATGGGTGCCCTTTTTAAGGGGCTCTTTCCAGTTTCTAATGCCCTTTTTAAGGTCTAGAATGAACACCATAGACTTTGTATCTTAATATAACAGTTACAAAACAATGAAATAAAGATAATATTTCAATTAAAAATAGCAATTGGAATACTGAGAAGTAATGTTTAAAAACATTAGAACATTTCAGATTAACAAAGCTAAGTATTACACAATACACACAAATTTATCAAGAAAATAAATAAACAAATAAACTGGTTCCTCGAATGTTAAGCACTGTTTTAAACTAGCAAATGAATTATTTCAGTTTTGTTATCTCTTACTAATGAGTAAATTTCTTGTTCACTTCGTTACAGAACGATATAATATATATATATACCACACCAAATAGGTTTACACCATTCATAATATCCTACACAATTCAATAATTTTTCTCCAAATAAAACTTCAAAATAAAAGAGAGCACTTATAATAAATTTGAAACTAAAACTAGCTCAAAAATAACAAGTAAAATATCGACCTAAATAAAGCAAAAATTGAAATACTAGTGCTATTTTGATCTTATGATATATATATGCCCCATCCCTGCAGATAATTTCGTTTCTGAATATAATATTTATATAAAAATTACTATAACATAAAATACTCAAGCAACCTATCACTAGTCAACATGCAGAGTAAGTATTAAAAAAGGTTGTGCACCCCGAAATTTGTAGTTTCAAAGAATTCTTTTATTTTAGTCGATTTTTTTTTAATTTAAAAATTATCTTTTTGTTATTATTTCAATTAATTAATGCTAAAAGCAATTCAAATGCTAATCAAATAAAATTGTTGACATTAAATCAGTTTCGAAGGACTGTGTGAAAATATTTTTACGCTTTTAGCTTACTAATTTTCTATCCGTTATTAATAGTTTTTTTGGAATTCAAATTTTATAAAAGGTAAGATAGCAGTGCGCGGCAGACTATTTCGTAAACATCTTAAAAAAAAGAGCAGAAATTAGAATAAATAATCTAATTCTAAGAGTAGAGTTAGCGTGTTTGAATCCCGCCTTTACCCTGGATTTATCCTCGGACTGTCCTTCTCAGTATTTTATTTTATTACTGTCGTTGAACAGCCGATCCAATTTCACGGTTTACAACTACTAATGTTCAACTCTGTTGTCTTGTAATTTTGAACCCTATCCAGAAGATAAGGGGACTCCTTGATCAAGTATTGGGGACAATTATACCTTCGTGGAGGATTTTTTTGCAGTAAATAACCTACATTTGTGTTACATGGAAAGGAAAACCTTCCACGGTTAGTCTGACGGCATATGATTAGTCTAACCCATGACCCGTCTACAACTGAGGATATTTTTCATTTGTACTGTGGTCGGTGTGAGCTGGGTGCCGAGTTCGAATCTACCAGCTATCATTGGGATCGAATTCAGGTCACCTCATTTAGAGGCAAGTGCTCTATTCTCTCAGCCACCCTTCTCTGTATTATAGCAATCGTTGAACAGCCGACCCAATTTTTTTCGTGGTGTTTACGAATGTGGATGTTCAACTCCGTAGCCTTGTAATTTTGAACCCAATACAGATGACAAGGGAACCCCTGGATCAAATATTCGGAGAAATTTTGCCTCCATGACGGACTTTTTCGATGAAACTAACCCGCATTATAGTTGCATGGAGAATAAAACAGCAAAAACCTCCCACGGTTAGCCTGACTGCAAAGGAACCCATGATCCGTCTACCCCTGAGGACACTCTCTATATTTAATTTTATTTTATTTAACAACCGATCCGATTTTTTGTGTTCACGACTACTCATGTCCAACTCAGTAGTCTTGTAATTTTTAACCAAATCCAGAAGACAAGGGAACACCTAGGCCTAGTATTGGAAGAAATTTGCCTACGTGGAGGACTTTATGATGGAACTAACCCGCATTTGAGTTACATGGAAAGGAAATCCACGAAAAACTCCCACAGTTTGGTTTTGCCTGACGACGAGCTGAATCTAACCCATGGTCCGTCTACTACTAAGGATACGTTACATCAACACTATGGTTGGTGCGGGCCGGGTGCAGATCTCGAATCAATAAGCCATTGTCGGAATTCGAACCCGGTTCACCGTATTAGAAGTCAAAAACTCTATTCCCTGAGCCACCGTGCTCCAAGTTCTCTGTATTGAGCTATCTGTCTCTCTATTTGACAAAGGTATAATAAGAATAAAGGGGATATTTCCGTATCGTGATCTAAAACGCCAACTACGATCTCCAAGGAGCCAAATTGATTTTAATGGGAAAAATTATTAAGAAAAACATGTAAATGTTTGCTTGGGAGTGGCTATGAGTTACACCCTTCGAGTTAGTCTCATTTTACGACGTTTCTTTTAGTTTCTCGCAGTCCGCTGCCCTGCTGAAGTGGCCAAGACATAGCGATTATTCGATCACGGTACGGAAATCTTCCCAGCCTAAATTGAGCACACAAACCTGCAGATGTAATAAATAATAACCGAATTCTTCAGCAAGTTTGAGTCAATCTTATATGACTTTAAATGTTGCTACAGTTATCAAAGTGCCCTCGAATGATGATCTGTTAAATATTTTCTTTTTCTTGATTAAATTTTCTTTGAGGAATTTGCTTATTATTTTATTAAAGGCATAATAGAGCATGAATTCATTTTTTTTATTATCTATTACTAGCTAAGTACCCGTTTTTGCGTTTTTTCAAATTTTTTTCCATATTTATCAGTAATTAATTCAACTAAAAAAAGTATAATATATCGATATTTTAATATTGGGGAAAAGGAATAGAAATTCTATGAAAAAAATTGTAATGCTCACTGAAAGAAGAGTAAAATATATATATATATATACAAATGTATTTTAATGAGTAATATAAAATCAAATTAAATATCTTTATTGAAGAAAATTTATAGAGTTTAAACAAAAAGCAAAACTTAAAAGCAAAATTTATTATCGCAATAATTGAACAAAAAATGCATTAATTTACGATAAAATTAGCACGAATAAGTAACTATGAGTAATTATTTGAATGTATGATTTATAATTCCCATGATGTAATAAATATCGGAATTTTTAAAATCATTTGGGATTGCATTATAAAAACTGCCAAAAATTAGAGAATAACATGGATTTTCAATAAAAACGGACAAAACACAGTACATTAAAAAGAGATTATTTAAATGTGTGATTTAAAACTCGCGTGTTGTAATGAAACTGAGATTTTTCACACTAAAAGCATGGCAATTACTTAGCATTATTCACGTAGTAACAAAGTATATTAAATTAAAATAAGTTTACGCGATATTAAAATAAGTTTTACGTAAGATTGGAAAGAAGCTTTGGCTCTTAATTTGAAAAAATAATAACTTATAACTTGTCGCAACTTTCTTTTTTAAAAAAATCGTGACTTTCCTCTCCACATAACGCAAATGCTGGTTAGTTTCACAAAAAGTGATGAGGAAAAGATACTTGATCCAGGAGTTCCCTTGTCTTCTGGATCGGGTTCAACTTAGGAATATAGTGAAGTTAATAAATTTTATCTGAAAAAGAGATGTAGTTATTATAGTTAGAAACAGTAATAAAAGTAATAATAGAAAAGCAATAGTTGTTTTAACTTTTCATATAAGAAGTTCAGTGCTATAGCGTAGGTGGAGAGTCCAAAAGCGAGAGTAAAATCTGTAAATTTGCATGAATCGACCACAGTGCTGACTTGAAATATCTTCAGTGGTAGATAGATCATGGTTTGGAGTCCCTTTGCAGTCGGGCTAATCGATAGAGGTTTTCATGGTTTTCCTCTCCAAGTAACGCAAATGCTGGTTAGTTCCACCAAATGTCCTCCACGAAGTCAAAATTTCGCCCTATACTTGATCTTAGTTTTCCCTTTTCTTCTGGATTGACTTCAAAATTTGAAGACTACGGAGTTGAAAAATAATAGTCCTAAACTCTAAATCTGGGTCGGCTGTTCAACGACGGTTGTTAAATAAAATAATTTAAAAATGAACCTTTAGTTTAAAGAAAGACCTAAACTAAATGACTAGCACAATTGATTAGTATGTTATTGAAAATATAATTTGCGTGGTTGCGTACATAATAAGATCTTGAAAAATGTGAAAATACAACTAAATAGTTGGTAAAATAGTCACAACACACTGTTCACAACTTGAAAAGTTATTTATTTCAGCTAATTTAAAATCTGATGTATGGTACCTTGTAGTATCTTAGTAGAAGCTCTCTTGAAATATGATAATTTACCTTTTGTTTATGTTTTAAAGTGCATGCAGCCCTTAAAAGCGTAAGCAAATGAAAGTAGATTTTGACTAAATATAGCATTTTAATGTAATTCATGTAAAATTTAAATTTGTTTTTCATGCTAAGTGATTAATGCAATATTCATATAGTATGCTAATATTCATGTAGTAACATAAAATGTTTGTGTGCCCCTCTCGACCTGATACACTTACAACTTTGAAATTTCAGGTGAAAATATGAAAATGTTCATGTCAACAAAATTCGTTGATTAGTTTCTAAATTATCAAATTTTAAAAAAATGCTTGTTGTAAAATTAAACACGAACTATTCGATCGATTTCGTTCAAATTTGATATTTTACCGGGTAAAATTACATAGAGTGACGTCAAAAAATATATACCTTATCAATTACAGAAAAAAAAATTTAAATATTAAAAGCAAAATTAACAACAACAAAAATTTTTGCTGGGACTGCGTTAACGGATTTTATAATTTTGTGCCAAAATCTGTCATTTCATTAAGAAAATACCCAATATGGCCAAAGTTATGGCGAAATACAGAAAAGTAAAATGAACATTAAGGGGTTCAAACTTTTGAAAGCTTTGCTGAGCATATTATTTTCATTCCGAAAGTCATGGCACGTATTAGCAGAAAACTAACATCGGTAGTTTTGTACCGAAGTGAGAACTTTACGGATTGGTAGAATTTCCGAAGACTGCAGGGCCCTACCATGAGCTACCGAGAATGGAATGAAGATCTCGAAAGTAAAAAGTTTGGTTCCATGAGTGTTCAATACCGTAATATGAATTACATACCGTCGAGAATTACATAAAATTTAACCTATCACACAATTTATTTAACATTTTCTTTTTTAAGTGTAGCTAAATTAGCATGAATAAAATAACGAAATGAGCTTTTGCTATTTAGACAATATTTTTCACTTTAATTTTTTTTAAATTTAAAATAATGTTTTCTTGCTTTCATTAGACTAAAAAAATAGTCATTGTGAATACTTTAGACTAATATTTAATTTATTATATACAAATATATTTATATACACATACTTTTTTTGTATTAAAAATTGTCATATGTATCAATTTATACAATAATAAAACCCTTTTTTCAATAATAAATGTTTCTGAAACATTCCTTTTATTATTATTATAATTATTTTTTTAAAAGTTCAAATTTTAAATACTGCCTATATTTTAATGAAGTCAAATGCAAAATTCTGTACCTGTACTGCATATGATTTTATTTATAACTTAGTTTTATTTGTTGCATTATTAAAGTGACTGTTTTTACTGATAGTTAAATAAATATGTTCGCATGAAATAACATTAATTTACAGATCTATGTAAAAAAAATTCTTGTGATTTGTAAAATCATTATACGCATAAAATACTTATAAAAGTATGAGCTACTTTCACAGCTTTTATATTATGCATCTTAATGGAGGAATGAGAATAAAAATTTTTAAAATTAGGAAAAGAAGAAATAAATATTTATTTCGTAAATAGTTTTCGAAACCACTTTATTTTTATTATTTTTCTTGTCATTGTTACTCGCATCTTTTATTGTAAGAAAGTGTTTTCTTCTCCGCACCAAATTCTTTTAAATGTGCTGCCATCTGTGAATCGCATTAAGAAGTATCGTTCGGAATAAAGTGAAATAAAATACTGTTGAATTAAAAGTTCATAATTAGAGAATTAAAAAAAAATGATATGGGCATTAAAAAGACAATTTGGTCAGGGAATGTATCCTGTAACCAGTGGTGTAACTAGCCTATTGAGCCCTTAAAATACCGCCCTTTATATATTATTATCCTCTCATAGGTTGTCAATATTTAGAATCTATGTATTTATAGTTTCATTTTAATATATAAGTGAGAAAGGAAAACAAGCACCTAAATCAGACAAATCAATATCGAGAACCATCTAAGCGTAGGTTCCAGTAAGATAATTAAACCTAATTAATTGGACTGATTAAACTCGAAATGACCGACGCCACCATTTAATTTTTTCCAACAAATAAACTGATTTTGACTATCTAAATTTTGCATTTACGATTACTGACTTCTTTTATGGTTTGAAAGATTTTGATAACTTCGTTGTTTTTTTTTCCCCCTCTCTTAATCATTTGTTTGCGATCTATAAAATATATATATTTTTTTTTACGAAGATTCCCTTATGAAAAAATCGAGGTATAAATGAGGTATAAACGAGGTATATTTTAAAGGTATAAAGGAGGTTGTTGTTTAAATACGTCGTAAAGGTTGAAAAGGGTGCAAATGAATACCTCAAAATCAACCTCAAATATACCTTAAATATACCTCCAGAGGTATATATGTTTCAGCCTGAAGTATATTTTTTTACACTGGTGGAAGTATTTATTCAACAACCTAAGGTGTGTCATTTTACACTTCAGGTTATTATAAATCAACCTCAGGTGTATTTTGTTCGACTTCAGGTAATTATTTTTCAACCTCAGGTATCTAATTTTATGCTTGTAGAGGTAGATATTTTTCAACCTATGGTGTGTCATTTTACACTTCAGCTTATTATAAATCTACCTCAGGTGTATTTTGTTCGACATCAGGTAATTGTTTTTCAACTTCAGGTATATAATTTTATGCTTGTAGAGGTATATATTTATCAACGTGTGGTGTGTCGTTTTACACTTCTGGTTGTTATAAATCAACCTCAAATGTATTTTGATCTACCTCAGGTAATTATTCTTCAACCTCAGGTATATAATTTTATGCTTGTAGAGGTATATATTTTTCAACCTAAGGTGTGCCATTTTACACTTCTGGTTGTTATAAATCAACCTGAAGTGTATTTTCAACAATTGGAAAGGTTATTTTTAATTAGCGCCATGTGTTCCATGTTCTACCTTAAGTTATTATTTCGTAACCTCAAGTATATATTTTTGTATTTTTAGAAGTATTAATTTATCAACCAAAGACGTTTTTTTTAGCACTTACGAAGGTGAGGTGTTATACGGACCACCTAGTTTATGAATTTTTAGACTCACTATATAAAAAATATAATATATATGTAAAGATATTATATATATTATATGAGGAATAATGTACATTACATTTTTTTTCACTAGTTGAGATCATTTATCAACCTGAAATTTTTAATATTAAACCTTCGGCAGTAATTGCTTCTTTTGTTAAGCTATAAAAGAAAGTTTCAAATGTATAATTCTTCTATAATTTTAATAGATTGATTTAAATCATCTTAAAATAACACTTATCCAAATTCTACAGTTAGTAAAAATTATTTATGGGAACTCATACTCGTATTTTTAGAAGATAGTTGTCTAGGGTGCTTGAATTTTTAAAGCTATAAAACTACAAATTTAAATAATTAGTCAGCTGAAATTCAAAGTACTTTTATTTAAAACTAAAATTTCACTTTTTTTACAAACCAACAAAATTATTTTAAATACTGCTTCCGTCTACATGTTGAAACTTGTAATTATTGGAACCTAAAAGGAAAAAAAATATAAATTAGTAAGAAAGTCATATTTACAATAATAGTGGCAGGTCTTAAAATATTCGAAAGTATTTTTTTTATCATTTAAATTAACTGGATGAAATTAATTTTCCTTTTCAGATAAATATCTTCTGCCATTTCTATTCAATCCTCGTAGCTAAAAAGCATGACATGCATCACAGCCACAAAATAAAATACACTGAAGACAGTATTACCATTAACAACATTTACAGAAATTCAAATTTACAGGGTGTTTATAAAGTCTCGGACCCATTTTGATGTTTAATAACTCATAAAGTAATAAAGATAGATTAAAATTAATAACATAAATGGTTAGATAGACTCAAAAACTTTCATGAACCTTGTCAATGAAATTCCACGTGTGCCCCCTTCGTCGCACGGAGAATATCAAGTCGATAGTCAATTTCACGCCAGGTAGCGGCAAGCATGTCGGCATCCACAGAGGCTATTGCGGTTGTAATTCTGGCTTTTAGGCCATCAATGTTCGACACGATCCTCCTGTAAACATTGTCCTTTATAAATCCCCAAAGAAAAAAGTCCAGCGGCGTTATATCAGGTGATCTGGGTGGCCAAGGAATTGGACCTCCTCGCCCAATCCATCGTCCTGTAAAATGGTCATTCAAAGAACTACGAACGATGATACCCCAATGAGGTGGTGCACCATCTTGTTGCAAAAAGACATGTGGCTGAAGCTCTTCTAGTTGTGGAAATACGAAGTTTTCCAACATGTCTAAGTATACGACTGATGAGATTGTCTTTTCTGTAAAAAAGAAAGCTACCTCTCGTGAAATTGACTATCGACTTGATATTCTCCGTGCGACGAAGGGGGTACACGTGGAAGTTCATTGACAAGGGTCATGAAACTTTTTGAGTCTATCTAACCATTAATGTTATTAATTTTAATCTATCTTTACTATTTTATGAGTTATTAAACATCGAAATGGGTCCAGGACTTTATAAACATCCTGCATAATTCCAATCTTATTATGCAATTTTAACACTTTTTATTTTTCTATACATCTGTAACATTATGGTAATTGTAAGTTTAATAATTAGATTTCCTTCCCTTTCTTTTTTAAAAATCTTTAAACTCAACAAACCTAGCCTATATTTTTCAACTTTTAGTCAGACTTCATGAAACTGGTAGCTTTTTTTTAAATTTTAGACGCTGATTCTGAAAAGGACTTATGTTATTGTCTATCACATCAGAGTTTCTTAAAAAATAGTTATTTTAATAATTTTTAATCAATGTAATCAAGAATCTACAATCGTTTAATAAATTAAAATTTTAAAGTTATGTACCAATTTTAATTCTTTTTTTACACTCAATCGAGTAGAACAAATTACAAGCTGATAAGGAGCATTTATTTTAAAGTTGTGAGTAATTTTATGTGAGGAAAATGTCTAAGAAAGAATGATTTGAAATAATACTTTTAAAATAAGTTGAGTATAATATCTCCTATATAACTTATAATACCGAGCAGAATAAAACTAATAGTTAGTTGTTACAAACACTTGTTTAAATATAAATACACATCCCATAGAATGAAACTCTAAATAATGCATATTACTTTCAACAATAAATGTTTTTATTTGCAATTGATTTTATTCAATTCAGGATTAAAATTGCATACCATACTGACTTATTTCTAAAATATTTAAGATTTCCGAAATCTTAAATATTTTAGAAGATACGCACATTTTTGAAGTAGTGAACCATAAACAGCTGCAATAAAAAGCTCATAACCTTGAAACAAATTGTCATATAAACTTGAAATCGGATTTAATTTCATTCTGCCCAATATTCTAATAAGTAATAACAATCTGCTTAGTAAATAATTAACGTGGGTAAAATGCGAGAAAATAACATGTAGTGAAAATAGCAGTTTTGTGATCAAACATGAAGAAGTGAGCTAGTACAGTTACTAGTTTTCAATTATCAAATATCTAGCAAACTATTGTTATCAACAATTGCATAAATTCTGTAGTTTATTAGGAGAGATTACTTTTTCTTTTAGGTATAAATTCAGAACTATATCCAAGGGGAAGGCTGAGCAGTAGCTTGCTTGTCTCTTCTTCTGCGCCACCGCGCATGTGCTATTTACAGCCTAGGCCATCTCAGTAATATCAGGGAACTGTGGATAAGCTCTGTATATATATATATATATATATATATATATATATATATATATATATATATATATATATATATATATATATATATATATATATATACATATATATATATATATATATATATATATATATATATATATATATATATATATATATATATATATATATATATATATATATATATATATATATATATATATATATATATATATAAACAATAATATAAACTTTGCAACAAATATCCAAACGATAAGCATACAGCTATAGTAGAATTTCAAAGCAAAATTGCTATTTTAAAAATCTTTCAATTTTCAATGATTTATTTATAAGAGAAATTGTGAACATTTTTCTCAATTAATCAGCGTGCATACTGCTACGTTAAAACATATACATTTAAGCAAAATAAAAAGAATAGTTCTATTTGACTGAACTACAAACAATAAAATATACTGTGCATAACCTGCTGTAACGATTCACCAGTAATGTTACCCAAAACAGTGACGAGAAATATTTCGGTTATTCTCTCTTATTGCTAAGCCTACAACGATAGCCTCTAAGAATATCCTCCAACTTAAATTATTTAAGATCAGGACGCGTCGTTAAAACAAAAATAATAAAATTTAAGTTTCAAAATTGAAGCATATTTGGGAAGTGAGTTAGAGTTAATATGAAGTGTACTTCAAGCAACCTTAAAACAAGCTCAATAAACACCTCAATAAATACCTCACTCTCTTTAGTTGAAATAAGGTATATTTTTTATACCTCATAAATACCTCAATATCGTTAGTAGAAAAAAGGTATATTTTTTATACCTCGTAATTACCTCACTCTCGTTAGTTGAAATAAGGTTGATTTTTTTATACCTCATAAATACCTCTTTTGTTGCAAGTGTAAGAGAAACAACCTCGTATACCTTAAAAATCATCTTATCAGTCTGGATGATTTGAAGTGAATTTAAAACAACCTCAAAATAAGCTTAGGTATAAATAAAATGACTTCATATACCTCAATAAATACCTTTTTATCGTTAGTTGAAATAAGGTAAAAATTTTTATACCTCAAAAATACCTCTTTTGTTACAAGTGTCAGAAAATAAACTTGGTAGACCTCAAGGTAGGTAGGTTGGATCCAATCCCAAATGAATCCTCCCAACGAATTGAAATCTTTGAGAAAGAATCTTTGCGAAAAAATTTAGACTGTGTCGCTTAAGAGAATTGATCCTTGTCAGGCTTGGCTTACTCGGAATAGAAGGAGAAGAACAGTTGCTAACGTAAACAAATGCCACATTTAAACAAACAATCAGGATCGAGGTGCCTACACTACGTCATTTGCCGGTATTGCTAAAGAACTTTGAAAAAAAGGTCAATCATTTAGGGTTCCGTAGACGGAAAAAAAATTGAGAATCGCTGTTCTCAATAATAATTAAATAATTATTTTTTTAAAAAAATATTACGTTAACGTTATTTTAATGAAAGTGGCGTTACTTTAAAAAAAACTGTGAAGCGAAATAGTGTTCCTCAATTGAAATTTTCAAAAGTTTAACAAATTAATTGTGTTGTTTTTTACTTAATAGGTATGTGAGTATACCTTTCATACTCAAAAAAGAAGAAAGTACAAGAACAAAGTTAAGAAGATGTTGGTTGTGAGGAAGACGTTCTGTTCATTATCGCTTTCTACGTAATACATAGTTTAATAAAAATTTATTAAATGTGTTACTCAACTTTTTCTTATTTGCCTAACATTATCCAAGTTTTAAATTTTTTTTTTATTTGCCAAAGATTTTAATTTTATGGCTAAAATAGATGTTAAGCATGTGGTTTTAAGTTTTCGTGACATTATAAGGACATGACATTTTATTAAAGATTCCACTTGCCAATTCCAGAAACTGCTGTCCACTCCTCAGAGGTACGGATTAATTGAGCGGTAAATTTTTGTTGATATATACTGATATTCGTTAGAAAAAGCACAAATTTATAATTTAAATACATCAAAACTGATCAGAAATGCAGACAAGGACATAAGGCCAGGATAGCCTGGCTAGTCGGGCCCTGGACCCATGTTCAAGAGGTCGTGGTTTCGATCTCCACTGGGCGTCTCGCGGTGACTCCCCGCGTAGTAAATGATGACTGGCGCACGTTAAATCTGTCTAGTCACAACGTCCTCCATGTTCCGATAACAAATCAAACCTCTGGGGGTACTGATCCAGGAGTTTCCTTGTCCTCTGGATTGGGTTCAAAATAACAAGGCTACGGTGTTGAACGTCAGTAGTCGTAAACCCAAAACTGGGTCTAATGTTTGACGACGGTTATGAAATAAAAAACAAACACATAGTTTATTCGCATTCATAAGAAATCAAAAGATCAGAATTTCATTAGAAAATCCATCAGATCTAATACTTTTCACTAAACTAATTATGCGACGCAAACAATATTGCACTTTGACTTAAAATAACTCATTTCATGTTATATACGTTAGCTACGTTTAATACTCGTTGTCGATAGCGAACCCTCAGAAGTGCTTTTCAGATAGTTTTGCTATCTGAGCTTGCTCATTTCACCTGTCCTGAAATTAAAACAGCATTCCACTTGCCTAAAAATTCAAACTATAGTATTTGGAAACCAAATTCATATTGGTAAAGCGTTTATTTTCGATTTTTTTCTATTATTCCCTTTTTTTTTACTTTTTTTTTCTCCCTTAATTGCATTAATTTTTTATAAATAATAGTGGAAATCAACCTGAATATGGGTGTAGTTAATGGGAAAAATGGCAAAAATAAATAAATAAAAAACATTGATGAAAAATCTACATTTTCGTGAAAATTTAAATTCTAATAATCTATTGTGCATATGTTACAATTAAAGTAATAAATCAGATTATTATTAATACTAACAGGTCAATTTTAATAATAACCGCTTTTTTGGTCAAAGTGAGAAATATCTCAAATTATTCATTTTAACCGGTTATTAACAATAATTAACCAGAGAAATTTGGTAAATGTTATTAAACGGCTTATATTGCATTAGGACAGGGGTGTGCCTCATTGTATATGTGTTACGGCTAAAGTGGTAGATACGGTTAATATTAATACTAACCGGTCAATATTAAAAATTGGGGAAAATAGGAAGGAGAGATTTCCGTATCGTGATCTACTGTAGAATAATCGCCAAGTCTTGCCATCTTCTGGGCAGCAGCCCGCGAGAAACTAAAAAAAAAAAAAAAAAAAAAAAAAAAAAAAAAAAAAAAAAAAAACCCACAGGAAGAGACCAACTCGACGGGAATAACTCGTGGCCATCCCCGGCAAATATCTACATGCTTTTTTTTTCTTCTTTTCACAAAAAAAAATCAATTTGGCAATGTGGAGATTGTAGTTGGCCTGGCAGATCACGACACGGAAATATCCCCAATAAAAAAGGCAGATCCCAAGGCCTGACGGACACTGAAAAATACTTGTAATACTTCTCTAAAGATCAACAAGCAAATACTTAAATTAAAGCAATCCCTCCTTCACCCTCCCCCAAAAAAAAACTAGCCTTATGTAGATATGAGCCCTGACAGTTGGAGAGAAGACAGTAGATTTTCAACATAAAACTAATTCAACTTTTACTCTTTCTTAGTGGTTTCTTACTTAAAATTAGTTTTATATTAAATATAATGTATTCTCCTATATGTATTATAATTTAATTCAGCAAATGCTTATTAGCATTTTGTTTTTGTTGACATTAAATTTGAAGTGGAATTTACCTCTATGAATCTCTTGCACGCTGTTCAATTGTAAGCGCTAAACACAATGAGTGTGAGCGGTTTTGAAGGCAGAACCGGTGACTTTCGGGGCCTCGCTGGCCGAGCGGTATTGCCCGCCGAAAGCAGTGTGAAGCGTGGAGGTGGCGGGTCCGAAACCCGCCATAACCCTAGATGTATTCTTTGTGATGTCCTTATCTAAATTGTTCTATCTGCCCTACTTGACATTGGTTTAGAAGCCTAAATTAAGAAAACAAGCCTGCAAATATATGTAATTTCAATAAAGCAATAAAACCGGTGACTTTCTTTCTCATTTATACCTCCAAGTAGTGGACTGATCGTTAAGACACGGTTCCCAGCAGATTACCGAAGTCAAGCATCACTGGCTGCGGTCAGTGTGCGGGTGGGTGACCACTTGGATCAGACTGCACAGGGAACGAGGGTGTGCGGTATGGGTCCTCGTTAAACAGTTCTACCGTAAAGTGCTCGACTTTGCTTGCAGGTCGTCGGGCTACCGATTCGGGGATGCCATCCCCTCTGCAGAGGATCAAAATTGTGAAGGCATGTCTTCGGATCATCCTCAGGGATGTTTCCCAGACCATCGCCAATAGCCCATTGTGCAGCTCTAGTGTGACGTAAATGAACTACAACAATATCTCCAAGTACTTTTTTTTGGTACTTTATTTACGTCGCTCTAGAGCTGCACAATGGGGTACGGTCTGGGAAACATCCCTGAGGATGATCCAACACACACTTTTTTTGGTCAATGGCTGGCACTTGGATCTATTTCCCAATGGTCTCAGAAATGCCAGAATTGCTACTCTCTTATGGTTACCCTGTGAGCACCTATGGCTAAGCCACGGCGTTGGAGTAGCGTCGCCCACGTCATATAGCCACAAACCCGTTTATAGGGCGGGCAGAAGAAAGGACATAAAACACAAAGAAACATCCATGCCCTGAGCGGGATTCAAATTCGCAACTATCGGCTCCGCAGTCAGGCACGCTAACTAGTCGGCAGATGATCCAGACATATAACATTGCTATTTTTGATCCATTGCAGAGGTGACCGCTCCCCTGCTTTGGAAGCACGAAGTCGAGCACTTTACTGTAGAACAGTTTAACGGGGACCGATACCGTGCTCCATGGTCCCTACGCAATATGATCAAAGTGGTCATCCACCTGCTTACTGACCGAGATCCATCAGTGATGCTTGACTTCGGTGATCTGCTGGAAACCGTAGTCCTTACGGTCATTTCACTGCGGGACCCAAGTTGCGACAGAGAATGCTGTTGGTTTAAATTGCTCATCACGAAGAACCTTAGTAGTTACAAACTAATATCCTAAAAATCATGTAAAGAATAAAGTAATATGTAAATTATATAGTGCTTATGAAAGTTTGTCTACTACAAAACACTTAAGCGTGGAATTTTGTAGGTTCGATTCCAATCGTAACCATGTTACATTAGGTTTTCATGTCCACCTGCATTTTGAATAACTTTACTTTCGAAATTAGAGGCACATTGCCCGTTCTTTGATTTAATTGTACTAGCCTATTAATTTATCTATGATTGATTTTTCTTCAGTTATACTTTATTCCATATTCAGTTATTCAAATATTTGTGTCCCGCAGTGGAAGACACGGTTCCCAGGAGAACGTCGAAGTCAAGCATCACTGACTGCGATCAGTAAGCGGGTGGGTGACCACTTTGATCAATACTCGTAGGACCGAAGATGTGAGATATCGGTCCCCGTTAAACTACTGCCGTACAGTGAGTGCTCGACTTGGCACGATGGTTATAGGGCCACCAAAGCGAGAGTACCATCGGCAGAGAATCAAAATGGTGATGGCATGACCTCGGATCATCCTCAGAGATGTTTCAAAGACAGTTGTTAATAACGCATGGTGGAGCTCTAGTGTGACGTAAATAATGCACTTACCTACCACATCATCAACTCAACTCAACTTTGGTAGAAAATAATCGTTATCTATATTAAGGGATATAAAATAAGAGGCACGGCCGGTATCGAATGAGCTCTTCCTGTCTCCGAACTGTAAGGGCCGTACTCCCAGTTCCACTACAACGACCGAAAGTCTCCGAACTGTGTCATTTGTAAAGTGTAGTCTTGTGGGTTTAGTCTAATTATTAATGCTAAGATGGATACCTTTATCCCTGAAATTTTCTTCAAGGCCTTCATGCAAAGACTTAGTTTTGTTCTAAAGATCTTCAAGCAATAAGTTTATTACCAATATTCGTTTATAGATGACTTTTCTCTTGATGTCTTTTTAAAGTAAGTTTTTCTAATTTTCATACTTTTTGCATTTAAGTTTTTCGTGATTATTAGTGGTACGCTTGTAATTGTGTGTATCTATAACTTGTGATTGCTTTTTCAGAAAGATTAGTATTCCTGTCTTAATAATTGACCCTCTTGGGTAATTTTTAAAATATTTTGATTCGTATTTTTTGATGGGATATTAAGTTTCTTAAAATAAAATGAACACATACTAAAAGTAATTTTTAAAGTTTTGTTTTCTCAAATATTGAATTTTCAAAGTTCCGTGATTGTTTAAAACTGAAAAGATATCCCCTCAGTATTAAGACATATCTTATATTTATACATTTGTGTAAGCATGTATGTATATTTTATACAATTGTATTAACGCTCCATTTTAAAATGACTTGCATTATTTTTTATACTCGAAATATTTTTAATCCTATTAATTTGAAATTTTTAAGATTAATAGTTTAATAATGGTTTGTGTATACCAACATCTCTTAAACTAATTTAACTTTCATAAGCTTGAGTTTGGTTAAAGAAAAACAAAATGTTTTCTGTATTGAAAGCACTGTTTGCAATCAAGCTTCTTGGTGTCTTTTGTACCCCTTCTGTTCTTTCCTTTGACCAGGTAATAGTTTAATTTCGTTATTCAGTTAAGTTGTTTGCTTGCTGCGGTTGAGCAAATGGTTTCGTCAAACTGTTGTCCAGTACACCAGCTAAAATGTAAAGATATAATATTGAAACTGATTTTTTTTTTTTAGAGTGCCAGTTTAAAATTTGAAATCAGAATTAAATTCCGGTTATTAAACTAAAATGCTTGGCGTTCGATTCTCAGACAAGCCATGTTTAGATTAATAGAACTTAATATCAAATTTTATTTTGGTATTTTACTAATTAAATATTCGTTAAATTTTCACCAAAAAATTTTTCAGATGCGTGATTGTTATTCCAATGTTTGAGAATCTGTTGAAGTAATTGTACTAGTTTTAAAATATAGTCTAAGATTAAAATACACGTAATCTAAAAGTTTAGGCCAAACTTTAAAACAAATAATCTAATAAAATTTATATCGAATCTATAAAGTTGTTTGCTCATATCTGGATTTTGTCTGCTATTATTAAACTATACTAAATCAAGTCTTCAACTTGTTTCACTGTAAAATTCAAGCGTGCAGGTAAAAACAGTTTATTGAATTCACATTCTTTAAAATTAGAAAACTATTTCAGGTATGTAGTTGTTTGGAAACCAAAAACTAGAACATACAATATGGCATATTTAGTGTTATTTAAATAAAACACATGGTATTAATAAAATGACAGTTTTTTATGAATTCTGCCTCTTCAGTAATGTACAAATGTCATTCAGTACAAATTTGAATATTTAAGGGAACACATTCTGTTCCAAATCAAAATTTTTATCCGACAACTCCGAATCTGTCTGTAATTACCGCTTACATTATTTAAAATCCTTAAAGCTTAAGACTCGCTGTCACGTGACATAGCACAGCATTTTTAAAATTTTATTTTCGCCTTACAGTGAACCTAAATCGAAAACATTTAATCGCACAGACTTTTTATTGTTTCACAACCCTTCTCATTTTGGTATCTTTTCTCCCCTTCTGTTTTTCCTTACACCAGGTAACACCGTTTAATTTCGCTATTTAGTTAGGTAAAGTTGTTTGCTTGTAGTTCAGCAAATGATTTAAACTTTCAGCAATAAATTCAAATGAATTTCTCATAATTGGAAGTAAATTAATACGTAATAAAGGATTGCTGTGAAATAATTTTTTTCCTTTTGATCGCGATTATTTTGTCTGAAAATTTCGTTCCTAATTCAATTGTGTAATTCCTGAGGTGAATAGCGAATTTGTTAGTTGAGAAATTCTAATTAACTTTCTTCAAAATTTATGAAAATTAGAAAGTTGACCTAAGTATTGAAAACATTAAAGTGTTGCACAACTTTCAGATTAAAAATCTTGTTCTACTGTATTTTAATAGAGTATTTATCCCAAGGCATTAATATTAGAAAACTATCTGCTAATTTCAGCTAAATGTGCTAAATATCATCACACTAAAACATAAAATCGGATTGTTGTATATAATTTACTGGTTGTGTACTAAAGGTTTTGCAATCATTATTGGCTAATTTCAATTGCATTTGTTTTTTCGTGATATTTAAATGCGTACCGCATTGCAAATTTTTAAAAGGTATTTCTATTCGGGAGGTTACACCTTACTTCAAGTTTCCATCGCAGCTTAATTTAGCTAAGCTGCGAACGCCAATATGGAATTGTGTTCGATAACTATCTGTATCGAGCCATTTTTCGTGATTTCTGTAGTAAACTGATTTAAAATTCCGAACAGTTAATGGCATTCAAAATTTTGGACTAAATTGAGAATTGTTTTAAAATGAACAAAAATATTGAGTCTCTAAATTCTTTCTTTTTAGGATTTGAGACTAATATTAATCTAATATTAGTGATACATTACTTAAGTATACAATGTTCAGTAGCAAATTTAAAAATCTAATGTTCATTGTACTAGAACATTTGTTTAAGAGTTCACGATGGCTTTTGCTTAGACACATCGATATTGACCTATTATAATCATTGGTTTAACTTTTATAATTAAATGTTTAATGTTTTAAAATTCTTTTTTAAGGGAAATCTACAGATTTGGTTTATAAGAACTTTCGCATTCAGGTTTTGATATAAATGTCGTTATAATTTTAGGCTGGGGAATGTTTTTGTAGGGATCATCTTTTCACTAGTCTCTTAATTATACTAACAGGTCTATCAGTGAAAGGTTAGTGCGAAATTTATAGTAAATGGCAAATTTACGAATACGAAGTGTCTGTAGCTTTAAAATGTGTCTAAAAGATTTAACTTTAAGAATTTTAATGGTGCTTTACTTCAGGTAAAATTTTTTATTTAATGAATGTTTTGTATGCGCATAACGTCCAGAGGCAACGGCCCTTAGGTATAGTTCGTTCACCAGGAGTTGGCACTTGGCTCCACGTCCTTGGAGGCTGTGTTCATTTCATCGCGGGAGTAAGAGGAGAAACATCTCTTAATGCGTGCCAAGCACATGCAGTGAATTCTATTATACCTTTCGTTACTCTAGCTCAGTGGTCCCCAACCTTTTTGTACCTAAGAGCAAATACCAGAATATCGGTCGAATGGCGGGCACCATTTATTTTTTCAAGATAAATTTATAGTTAGTAGACATAGGTAATAATACACACTACATATAGTGCACAAGAAATTTAATTTTAAAAATTAATTAAATAAATAAAAATATAATTAGTACTAATATATTAAAAATATAATTAGTATTAATATTCTTGTGTAAAATAAAGGATTACTAAATTGCTTTCCAAACATATGAAGTATAAAAATTATTTATAAAATACAGTCAATGTGTTGTTTGGCAGGGCATTTCGCTGGCCAGCGCTACATAATTGAGAGAATATGATGCTGTTTTTAAAAATGGAATTTATTACTTCAATTATATTCCAAAATTTCTCATGTGATATAAAAGTTTTGTGGATCTTCAGAATGATATTATATCCTCAATTTCTATCTCCAATTCATCTCGCTTTACTTGAAGAAATTCTGAAATGTATGTTGTTATAACGGTTACGTTTATTTGGTTGGTAAAAGGATTAACGAAAAAGTTATCAAAGGTTCGATGATATTAAATTGGTGAAAGCGCTTTTTAAATTGATCTTTAAGCAATTGGAGGTTGATGACAAATGTTAATAAGTCAATTTCACTGTCACCTATCATTTTTTTCATGTTTAGAAAATGCACAAGACTCATTTTCAAATGTGATATCCACAAAACTAGCTTAGCTCAGAACAAGTTTATAGCCTCTATCATTTTTGATTTATGTTTGTCCTTTCCCTGCAGCTCCAAGTTTAAATTATTTAGTTTTTCCATTATGTCCGTTGTGAAAGACAAATCTGCTAGCCAAAGAGCCTCTCTTAGTTCTAAAAATGTCTGATTTTTGTCTCCAATTAAATGTAGAAATCTTTCAAGTACTCTGCCTTTACTGAACCAGTGTACTTCAGTATGTATTTGCATAGCATTTATTGGGAAAATGGAAAACTGTAATATTTTATCGTTGGGCACAAGCAGCGGGCGCACCTAGATTGATCGACGGGCGCCATGGTGCCCGCGGGCATAGGGTTGGGGACCCCTGCTAGCTAATTAAATATATTTTAAATTTAAAAACTGCTCTTTTCCCAGCAAATATCTTAAAGGACAAACTATTCACTCAAAAGAGAGAAGTATCATCAAATTTATGAAATATTTAATGTTAAAAAAATTCACATTGTGAAATAAATATTTTTGTCTTGAGATAGCCAAATAACAACCTTGTTCAGGATTGTTCACTTCCTTCTCCTAAAAATAGCGAAATAGTATGGTCGGTTATTATGTGATGTAGGCAGAGCAAAGTGCCCACTCCTGGTGAACGTACTATATAAAGCCAAAGGCATCCACTCTGCCAAAAGGTAACCCAGCAAAGAATCTATTAAACATGTCTTATATACTAGTGAATTGGAATTTTTGTAGTGGTAGATACATTACAGGTATAAAGGCAAACACATCCACTCTGCAACCAAGAATACCAAAATCTAAGCAAACAGCTACGAAATTTAACAGGTACAGGTTTGAGTCGAAGAAAATATTTGGGTCGAAAATATTGTTATTCAAACGAAACTTAGTTATAAGTTTTACGTCAGTTTAGATTTAAGAAATTAAAAATATTGTTTTAAATTATTATTAAACAATATATTTGTATTGACATAAAAGCAGGTAATAATTTAAATTTGCTTTGAAGTAAGATACTTTTTCAGGGGGTTAATATAGTTTTTCTGTAGTTCTTACGACACTGCGTACACAGCATTAAATATTTAACTAATGAAACTTAATCATATTAAAGGGTTATATTTTTAATTACATTTTCTTATTTGTTGCAGAATCCAAGAAGCTACCGTGATTTCCTTGAAATTGATGTTTGAGATTCTACCACAGGAAGTAACTAATGCTAGATTGAGAGAATATAGACCTTGCAGTAGAATAATCATGATGACTTTACAGCTTGATACTCTACTACAGAAAGTTAGTAATGCTAGATTGGGAGAATATAGACCTTGCAGTAGAATATTGATTATCACTTTAAAGTTTATTGATGGGTAAGTATTATTATGATCTGGTTAAGAAATTGTTGAATATAAATTTTATTTAATGTATTTAAACTCTAATACAGTGTTTGATCAGAAATTGAATTGTGTAAGATTTTACACAATCAACTATTTCAAAAATCAAATTACTCTGGTATCCAACTGGGTAAAGAGGAAAAAATTTTGACGAAAGTTTGAATATTTCATTATTCATGTTTGGAGTTGGTTAATTAGCTTTCCAAAACACAAGTTTTGATGTCAGATTTTAATAAATGGAGTTTGATTAGATTTTTCGCGTGCTGACAAATATAGCCAGAAGTAAACACCTGAAAACTAAAAAAAAATTTCTTAGTTTTTTTAACCTTTCCATTTGATTAAATTATATTTTTAAGACTTAATTTTCGATTTTTCGTCCTCTGAATTTTATGAACGTTGATTTTGTGAATTTTTATCACAATTTATTATAGAATTTGAAACATTATTTGTAGTTTAGTATGTTGTCCATTTGCGCAAAAGCTTGGGTATGAGGGAATTTCGTATTTTTATTACGCTTTAAGTGAGTCTATAAATTTTTCTTCCTGAAAATTAAATATTCATGAATATATTTAGTTATATTTAATTTTTTAAGATTTTAGTTCAAAACACATGTAATCACACTAATCTAGAGAATTTGTATTAAAATTTATGCATTATAATTTGTTGACGAAGTTTCAGTATGGCATGGAAAATTTGGTTTTTGAACTAATTTGTTTTGAAATATACTTTTTAATTTTCGGATCCTTGCTAACAAATTAAATTTAGCCTTTGTAAAAATATGTTGAAACCAGTCTCATACCTTAAGGGAATTTCATTTTTTATGAAAACTTGGCTTCCTCTAAATAGTTGAGAATGTTTTGGGGTTTCCCGTATATGTTACCAAGGGGAAGAGAGGGGTGTGGACTGGACAGTGTGTAAGCATCATTTTAAATAAGCTAGGTAAGTTTTTCAAATGTATTAATTTTTTAACTCGTTAGGACAGAAGTTAATTGCGTTAACATTGTTCCTTACGTTTAAAACTTATTTCACCTTTTTACTTTCTTAGTGGGGGGGGGGGTAGGATTTTAACGTCTACTGATTTAATCTGCTTATAACTATTGGGAGGCTAATGAATTCGGCCCAATGTCTCTCACCAAATAATTTCAACTCTAATTACCTTTCGAATGCAATATTCCCTATGCATTCATCAAAGCTGTTTCACTTACTTTCGTGGTGATTTTAAAATTTTTAGTAATTAAAATTTCGACTGCACCGTTAGACTCGGGGATTTTCATTTTAACTTTGTCTGCGTTTGTTAATAAATTCTTGTGTTTTACTCCAGTGATTTGGAAAGTACGCACATAGTGCAGAGGACTTGTGAGTAGGAATTGAATGTTTGTACTAATGTGATCATTATGGCCATTTCACAAAAATATCAATTTCAAAAGCTTACCAACGAAGGGGTTGGAACGAATCATTAGCTTGGTAAATGATTATAAAACTTGATTCGACGCACTGATATCGAACACTCTTACTAAAAAACTTGTGTAATTTTACCGTGAAAGTAAGGACATTTTTATTTTTATAATTAGGCTTTGTACTGGATACCTCAACGACGTATAGTAACTCTTAAGGACCCTATTTGCCGAGATCTCCATTTCGGACCTAGTTGCCATAGGAAACGTGTATGCCAAGATGCCCTCGATTACTTAGTGTGATAACTATGTGTGCCTAGATGACTTCGATAACTACCTAATTACCATGATAAACATGTGTGCCAAGATGACCTCAATTACTGACCTAGTTGTCATGAGAACAATGTGTACCAAGATCAGCTTGATTACCGACCTAGTTACCATGATAAACATGTGTGCCGAAATGATTGACTTTTCTTGCCATGACCGAACTGAAGAGTTAAACCTACCTTATTTCTTCGACTCAAAAGGTTTATTTTTTATATTCTCTAATATGGAAATTCCATACTTGTATTATATGAATATTTAAATATAATTTTTTTAATAAGAATTAAGCTACATATTGTCTTTTGCGAAATCTATATCCATATTTTCAATTCCGTGCATGCAATTTAAGAGTACTCAGTAATAAAGTAAATTTATTTCTAAGATTTTTCTTAAATATAATTAATCGAATTGATCTAAAGTTTATTATATCCAAAATTTTGTTCATGAATTATTTTAATAGTAAATTGTTTATCCATTAAATATCATACTTCATTGATCCTGTGTAGTGTATGTATACGTAAACTTAAGTATCAAAACGTTTTAAGACAAGCTTATTGTTAGCTAGTGCTCTTAATAAATTATGACTTATGTCTTAAAAATAAACCTAGAATATTTATGAGAATTAACTTTCAACGAATAAAAACTAATTTCGATTTATTTGTTTTTTCTTCAAACTGTTGTCCAGTACAAGAGCTAAAATTTAAAGTTGTAATTTTGAAAATTGATTCCTTGAGAGTGCCAGTTTAAATTTGAAATGAAAATTAAATTACGGCAATTAAACTAAAGTACTTGGCTTTCGATTCTCAAACAAAACATATTTAAATTAAGAAAGCTTAATATAAAATTTTATTATGGTATAATACTAATTATATATCTTTCAATAAATCTCCACCAAATTTTCAGATGCGTGATTGTTATCGCATTATTTGAGAATCAGTTGAAGTAAATATACTAATTTCAAAATGATATCTACGACTTAGAATACACGTAATATAAGAGTTTAGGCCAAACTTTAAAACAAAATATTTAATAAAATTTATATCTAATCTATAAAATTGATCGCTCAACTCTGTCGGCTATTAAAATATACTAAATAAACTCTTAAACTTACTTCAATGTAAAATTCAAGAGTACAGGGAAAAACCGGAATAGTTTATTGAATACACAATCCTTAAAATTAGAAAGTTGAAAAGTATTTGAGGTATCGAGATGCTTGGAAACCAAAGAACTAGAACATACAATATCGCATATTTAGGGTTACCTAAATAAAACGCACGGTATTAATAAAATACTTTTTAATAAATCCCGCCTCGTCAGTAGTGTACTGTTATTCAGTACAAATTTTAATATTTAAGGTAACACATTCTGTTCCAAATAAAAAAATTTTATCGGACAATTCAGTGTAATTTGTGTAATTACCGCTTACATTATTTAAAACACTTAAAGCTCACGACTAGCTATCACGTGTCATAGCACTACATTTTAACGTTTCTTTTCGCCTTATAGTGAACTTTAATAAAAACATTAAATGCTGTATATTTGACATGTTAATACTTCACAATTTAGTCTGTCGTCGTATTTTTATGTACGTATTTATAAATATAAATTCCTCTAAACAAAGAAATTAATAATTTGTCAAGCATTTATGTAGTATATATGGGCAATAACAATTATACGTATTCTATTAAAAAAATTAATGTACTCTATATCAAATAGAAGTCTAAGAACGAAACTGTTAAAAAAAATTTAAAAATAAAAAACTAAAGTTATTGTTCAGAAGTATACGTTTCGGCAAAAAAAATTTCGTAACTCTGGAGGAAAAAAACTGCTAGATTTTGGTTGAGCGGAATTTTTTTAATAATTATCTATAATTAAAATCTGATGTTTTCTCACCTAATATGAATTGAGGAAGAAATTTGGTAGGAACAAATATTTCAACTTCGTCAGGTAATTCCTTAAGATAAACTGGAATTATATTTCTAATTAAATACGTTCGATATATTTTTATAAATAGACTTGTGGGTTTATGCAAAACTAGTTTCGTTTTTAATCTTATTTCTCAGCAGAGTCTATTTTGTATAACGAAATTCTTTAAATAGATATGCCTCGATTTGCTTTTCCTCTAAATATTTAGAGTGGTATTCATTCAGTGTTCAAAAGTAACTGTTCGATTAAAAGTTTCAACACTGAACAATATTTATTACGGATGATTTGGTCAATTTAGTTATGCCTAGCCAGCTATAAACACCGCGCGTGATAAAAGGATGTTTTAAATTTTTAAAAAGCTTCAATGCTGAAGCTATATCAAGTCGTAGTGTCAAAAAGTAAACAAATTTGGAAGATTAAAATTTAAATTTAGTTCCCTTTTTTTAATGCAATTATGCCTGGATGAGCAAATTTAAAGCAGTTCATGTTTAAGGAATTTCGTTATGCATTCATATTGTTCACTTCATTCATATTCACGTTCACGTCATTCATATTATTCATTCATCACGTTATTTCATTATTTCACTTAATTCTAGCTAATTACTAACATACGACTAACTATAACATATATTTTAACCATAAAACATTAATTCATGGACTCTGCTGCTAAGTAAGTTTAAATAACGGGGCATAATTAAGCAGTATAAGTTATTGAAGTTTTTCTAAATTACGAGATAGCATTTCGTATAACTGAAGTTGTGCAATAGTAAAATGACGCAGAAAATATGTAGAGATTTTTAAAAGAGTGTAAATTTTACTAAAATCATGTCTTGTTTCAATGCATAAAATTTTTGAAATTTGTATAAATTAAACAAATTATTTGTAAACGGGACATTATTAGAAATCGACAGAGGAGTTTTAAAACCTTGTATCTATTTTAAATTGAGTGAAAATAGTACTTTTTAAACTAAAAACAAATTAAATCTGTAGACATTCTACAATGACTAGTGAATTTTACTAAGACTGAAATGCCTGTACCAGTTATTCTAAAGGAAACTGAAATTAAAAAAATACAAAAACTTATAAAAATTAAACTTGCCAGCTTTGTTTGTAGGTCTCCTATTAAACAAACCCTAAACAATAATCTGAATACCCTGAAACAGTCTCGTATGTTAGTTCGGGCATTTTTTAAATGTTCGCTATTTTAATACCAATAAGAGATCAGAATATTGTCTACTTGTAATTACCCATCCTCTTTCACGTGACACTTCTGAATTGTTGAGGTTTCGCTAGATTTTTGAAGAATAAAACAAATCTCAACGTTCACGTTACCGTTTACTTGACGCAAATTTTATAACATTCATCGGAATTTTTTTTAAATTTAGTATTACATTAGGCATTACTTTGCAATTACAAGAGAGGTATTAAGTGATTTGGAGACTTGTGCGCAATTTAAGGTTGGTTGTAAGGTTTGATCAAACATAGAAACGTTTGTAAAAAGACTTATGGCTGAAATTTTCCCCGAAATTTTAATTCTTACGCAGAGTTATCACAAGCTATGAAATTTGCTTAGTGGATACAGGGCTCCAAATGTTAAATTCCTGAGCCTGACTGGCCTAGTTGAGTACATATCCAATGGAGCTTAATTGAAAAATAAATTAACAATCATTACGGAACAGATATCCCTTAATCTGATAAAAAAAATAGTTTTCATAATTTCGAAAATAGGTACATAATTCATAACGTCCTTCGAGATCCAAATCAAATTTTAGAATTTACTTTATGACAAATTTAAAATAAAAGTTAGACAACAAAATTTGACCATTTTAATATCACATCAAAAGTCTAAATCTGTTCGAAAATGTGAAAGAATGTGCCAAGAGATTTATCGAACTTATCCGAATTTAAAAATTAACTATGTTAAAATATGTTAAGAAATAAAATAAATCTTTCAACGTGTATATGTTTCTAATAAAATGCAAAGGATATTTTGTATATGTGTATTTACCTACGTGTCTTAAACATTATAACCAACGTTTTTAGTAGAATTTTTAAATGTTAAAGATTTCAAAAATCTGATTTTGATGCAGTGTAAAGTGAATATGTGATAAATCAAGTTATTATTTTAAAATCTCTCGAACGCATATTTTTTAAACTAAGCTAGTTATTGCAAATAAATCGATTTGATAAAAAAAACTAATTACTGTGCGATAGAATACTAAAAATATAGGTTCTTCGTCAGAACAAAAGAAAGTTTCCGCTATAGACATGAATCGACAATTTGAAGAAAAAATCCACGAGGTAAAGTATAAACTAATTTTCTAAATCTATTCATTTTTAAATCCTTTTTTACAGTAAAATTTTCTTATTCTCGTGGTATGTTGATTATGCGTTTAATACTTCTATAAGAATAAATGACACAGATAACAATAAGCTTGTCTAGGAGTTAAAACGTGTGTATTATATGAAATGCAGATTTGCAAATTCCTAAAATTTAATCTCAAAATTTTTATTCATTTACGTTTCAACCTAAGCTAAACATTGTTATAAGGCTAGAAATTTTTACACCAATTTAAAATTCAATAATGTTAGAACACCAGGGTTATATTATACAAAATGTTACCTTTCGGAATCTGAACTGCTTTAAGTCTAACTTTCTAAAAAGTAAAATTTATATGAAATTCTCATCTACTTTTAGGCATTAAACTTTAAAAAATAGTACCACTTAACTCAAAGCAAACAAACAGGGTAACGCCATTGTTAGAAGAGTGCCATAAAAAATTTGATACACCAAAATAAATCTTGAGATACTATATCGAAATTGCAACTGTATCATTTTTATAATTGCAGAGAACCAAATTTAAACCTGATAGCACGTAAATATTAAGACATCGATTATAAGACAGCTGAATGAAGTGCAGCCTATTAAGCGCGGTTTATAGTTGATGATATAGTAGGTCTACGCAATTTGGGGACATCGATCTGCAGCATAAGTGTGAATCGGTATGTTCTAGACTAGAGCCCCTGAATTAGACAGGCTGACTTATCATTTATTTTTGGAGCAAAGAGCTAACATAAGCACATAACATAACTAATACTAACATAACGTTAACTTGCTAATTTGTTTGCTCCAATATTGCTTGATAGGTCAGCTCTGATAGTATAGGAGCCTTATTCTAGACTAGTGTGTAATATGACGTGAGAGTGGTAGACGGCCGCTCTGCTTTCTCGCCATGCTTCACACTTGTCTAGCCGTTTCGGAACTTCTCTATTCACACATGCACTCTTTAATTGTGGATCAGTATCCTCGTGCTGTGAAGAGACCTCAAATCTTTAACGGAAGTATCTATTGATTAAAGAACATGAAACTAGTTAATTTTTAATATGTACTCAGTTTTTACTCTTAATATGATACTGCAATGACTTTTGCGAAAGCGAGAGTTCCCAGCTTTCTTCAATCGTTATATTGATCATATGTTCAACAAAAAATTAGATAAGTAGCACTAAGCCCTCGGGAGTTTAATAAACGCCAGCCGAAAGGGAAAAATTCCGTTCTTAAAAAAAAGTCTAAATTTTTGGAAATATTTTTTTTCTAACTAAGCCATTTCTTGAAATTGGTAATTTAAAAGCTGGGAAAAATTTAAACTGATAACTTGGAACCTCAAGCGAAAGTAGTGTCTGTTTTATCTAAAAATGCAGTCTAGAAATTAAACTAAATGCGCAAATCTGCTTTTCATATATAAAAGTTTAAACATTTTTTTTAAATTTATCAAACTAATGGAATAGTTTTAGTTGAAGGAGAAAATTTAAATTAAAGTCTTTAGTGTTAACTTTCTGATTTCTTTTGCGTAATATACTATTTAGAAAGAAATAAAATTAATGTAAATTAAAAATTTAAATGTATATAGGTTAATTTTTGTGATGAATGATACATATTTTTGATTTGAGAATTTTCAATAGAGGATCATAAATATTTTTGACTCTGTATTGTGTAACTAAATAGCAAAGTTGCTGTTTCTTAACTCACTGCTCATTTCTTACTTAAAGTCCATGTCAATATAAATGTTTTGTTGTAAATGAGTAAGTTGTGTAAAATTTTTCTATTTATGAAAAATGTTCTGTTAATAGGACAAAAGCTTAATGTAGTTCATGTAAATTTTTAATGAGACTTGATTGTAAATGTTATTAGAGCTCCATGTAAATTAAGGAAGATGTTGTTACTCTCACTTACAAATTAGTTTTAAACATGTAATGTCCAGAGGCAGTCTTAAATAAAGATGTGTATTATAAAATGTTCTTTTGAATAAAAATATTTGATAGACAAAGTGGTTTTAATTTTTTATGTATATAAATTTTTGTTTATTTCTCACCGAAATAAGTTATTCAGTTTTAAATTACCCCTTTACAGATAATGAGGATACATTTATCGTGATTTTTATTTAAAATTCGCAATAAGGAATTATTAGGATGTTAGTTGGACTTTTCTGTAAATAATTGTGCTTTACGGATGGTTATTAAAGTGAATGTCGTCAGAACTAAATTCAGTTTAACATTAAGTCACTAGTTTTAAAAGAATTTGATGCATTTTTATACCAGTGAGTATCTGCTCTTTTTAAAAGGAATGTTTTTCCTAGTTAAAGTGGAGAATCTAATTCAAGCAAGTAGATATCGAAAGTAAAATTATCCTCTCCAGCAAGAATGAAAGAGCTTTTTAACAGGTACGAGAATATTTTTAGAGTATTGTTTTCTAAATATCTGAGGAAAATTAAGTGTGGAGAATTATCCTAAATTTCTTAATATGGCTTACCTCTTCCGTAACCCGTTTAACCTCAAAAGTGTTAACTCTTTGACGCATTATTTTTATTATATATTTTGTACTTTTCAATATATTGTATAAAAGTCAAAATAAAACAAAATATTTAGCTTATTTATTAGTTGTGCCCTCTTCTATTTCATAACCATACCAGTTTTTTTTCCTGATAAATTAAAATTCTAACGCGGCTCACTTCTAAACAATTTACACTTATTTGCAGTTAATCAGATCGAAATAGTTATTCATCATAAAAATTTCATCAATTTACAAAATCAATAACCAAGTTTCTGACTATAAAAAAGAACTATTTGGATTATATATTTCAGTATAGATTTCAGATAATTTAACAGACTTTTAGTAACTATTAGATTGCTTTCATGATTAAATGTACCAAATATATTTTTACAAGTGTCAAAAATATGCGAAAGGGAAATTATCAAATCTGCATCAAAGGTTAGGGAATTTTTATCATTATAGATTAGTAGGTTAACAAACTAAATTCCGTTATTTTATCTAATTCTTTTTATTCAATGAAAGCTCTTTTGTACTTAGTTACCAAAGTTAAAAAGTTTTGTATTTACTGGATAAACTACAAGTTTCTTAAATTTTAAAGCATTTTTAAAACTTACGAATTCAAAAACTTCAAAACTTTTTTGTAAAATTCTGTGACTAGGTTCAATAGACCAAATTTAATTAACCTGGACAAATAGTTTCTAGTTTCTTCAGAATTTTCTAAATGCTGAAGAGCTGGGAAAAGACCTTTTCAAAATCATTAAATCTCAATCTTACTTTTCCATTATTGCACGAACGTAATATTCCATTCTCCAGATTGATAATCTCGACAGAGAAAATTTTCTTCTGGCGAAAGTGCGCATACTTCAGATGAAGTTTTCTCAACTGTTTTTCATCCTCATAATGCAAGATGGTTTTATTACAACAGCAAATACTTTCCGTTGCGCCTGAGTTTTTTATTAGCTTTCAGAGTCTTTTATTATTCGAAAAAAGTCTGATCCATATAAAAGTACAAATTCCTTATTCAAATTCGCATTTCCTTAAAGCTATCAAAAAAATTCGAAAAATGTAACTGAAAATATCCTACCAATTTATACGAAGATGTTATGACTTTACACTTCTGCTACCAGAGCTTTAAATAACAGAAAATTCAATTTTTACATAGAAATATGTAACGATGAAACTCCAAGACATTTGAGTTTAATTTATATTGATCATATTTAAAGAACATTTATTAGCTAATCTGATAAGGCAGGATAAAAAATGAAGACTCCAAAAATTTTTTAGAACAGAGCTGCTCCGTCCCTTGAAATTGGAGCATTGAATAGTACCTGTTACGTTAAACAAGTGGTTCCCAAACTTTTTTTTGATCCCTTTTTATAGTCAAAACTTGCCCACGAATCCCCAGTGCATATATGAACGGCATAAAAATTACAAATTAAAAAAAAAAACATTTTGTTGAAAAACTATTTATTGAAATCATTTATCTTTTATTACTATTTATTATCTTTTGTTTAAAATAAAATAAAAATTAAAGACTTGGATGAATGTGAGATTTGATTATGTCCGGCTCAATGTTAGTGAGCACTAATTTCTAATCGTTTATATATATTTTTTTTATGATGAGGTTCCCTACGGCACGGAAACTAAGAGAAAAATATTCTCTTCCCAAGTTTTGTTTATACAGAAAAAGTTTTGCAACAAGCGCAGTTTTACGATTTTAGTTTTGATTAAATTTAATTATTCATCTTGTAGTTTCAAATTACTTTCGCTAAGTTTGGCAAATGTACTGAAAATACATTCGCTGCAGCTTGTTTTAAGTTAACCAGAAAACCTTGGTATCTTCGTACCATTGCCGGAGCACCGGCAGTAGCTACAGAAATGATATTAGTCAAGGGTATATCTTTTAATTCAATCAATAGCGTTTCACCTTGCGTATAGCATTTAGCAAGTAACAATTCTTTGTAAAATTTTCATTCTTTTACAAATCTTACATAAGCTAAAAGTAAGAGCTTCGTTTCCTGGATAAGTAGATTCGTCAAGCTGTATAGAAATTCAGATATTTTTAAGTACTCGCGTTAAGAATTTTCTACGCACTGAGATATATTATCAATCTTTCTTTGTACATTATTATTACTCCGTGGAATTATTTTTACAATGTTAAAAGCTGGTTTGTGCAACCCGGTGAGTATTACCTCACTTACATCTAGTAAAATAAGTTCTTCAATAGTGTGGAGGCTTTCCGAACTTTGCAATCATGTAATATATAGAAAAATGCGAAACTATGAGAAGCATGCAATCCATCGTCACCTCTCTTAGATGTTGTTGCAGTGACGGTGTTTTCAGATATTTTTCTTTGACTGTTTGAATAATAGTTAAATCTTTCTTTTTTATCACTATGGACTTTTATCAATTATTCGTTAAGCTTGGAATGTTTCATTGGATCACTTGTTATAGTTTTATTACATAGGAGGCACATAGGTAAAGTACAATTTCCTGGTGAAGAAATAAAGACATACTTTAAATATTCAACATAGTATTTTCGGCGTTTTTTCTTCGACTCATTCATACTGTTATCTCTTAAAAAGGGAGCAAAAGATATAAGAAAATTTGTAAATCAACTGTTTAATTTGTAACAAACCACTGCTAATAATTATAAGCACCCACCTTTATTTATAGTTTACTTAGGATGTAAAAATCGCTACGATTTTATTTATCTTAATTTCCTTCATAATAAAAACCAATAACAATTTTATTATTTTATATTAAACCTCACGCGGACTCCCTGACGTTGTTCAGGGACCCCTAGATCAGTTTTTATTTATCACGGACCCCTGGTGGTCCATATGGACCACTTTGGGAAACACTATGTTAAACCATCCCTACAAAGTTCAACGAAGAATGTGAGGAAGTTTCCTCATTTCTAATCGGAATTTTTTTTTTAATTACCTAAAAAAATACTAGATTGGTAACTAAGATATCAGGTTTTTTTTAAAATTAAACGAATCATGTGTTTTCCTGAAAATGCTTTCATTTCCAGCCACGTCGATGGTCTATCCCTTAAACTATTCCAAGCATATCCTGTTTTTTTCCTCCAACTTGAGCTATCTGCTCCTTAAATTAACAAGGGGTTATTAAGCTGTACTTTGCGCTCACAAAGCCTGCATACATAAAATAAAGATATTTAACAGCTTCAGCCAAGTAAATTTGTCAGACGATATGTCTGGTCCTGAGTGGATACTCACGAGCTCTATACCATACTAACGAGAGGATTTTCATCCATGACAGATTTAACGTGCATCATGTTGGGCGACTGTGAAGATGAACGCCAGTATCGAACCCTGAACCGAAGCTCTCGACTAGCTATGTTCGAACCGACTGCACCACCAGGGAGTCTACATCTAAAGGTTTGTGGTTTCTAAATCCTTGTCAAAAATAAGGTAGGCACTTTATTAAAGTCGCCAATAGCACGATGAGCTATTGGCGACGGTCCCGGAAACATCCCATAGGATTATCCGAAGACATGCTATCGCAATTTTAATCCTCTGCAGAGGAGATGGCACCACTTCTTAGGTAGCCCGACGATCTGCACCCGAAGTCGAGCACTTTACGGTAGAACAGTTTAACGAGAACCGATACCGCGCGCCCTCGGTCGCTATGCAGGCTGATCAAATTTGTCACCCACCCGCTTACTGACTGCAGCCAGTGAGGCTTGTCTTCGGTGTTCTACTGCGAGCCATGTCTTTACGGTACACAGCTGGACTTTTCAAAGTTCAAGAACGGGTATTACGAGCTACAAACGTGATTTATGTTTTTTTTTAAAATGAAGAAAAAAATATAGTTTCCAAAGAGCAAAACCGCTAAGAATTTTTTTATTTTTTTAAAATTTATATTGAATCAGTGGGCATGATCTATAGCACGAATGTGGAAAGGGTCTCTAGTTTCGAATTTTAGATTTCTCGTGCTTTTTTTAAAATTATTTTTATGTACTGCGGAAAAAATTATTTTAGACCTCCCTCCTTTTTAGATGATTTTTAAGATGCTTGTAATAATTAGCATGTAAATAACAGTATGTAGTAGGAAATTATATTTCGAGTTCAAAATATCTCAATATGCGAAAAATTCATTTAGGTTCGAAAATTAGGTTCATTTTTTCCCATCAGAATTTTTTTTTTTTAAATTATAACAAAGACTACCTATATCAGAATGGTGAATTTGGGCATTTGAATGCTTTTTTTTACTTATTATTTTTAAATTATTTAAGAGAGCGATTTATTTCCTATAATTTGCATGAAAAACAAATTTTCTCATAATAGCCTCAAATTTTGACCTATTTACGTATGATAAAAGGGGGTTTTTTTTGAGGGAGGGGGAGGGACGACTAACGTTTTATTTATTTTAGAAATTAGTTTATTCCAACTTTGATGGTATATCATACATTATATGATGTATATTTATTTATATTAAGAGAAGTAAATGCAACATAATTTATAATTTAACCATGAAATTTTTAGATTGAATGATTTATAAGATGACTTTAAAATCAAAAATTATAAAATTTTTATTATGTGTAACAGTATGCCACTTTTTGATATTTTGTCATTTAGGATGATGTGGTCTTCCAATTTAGAAGCCAAATGTTTCAAAGTTCTTTGGGAATCCAGTATAATTTCGAACACGTTCGATAGAAACATACCGAAATATGTTATATTTAAAATTAATTAGTAATTAGAAAAGGATTTTTTGTACGTCAAAGAATTTATTGGTTACTAATCACAAGATTATTATATGAAGCTATTTAACAAAACTTCTACCCAAAACATTTATGTTTTAAGTCAATCAGAATATAAATTTTGAGTAGTTTTAACGCAATGTTAAGTTTCTCTGCTGCTATGAAACGAAAATGAATTAAAACGATTCTAGAAAACTTTTAACACTCAGGAAAAGTATCTTTACAGATTATTACACTGTGATTATATTGAAAATAATTTTAAATTATATTGTGCTTAAATAAAACCAAATAAACTGCTAACTATGATTTTAAACTTACAATGATAATACTTTTGCTTCATTGAAATCGTTGATTTGGAATTTAAATAAAATTAATAAAAATTAAATGGTTTTAAAAATATCACTTACATCATAGAGAGAAATTATTTTGTTACATTATATTTTATTTTATAACCGTTGTTGAACTGCCGAAACAATTTTTGGGTTTACTACTGCTAATGATCAACCACGTAGCCTTGTCATTTTGAACCAAACCCAGAAGACAAGGGAACTTCCGAATCAAGTATTAAGAGAAATGTGCCTTCATGTAGGATTTTTTTATAGAACTAACCAGCATTTGCGTTACATGGAGAGGAAGACCACGAGAACCACCCTCGGTTAGCCTGACGGCAAGAGGACTCTAAGCCGTGATCCATCCACCAATGAGGATATTTCACGTCAGCACTCATTGGAAGGCGGACGCTCTCCTGAGCCATCGCGGCTCCCGATGTTTTATTTCTCATATCTGTAGTTGAACAGCCGACCCAGTTTTTGGGTTTACGGCGACTAATGTTCAAATTCGTATCCTTGTCATTTTGAAGAAATACAGAAGACAAGGGAACTCCTGTATCAGTACTCCCCAGAGGCATAATTTGTTATGCAAATATGGAGGACTTTGTGTCTCGTCAAATTTAACATGCATCAGTCACCATTTACTACACGGGTAGTCTTCGGTGGGCGGGGATCGAATCCACGATCTCTTGGACATGGGCCCAGTGACCTACCAATCCGGCTATCCCGATGTTTCACTGAGGGGATAGAGCGTTCGCCTTCCAGTGAGGCGAACTGAGTTCGAATCCCATTCGATGCGAATTCCCGCCCCACAGGATTTCCCTTTGGTACGATTGTTTAGTAGTTGTTTGGTAGTTGTTAAGAGAATAATAAAAAAAAATTCTTAAATGTCTTAAGGTAATTTCTAAAAGTAAAAACCAAGTGATGGCAGATTTGCCTAGTGCAAGCAGGGCTAAAGAGACAATAGAAAGGCTAGGTCACTCCTTTGAAGAGACTCGTGCCGCTGCGAGCTTCTGATTTCAATCAGTGACGTCACGGCGCACAGCATCTCTCTTTAAAAATAATTTGCTTCCCATATAACTAGCATTTTTTTAAAACTTATTTCAATGCATTCATTGTTTTCTATAGTTTTTGTTTAATTTGAGGTGATTTTCTTCTCATCTGATTGCAAAAACTTTACAGTAGTAGTCAAATATGAGCTTGCGCGATAGCAACCGGCAAGAATTGTTTATGAAACACAAAATGAGTAAACGCGATTTTCCATGTCTTATTTCAGAAAATATAAAGGTGACGTCAAAAGAATAATAAAATGTGCTGGAAGAATTTATAATGCGGTGAATTAAAGCATTATGTTTCGTGTTTTTTGTTGAGACGCTTAAGAACTTTTAATTTCGCCATTGAAATCGATACCGCCTTGTAACTTTAAACAGAAAAGAAAAAAAATGTACAAGGCCGAAAAAAAAGAAAAAAGAAATGAAGTTCTGAACTTCAGAAGTAAAAGTTATTAATGCTTAAAAATTCGTCCAATTTAATAATATATTTTTTAATGTCATTATTCAAAATATTTATGTTTTAATTATAACGCCTTAACCTTAAGTATTTATGATTGAGTGTAATATTTCCATTATTATATGCTCGAAGATTAATTTTTTAGTAACTAGCATTTAAGATTTTTGTTTCCTAGTGATAATATATACAAAAAAAATTACTATTACAATTATAAATAAGAAACTATATTAAAATTAGACATTCCAATTAATAAAATAGAAAGACACTTTTATAGTTCAGATTAATATCGGACAAAATGATACTATAAACGTTTTCTTATATGCTTTCATTTAATTAACAGTAAAAGTTGAAAACTAAAATTAGAAAATGATGACGGCAACCATTGAGATATTTTTCTAACTTTAAAATATTTAAAAAAAAAACTATAAGGAATACCCAGAAAATATATGAATACTATATTTTTGAACAGAAATAATTTGTTAGCAGAGTAAAGTTTGATAGCTATTATCAGAAAAGGGTCGAACATTCAACTCATTTCTTCAACAGATTATTTAAATCGTCTGCAGACTAGACCTAAATGGAGTAAGGGAAGCGAAGAGTTTAAAGAAAATGAAGTGGTTTTAGTGAAAGGTGAGGATATTTCAAGGGTACTGAATTCAAGGGTATTGAAATCTTGCTAAAATAATTAAGGTTCACCCAGGCGATGATAATATAATTAGAGTGGTGACATCAAAAACAAATAAAGGTATCGATAAAAGACCTGTAAATTGTGAAATTATACATTTAATTCTAACCAACTTTAAGTGATTTTTGTATTAGATATTGCACTATAGTTTATGTCTGTCGTTTGTATCTGTTGAATATTGTTTATTTTTGTGAAATTGTCAAGGCGGGTGGCATGTTGTGCCTAGCCACTGTAAAAGCGAGGCTGTAATCGCAAGAGAGAAAGTAAGAGAAACCGAGAGTGTTAATTGTGGAGGAGAGAGTGAAATAAAAATGTGAAAGAAATTCAGTCCATCTGTGGTTTCACAATTTGAGATGTATTTAAAGATTGAGAGCTATCGAGAGACAAAACACCGAGGTTGTTCAATTTTTATGATTTGCTGGACAAATTGTAAACTTTTTGTCACCGCATGATTCATTTGGTTTCATAAGAAAGAATAGACACCCCCTTTTTATGAAAATCAACTCGGCCGGCAATAAATTGTTGTTTTAAAGGCAAAACGATGATAAATTCTGCTTGTAAAGATTTCTTGTAAATTTCTTGTAAAGATTTATGTCTCTTAGCTAGTCCTAAATAGTTTGAATGCAAAATTCTATCCTCACAGACACGAAAATGAATGAGTAACGAAGACAATTATAGGTTATTTTATATTATAGCCCATTGTTGAACTGCCGACCCAATTTTTGTCTTTACGACTACCGTGTTCAACTCCGTAGCCTTTTAGCCCGAGCATCTCTTTGGGAGGCGAGTGTTCTATTCCCTTAGCCACCATTGCTCTAACTACAGATTATTTTTATTTTATAACCGTCGTTGAACAGCCGGCACAATTTTTGGGTTTACCACTACTAATGTTCAACTTCGCAGCCTTGTAATTTTGATTCTAATCCGGAAGACAAGGGAACTCTTCGATCAAATATTGGGAAAAATTTGCCTTCGTGGAGGACTTTTTGATGAAACCAACCCGCATTTGCGTTACATGGTGAGAAAAACCTCCCACGGTTAGCCTGACAGTAAGGGGACTCTAACCTCTGATCCGTCTACCACTGTCTATTGTCAGCACTATGGTCGGTGCGAACAGGGTGCGGAATTTTCTCCCGGTTCACTTCATTGGAAGGTCTATTCCCTGAGCCACCACGACTCATTGCATGTTATTTTACTTTATAGCCGTTGGTGAACAGTCGATCTGAAGATACGGCTACCAATCTTCAATTTCGTAATTTGAAATTTAGAGCTCAACCTAGAAGACAAGGAAACTCCTGGATCTAGCATTAGGAGAAATTTAGTTTCGAAGAGGACTTTTTGATGCACATAACCGCATTTGCGTTGCATGCAGAGGAAACCTTCCCATAGTTAGCCTGACGGTAAGAGGACTCTAAGCCATTATCCATCTACCACTGAGGATAAATTAAGTAACAATACAGGTTATTAGGGAGTTACCATTATAAAATCGGGAGGGGGGAAAAACCTTACTATGTAGTTATTTTTATGGTAGTTAACGTGCAGATTTTTTTTAATATCAATAAAAGGATTATTTTTCTTAGCTTTCACATTGTTATTTTCAATTTTCGATTATATTCGAGTGTGAAAAATTATAGCAGCATAAAATACAAAGCCTCTCGAATTATCGCGAGTGTGCACAGTTTGGCCTGTTTAGCGCACTCGAATTAACACGAGCGCACAAGTTAAGGGGTTGATTGACGACCCGTTTTACATAAAATAAGCTTTCTAAAACGATTTATTGATAAATTCATGGAATTCAACAGAATGCATGTTTCTAATGTAGCGTACTTGCATTTAAAGTTTTAGCTTACCATGCGGAATAATTTTAATAGAAATTCGTCATTGTTATTCCATTACCCATCAGTATTTTGACAGTCCTAAAAGACAAAATAATTTTCGTATCCCTCCCCCCTTATGCTACACCGGTCAGATTGCCAAACTAAGTTTGGTTCATCCGTTGATAATCTAGATATCCTTAGTTTAACCTTCAGTTTAAAATTTAATGATATTAAATGAATTTTAAAACAAATATATTTTTAAAATTGCCACATTATAAATTTAATCTTTAAGTGTTTTTTGTAATTCTAAATTCATAAATTTAAAATGGCATGTGTTGGAATTTCACACTTTTAATGGTTCAGGGTATCCCTAACTGTTGAATACTTTAAATCTTATTGCTAAGTATGAAAAATCGCATGAACTAAAAAATAATTAAATATTCTATTAAGTATTTCTTGAGGAATTAAAAGAAATGCCGGAAAGCGTCACTTTTATTTTGTTAGGGTTAATGTACATGGCCCATAATAATTTCTATTAACCCATAGCATTTCCTCGGTCAAGAGTTATGTTATAACATACCACATACACAACTTGTTGTAAATCAGACTGTCAGATACGACTGGTAGGGTTAAGTGGTGCGAAGCCACAAACTGCTAGCTCCGTGGGTCTTGAGTTCACAATTAAAAAACTATGTTTAGTAAAAAAAAAATTGTGTATTTATTTTTATGAATTGAAACGTATACCTAAAAGTATTATTTTTTCCTTTTCTAACTGTGTTAATTACAAAAAAAAACGTTAAAATAAAGCAATTGTTGCTTAAATACTGTATATATATATATATATATATATATATATATATATATATATATATATATATATATATATATATATATATATATATATATATATATATATATATATATATATATATATATATATATATATATATATATATATATATATATATATATATATATATATAAATGGTTCTATATCTTCCCTTATGATTATTTTGTAATTTTCAAACAAGGTCAAGTGTTAAATTATAATATAGCATACCAAAGGAAATAATTACAAACCAATTGGGGGGGGGGCAGAATATGGGGTAATATATAAGAATGTATGTGTACATTTCTTAATGCATCAAATGGAAAAATTGTTGCTCATAGTATATATATATTGCCTTAAATCTCCCCTTAATATTAACCTAGAACTGGGTGTTATATAACAATAGACCATAGATTCTCAACCTTTTTAACGTTGCCACCTCCTTAAGGAGGAAAAATCTTTTCAACACCCCCCTTTGTGAAAATCCAGTCTTTTAAGGTTTAAATTTGTTTGGTTTTCTTTCTTTCTTGTTTTTGTTAAATTAATGTGTACGTTAACTCGATACTTTCATCCCGGAGGGTAATCGCAGTCTATTTGTCAAAATCAAAATAAATACGGTAACGGAAATTAAATTTAATAGTAATTTACTCTTAATTAAATAATTAAAAAAACACCCAAAAATAATTTTTTACGTTAAAAAGTAGTATCAACGAAACAATCAAGTAACTATATCAGTATAACGTTCGGTTCAATATTTTTAGTGAGGTGAAGACGCAAGTCCCTTGAAAAGGTAGAAATAGCAGATTTTGTAGGGACGTGTTTGACGTGTCGCCCTTGACCATTAGCACAGGTGTCGCTAAAATCGATAGTGACGCAAATATGATATGAAAAGGGTTAGGATTATTCTTTTTGGCCTACTTTTTAAGTGTTCCGCAGTGGACTGATCGTTACGACACGGTTCCCAGCAGATCACCGAAGTCAAGCATCACTGACTGCGGTCAGTGTGCGGGTGGGAGACCACTTGGATCAGTCTGCGTAGGGACCGAGTTTGTGCGGTATTGGTCCTCGTTAAACTGTTCTACCGTAAAGTGCTCGAATTCGCGTGCAAATCGTCGGGCAACCGAAGCGGGAGTGCCACCCCCTCTGCAGAGGATCGAAATTGTGATGGCATGTCTTGGGATCATACTCAGGGATGTTTCCCTGACCGTCGCCAATAGCCCATTGGGCATCTCTAGTGTGACGTAAATGAACTACAACTACAGCAACTACTTTTTAAGTACACTATTGTCTATTTGAGATAGAGACATTTTTCTCCCTTGCTTTCTAATTAATATCAAATACTGCATTTTAGGGGTCATTTGGCGGACACTTTAATGATTTTTAATATTTTTTTGGTACGCATGAGAACTTTCGTATTAATTTTAAATCATTGCATGTGTGTCAAAATTTTTAATAATATATACATATGCTGAAGAATGTATACTAAACATCTTTAAAAAAAGTTTTATTTTGTCCGCGTCAGCCTAGATTATTAGCACAGGTGTCGCTAAAATCTATTCTTAATCTATCTTGTTAATTAATCTATATTGTTCTATTTTCATGTTATATACGTCGGCTGTTTTGCAAATAATTGCAGTGTTTATGTTTATAATATTTCCATTTGGAATTTATATGTACATCATGTGATTCTGAATAAATTCTTTAGAACCTATTTTAAAGTAGCTGATTTGATTTGATTTGTTCTAAATGAACAATTCTACTTCGCACTAGAGTTGCACAATGGGCTATTTATTTTATTTTACTTTATAACCGTCGTTGAACAGCCGACCCAATTTAATGGGTTTACGACTACTAATGTTCAACTCCATAGCCTTGTAATTTTGAACCAATCCAGAAGACAAGGAAACTCCTGGATCAGTACCCCCAGAGGCATTGATTTGTTATGGGAACATGGAGGACTTTGAGACTCGACAGATTTAACGTGCATCAGTCACCATTTACTACACGGGGAGTCTTCGCCGGCGAGGATCGAACCCACGACCTCTTGGACTTGGACCCAGCGCCCTACCGACCAGACTATCCCGGCCTACAATGGGCTATTGGCGGCAGTCTAGGAAACATCCCTGAGGATGATCCGAAGACATGCCATCACAATTTTGATCCTCTGCAGAGGGGGTGGCACTCCCGCTCCGGTAGCCCGACGACGTACACGCGAAGTCGAGCACTTTACGGTAGAACAGCTTAACGAGAACCAATACCGCACACCCTCTGTCCCTACGCAGACAGATCCAAGGGGTCACCCACCCGCATATTTTTTTTAATTTTTTTAAAAAAAATTTTTAAAGTAGCAGTTTTATAAATAGACCAATAAAATTATAATTTCTTTATTTGCATCTTTTTGCCATGATAAAACATATTTTTATTTGTCTCGTATTCCCTTCCGTATTAAAATGTATCATACATTACTGCTTAAATGTCGTCGGGAAAACCCTGAAAAGAAATATAATATTACATTATTAAAAAAAATCCAGCTTTTTTATTTAATTTTTATTTGTTATTTTTTTTGTAGATGAGAATAAATTAAAGACGAAAATGTGTTCTTTTTACTTGCACATTACCACCAACTTCCTGTTCACTTTTCCTCAGAAAATTCTGAGAGACAAGTCTTTCGTTATAGAAAGTTATTCAACATCCCTGAGGGATGGGAGGAGACAAGAAGACTGTCCTACCCCATCATATCAACACCTACTAGAAAGCTATTCTAGGTGATTATGATCGTATTCATGTTGCCACACTTTTTCAGACTGACTATAATAATGCATGCACTTTCTCCGCATTCAATAAAAAAAAGTATTTTGTTAAGCGTCACACCGTTTAATGTAAAGAATTTTATTTTTAAATTACTTGGAAGTAGTGAAGAACTAAGTTTGATCTGTCAATCTTTTTTCTTTTTTTAATTTGCTCTTAAATAGCGCATATACTTATATATGCTAATAAAGTCAATTATAATAGCTCATACACGAATTAAAATATTAAAATGGACTTGTAATATCTACCAAGTTGTCTTATGAACTTCAATAAGGAGGACCTCATTCATTCTGCAGTTAAAGCGCAAGTGCTATTTCCATCAGAAATAGTTTTTCTAATCATGAAAAGACACAATTTTTTTTTAAATATAATAAAGAAAATTAGGATCAACAAAATGGACATACAAATCAGGATTTTAATCTCTGCTCTAGTCCGAAAAGTTCGTCTTCCTGTCGAAGAAATTTTTAAAAAAAAAAACGTGACAAAAATAAGAATTTATTCTATTACGCCGAATTTTATTTACTTGTTAGTTTTTTTGTATCGTTATAGACGCCGCTATCTCCAAAATTGTGCGATGGAGGAATGACAAAACTGCACAGTAACTTCTTTAATCGACATATAGCGCGTTTACATTAAAACGAAATTTATAATACTGCATATTCAATTTTCTGTTGTTTTTTACAACTTAAATAATAAATGTTCTAGAGCCGATATGGCTTCTTTGATAATTGATTCCTACTGATGAGACTTGGGTTCGAATTCCCATGTTAATTCATATACTGTTTTTGGTTAGCACAGTTCCGACATACAATACTTGCATTAGTAAAGATAATAATCTTGCCCTCGAGCTAACCATTTTCACGTTTTTTTTTTTCTTTTCTTTCTTCAAATGTAAAGCAAATGTGAGCTTCTTTCAATTCTGATGTCCTCCATGAAAGTGAATTTGTCGTAAAACTTTACAAAAAGTTATCTTGTACTCTAAGTTTGGTTCAAAATAGCAAAACTGCTGGTTTTAGTGTTAAGAGCAAAATTCATATGTATGAATTAACACCAGTACTAAAATAAAAGTTAATACCTTAAATCTTGCAATAAATTAATCTTAATCATTTTTTTTTTGTTAATATTTATTCACTTATTTTTGGTAAAAGTTAATTCTTTTTATTTATTTAACAAGAATTTTGTATGAAATGAAAAATATTCTCGTTTAATCATTTAGAATTAACTCATTTTTGTTTTGTAAATGTACATACATTGCATTCCCCTTCCCTTCCTTTTTCATTAGTAGTCAATAATACGCATTAAATTTAATATGTTTTAAAATTTAAAAAAAAAACAGTTAAAAAATTCTTAATTTAAATAAAATATAAATATAGTAACTTTTTTCTTGGAAATTTTTAGCAACATATATCAAAACTAGTTTAGTATAATTTTAATACACTTTCCATTGGTACAAATATTTATTCTTTAAACCAAAATTTCCTTTCGTAATTTTGCAAAGTAAAGTTCAGTGAAAGTTTGATATTTTTTATTTCCAATGAGCTGCACAATCAGTCTTGCCGATGAGCAGACTTAGTGTGTTCTCTAGGGGTGGCATCCACTCTTTCAGGACCACCACAATGGGTGAGATACCGTTGGTCATGTTAATTTGGACGTCTAGTTTCTGCCACACTAGATGGCAGCACCGAGACTCTATTTGGATGCTAAAAAGCACTAGGAATGCCGGAAATGCCAAGAGCCAATAAAGCACTCCAGGGATCTTTTACATGCCGCATAATCATACGACATGGCCGCTGAGGATTTTCCCGAGAATCCGGTGTCTGGGCCGGGGATCGAACCCGCAGACTTGGGCTCAGAAGGCCGGCGACAAACCAACTGCGGCACTCATCCACTGAAAGTTTGATATATCGAGATTCATATTGCGAGATGTCCGATATTACGATACCTTAAAAACATTAATATTTAAGGTACAGAAATTCTTTGTTTATAACGAGTTTTAAAAAAATTAGCTTTCCGCAATAGCGGCTTTGGGGAAAATGCATTTTTCTTTTATTAAAATTAACGAAAAATGACAAAATAGAAGACGTTTTTATTTACTTATTTCCGATATTAATATAGAAAGTGAACATCATTTAACATTATTTTCCTCTTCCAATCATAATCCTTAAAGTTTTCAAAGCATATATATATGAGGATTAACCACCAGCTAAATTACCTTTCTATATAAAAAGGAAAAAATCTTTTACTATTATCAGCAATATTGACATATACTTCAAATAAATCTACAGTGCGCAAAAATTAAATGAACCCACTGGAATAACTTTTGATCTAAAGTTCGGATCTTCATGTTCTAGGATTCGTTCTTAATGGTTCGAGAGGGTGACGTCAAATATACTAATTAATTTGTGCAAACGATATTTTAAGCTAGGAAATAAGGCATAAGGACGTACTTGTACTTTCTCTGATTAAACATACCTTTTTTCGACGAACTAGGATTTCTGGCCCCTAAAATATAGTAGCTTCAATCAGGAAATATTGTTTTAACAGTTTCTTCAGGAGCGCGTTTGAAAGTTTGGACCCTTTAATGTTAACTTTAGTTTTTTCGTAGTTCATTATATCCCCAATTTTTTTTTAAGCGAATTGAAAAAGTTTTGCATTAAATTCCAATCACATCAACCAATTCCAATTCGTTTTTCTAAAGTTAATTTCATGTAAAATATAACTTTTAGTAAACGTTTATTATTATTTTATTTAATGAAAGTCGAAAAACTTTAGAAATGCAAGGTATAAAATTTATTTATCATTTGAAAGAATGCAGTTTTAAATGTCAAAATACAAAATTTAAGCAAAATCGGTCAAATAAATCCTGAGAAATAAAATAAAAACTCATACTTTTCGAAATTTGGTCTCCTAACTCATTAATTATTATTATTATTATTTTGTCTATTTTTGCGACTTAAAATTCTTAACTATAGAAGCAAAAGCAAATTTAAATGGTAGAAGAAAAAGGTGTTTCTCATTGATATGTGGTAAACAATAATTAATTAACTGTGTGAAAGGTTATTCGGTGCAGGCGTATGCCAATATGTAATAAGCTTCTACAGGGCGAAACGGAAATTTTGGTGAAAAGTCTGCTTTCAGCTCTGCAGAGAAACGAAAACATAGGCAGACAAACAGCAGCCATATGTGGCATTTATTTTTAAAATGTAAGTTAGTTAATATTCGTTTCTCGGACTCAAATTTAAAATTTGTAAATTGAAAAATCATTACAAATTTTAACTATATTTGTTTGAATTTTATTTTTTAAGCCGATGGAACTCACTCTTTTTCTCAAATGGAGAAATTAGCATTTTACCAAACATAGATGTTCACTTTGAAAGCATCTTCGAAGCGAAATGGGAATCATAAGGATAAATTTTAAAACTTTCTTTGTATTTATTTGCAATATATATTAACATAAAGTCCCCTGATTAGAATAGACCTTTTTTTGTTCCTAAAATTATATTCTGTAACAATTTAAAAAAATTCGAATTTTACAATTTAACGGGCATAACCATTTCGAAGTTCTCGCAAAGCGGGGCATCATATCCTTAGATAGATAGAATACGTGGATGCAAAAAATGTACTTATAACTTTATTTTCAAAACATTTAAATGATTCAAAACCCAATCGATGCATATAAAAATAACATTTTCATATCAAAATGTTCCTTAAATGCTTTGTTAAATGTGCATGAAAGTTCAATTTTTTATTATCGAATAATTTTTACTTCATGAGAGTCAAAAACGTGGAAATTGTTTGAAATGACGGTGACTGCTGCAACTATTTTTCTTTATTGCAGAAGTAATTTTTAAGCTTACAATGTGTGGTAAATTGCATCATACAGTACAAAATACATCGATAACAGAAAAAAATGCGATTTAAATTGACATTAAAATGAATCTGCACATAATGGTATCAATATTAGTGATTTTAGATTCTTAGAAACACATTTGAAAAATATGTGAGAAAAAAATTTAAAGTATAAAATTCGTTTTAATTTAAATATTTTGAATTAATTTGTTTGAGGCCTCCTTTCGGAGGGTTTGACCCCTTGTTGGACCTTCTACGACAGACGACTACAAACGAATACTGGTCATTCTTTACGAAAGAGCCATTCCTTTCCATTAACCTTCCCTCACTTGGTGATTATCATGGCTCATACTGAACTGCCAATCTAGTCTATGGTTTGGTCGATAGTATGGTGACGTCCATAAGAAGGGGGAATCAGAGGGATTTGGGGAAACGACCCTGACACGTAAATTAATAACCAATAATTATTAAAAATTGAATTTTTTTTCGTGGAATTATCTTAGCAAAAGCGAATTTTACGATTGTATGTGAAAAAATTTTGATTCGTTAAAAAAAGTTTTTCTGATAGGGAGAAATACGCAAAAGCAAAGTTAACATTAATCCAAGCTTTCGGTAGCTCTCCTGGCATATTTTCCAGATTGCTACTATACGGTATAGTCTAACTATACCGTATAGTAGCATATAGTATATATACTACGGTATAGTATAACAACTAAAATCAAGTCTTACCATGTGAAAATTCAATCATTGAATCAAAAGTTATTCTTGGTGTTCCGTTTTTTCTTTTCTTTTATAGCGCAATGTACATATAATGTACATGTGTATGTATAGCGTGTTTGTACATAGCGCAGAAAAAGCAAATGCTTTGAATAATTCAAATTGCAATCGTGGTATTATTTAAACATCGCATATACATTTCAATCAAATTTTGTATTTTCTTTTCCGAAATAACATTTTTAATGTGAAAATCCATATACATGATGTATAATGCATGATATGTAATACCGAGTGTTATAATATCGGTATATAATAAAATGCTCTTCCTCTTTCATCCTTAATTTTCTCACATCGCGGGAAGTTAGGAAGTTAAAATTTGTGGTAAACAGAAAAATTTTAAAGTTTAAATTCGATATTTTGTATTTAAGGGGTGATTATGAGACAGAGATAAAAAATATAATATACACAAGTTGGTAATTGGTATTAATTATTATTTTTATGAGTTATTAAAATTATAACTAATGCGAAATAAATACTCAAATTTGGACCACGTGTTCTTTATGGGAGAATAAGAAAAGCTAAAAGAAGGTTACTTTCAGGTTTTTATAATTATCCCAATTACCCCATTAATGCTAAATAACACGTTTTTACCAAGATAGATATAGATTATGTGCTTCTTATGAGACAAAGGAAAAAAATAAAAAAGGAACAATTTTGATATTTTATAACCATCAGGGTAATTAAACTGTTCAACAGTTATGCTAGATAACATGTTTCTTCAAATTATACCCTTGTACTTAGCGCAGCATAGCCATTTCCGGCTTTTATTCCATTAAACCGTAAAGAGGTGATTCATGGTAGTGGACGACTATGTAGAACCTTGAATCGATGAGTTTCGTTTGGCAGATGAACTCGCCATCGCAAGCAGGTCTGAAAAAAATTTTAACCCTTCGACTTGAATTTAAAATTCTAGTGCTGAGAATTCAAAGGAAGCGTTGAACTATGATGCAAAGCTGGTCACCGCAGATGGCTCTAAAATTTGGACCATTCACATATTCGAATTTTTCGTATTTAGTGTGAATAATCTTTCGCAGCAATGCTGCCGAAAGCATCCCGAACCAACAAGGAGTCAAGAAGCTGTAAGTTCCTGCAGATAAAGGGTGAGGAACAATGTGGAACCGCGAAGCTCGGAGTTCGTGTAGGTAGGTCAGTGTTTTCCAAACTTATGACTTTTGTGTACCCTTTCTAAATTTTTCGTAACGCTGTGTACCACTAATACAAAAATGAATGCATTTTTTACTATAAAAAAATTTCACAAAAGTTAAAAAGCACAACTGGCTGTTGATACCGCTAATTATTAACTGTCAACTCTGCTTGATTGATTTGATTTGATTTGTTCATTTACGTCGCACTAGAGCTGCACAATGGGCTATTGGCGACGGTCTGGGAAACATCCCTGAGGATGATCCGAAGACATGCCATCACAATTTTGATCCTCTGCAGAGGGGATGGCACCCCCGCTTCGGTAGCCCGACAACCTGCACGCGAAGTCGAGTACTTTACGGTAGCACAGTTTAACGAGGACCAATGCCGCACACCCTCGGTCCCTACGCAGACTGATCCAAGTGGTCACCCACCCGCACACTGACCGCAGTCAGTGATGCTTGACTTCGGTTATCTGCTGGGAACCGTGTCTTAACGATCAGTCCACTGCGGGACCTGTCAACTATGCAAAAATAGCCATTAGAAAAATACGTAATCGTAAATTTTCATGGCTAGTTTTATTTTTAAATAAATTTTTTTTAAATTTTCGTTTGTTGCAAGATATTTCGCATAAGAACGCGTACCCCAGCTAAACCGTTCCCGTAGTCCTGGGGGTACGCGTACCACACTTTGGGAAACACTGGTAGGTGATCCAGTTGTTCGCCGAATCAGACTTTCTTTTTCATATTGGTGAAAATTATAAGCGAATATTCACTAGTGAAGAACTCGCCTTTGAGATTCACTTTTGCATGCAGTAACAAATGGCTTTTTACAAATTTAGTCTTTCCATTTGAACTGGTTAGCAACATTTGCAGAAATAGGCAACCGGAATCTTTACATAATTATGAAACCAGTTCGTAAACAAACAATAGACTGTGATGAACATTTCACTAAGCATGCCCTTAATTATTTAATGAAATAGGTAGTTTGAAATATTCCAGTATGTGCATCAGCTTTAGTCAATGTTAATTAAGATTTCTGTCAATTCTTTTGTTTTATTTTTCATAGTAATAATCGCAATAGCGTTTTTTTAATTTTTCAACATAATCATGTTTAGAATTACTTATTTAAAAGCTCAGCAATTTTGTATTGCACTTTTAAATACAAATAAAATTTTGCGAAGAAAATAATTTTGTGTAACATAAACCCAGTGCCGGTATAAAAGCAGTAGCTTTATCTTCATAATTATACAAGTTCAATGAGCGTGAGCCTAAGTTGCTGTAATGACCGATCTTTTTAATACCTTCCCCCCCCCCTCCCTTTTTAAAATTGGTTAAACGTAGTTTTTTGCAACCCTATTAAACTTTTATTACTTTAATCACTTATTGCAGTAAGTTTATTATACCTTACTGTAGCTCATTATGGGAAGATTTCTGTATCTTGATCTATAGCTAAATAAGTTTTCAGGCAGTGGCCCTCTAAAAAAAATAACATAAAGGGGGGCCTACTGAAAGGATATTACTCATAGCCATCCTCAGACAAACTTCTACTTGTTTTATTTATTAATAATAGTTTGCAAATTTGAAATAAATTTATAACTTTCATGATTATAGTCGGCATGATACGGAAATATTCCCCTCATTAGTACTAGATAAAAATTAACTAACAATTGTAAATAAAATTCTGTTTTCTTAGTTAATCTATCTGAAAATATTACACAATTGATAAACCTTATGTGAGGGTAAACTTATCAAGGGTAACCAAATTCATGGCTGTTGGAGTATAACTACTGACACTTTTCACTTTACTGGGCACAAGCAAAAAGTTACTAAAAATGTATACATGTGCTTTTCTTAGTTGTTATTATGTGTTTGTGTGAATATGTACTAAAGACCTAATAAATATCCATTTTTAAAAAGATTTTAAGAATATGAGTATCTCTATCAGTACCTACACTAAAGTGTTAGCCTATGTTGTACTTAGCATTTTAAAAACAAACTCACCACGATACCTATTTTTGTCAAATTATCTTAAAATGACTACATCTAAAAGTGTGAGCATGTAAGGGGCAAAAATTAAATTCATAGTTCCATAATATGAGTTTGTAGTTATGTATTGTCTTGATTTTGGATTATAAATCTCAAAATACTTGAAACTCTACTTCTTTAAAAAGGTATCTAGTAAAAAATCTAAGTAAATATGTGCACTACATATTTACTTATTATTATTTTACTTATTATTATTATATTTACTTACTTATTACTATATTATTTCAGTGTTTTCACTACATCGCGAGAATCTCGCTTATTTTTTTCTTTTCTCGCATTAAAAAATTATTAACGCGAGAAGATCGCACACTCTATTAATCAATTTCAAAATGAGCGAATTTTGGAAAAAAATTAGTCTTCTGCCATTTTGAATAATATCCGTTTCACTTTTCTTCCTTGATCTTTCATTATTTTCAACACGGATCCCTGTTATCTAGCTTCCCTATTTACCAGTATTGTTCAGAACAGGTGCGAACAGCAAAACACAATCACCCCCCCCCCTCCCCGAATGACGGAACACCTTTCAGAACACATTTATCTGCAACCACGTGTTCACGGAAGGTAAGATTTCTTCATGTAAGACATTAAAATTTTTTTCAATGCTACAAATTTTCTAAGTGATTCCGAATTGTTCAGCATCTGTTACAAGGTCATTTAGCACTCAAAACCGAATTAAGACAAAATATCGTATACAAATGACTGATAAACATTTGAGCAACCTAATGAGAAAAGCTGATGAAAAAGTAGATATAGAACGTTTTCCATATGATGATGTAGCAAAAATATTCAATGCTTTAAAAATTAGAAGATGTTAAAAGTGTATTATAATTAAAGAAATATTTTTTTTCCAAGTCTATTCACGTTTTTTTTAATTTTTAGAAATCTCACTTAACTTTTTGAGAAAGGGTGAGAAATTCTCTCTCATTTTTTTTCTGTAATGAAAACACTGTATTTTATACCATATAACTCAGCTAGAGACTGAAGCTCTAAGTGGTGTTAGGTGAAAACTCTAATATAACATTTCTTGTTCTTATAAAACAGAATAATGTCTGTTTTTTTTTAAATTTCTAATACATGGTCTTGGTCACTGATTTTGCCTGTGAATAATTGCAGTCCTTACAATTTATGCAAATTCTTAAAAATATTTATTTATTATTATTTTTTTTTTATAGAATTGTTAAAATTGGAGGTGAGTTTTATCATTGAATAGCTTTTTCTGGAGTCCTTACGCATGGCAGGGATACCCGTAATGAGTGTATCAGCACCCATTAATGATCATGTTGCCGTTATGAATGCTTACAGCTCATATGTATCAATGCTCCAAGATCCTGTTGCAAGTAAGTTTAATACCTAATTAGTCATTGGGAATTGAAAAATCAGAATTTATTTTCACTTAAAAATTTCTCATTGCAATTTAGTAATAGAGATTACGTAGATATATTTAGTACTAAAGATGTACTTAATGAATAACTATATATTTATGGCTCATGTTTTTTTATTTTGATAATGTTTACAATTCTCATTCATTGATATTCATAAAAATAAAATGACCAAAGTAACATACTTATAAGTAAATCTTGCTTATCTGCATCAAATACAAAATTATTCTTCAATATTTTTTTGTCTCTTTTTAAACATAACTATATACCAATAAATAAATCATTGTATTTATCTGCACTTGATCAAAAAGCATACTTAAATATTCTTACTTCTCATTTTTAATTTAATCATATCCACATTTCTTTTTAAAGCAAAACCTTGATCAAATATATTTTATGTATTTATTGTAGTAACCTGCAATTATAGCTTATTTTTTATTTATTTATCTATCATTAATTCACTTAAGTTTATTTATCTATCATTAATTGCTATTGATTTTTATATTGCAAAACTTTAATTTTCTCTTTTTCTTTTCTTTTATAGAGGATGAAAGTAAATTGAAAGCTTTGCAAGAATTAAGTGGAGAGGTTGAAGTAAGGTTTTAATTTAATATAGTAAAATGCTGTATTCATAATGTCATTTTATCGGGTATTCTAAATTAATTTTTTCAGTTTCAGAGATGACAGTTTATTTTTCGTAATTTCACAGGTTATATATGCCACAATTGAAGTCATTGTGCCATTAAGCCCAGCATTCAATTCAATTTTGACTATGGAATTACAGGAACCTTTTAAACCCCACCCCATTTTCTAGTTATTGAAATTGGCCTCTTATTTTTTGTTTTAATTTTTCACTTTTTTGCCAATTTTTTTTTCTTTTACATTAAATGTAATTGGCAGTTTAGTTTACCAATAAACTTATTTATTAAAAATTTAACGTTTTAGTACCAATTGTATCAAGGTCATTGAATTTAATTGAATGGCAAATAAGAATTTAAATTTTAAGAATTAAGAAGCATTAAAGTGATATGTTTAGCTCAAAAGCTTTTTAAAAACTGTTTCAGCAAGCTGAGACATAAAATCACTATCTTCCCTCCTATGTTAGTATTAATGGTAAACATGTTATTAGTTTCATTACTCTAATGAAGGGGAAAAAAATATTTATTTTAATACATCACAGTTTGAATTTGATAGTTAAAGACTAGAGGCACACCATTGAAATAAAGCATACTATGTTTATAAAATTATATATATATATTTTTTGAAATAACAAATAAAAATAAAAGAATTTGAATAGATGTTTGACTAACAATAATAAAAAGAATAATATTTAAATAAAATATTTATGTTATAATTTTGTAATTAATGTATCCTTTTATTTTTTCAGACTATTGTTAGCAATCCACAATATCCTTCATTTTTATATCATGCTAGAAAAAATTTTCATCAGAATTTTAGGAGATGGAGAATCACAATTCATTGCAGTAAAAACTACACATGTATATATTTTCATGTCATACCAATGGATCATTTTGCATATTTTGATGTGTGTGTATATATATAATATATATATATATATATATATATATATATATATATATATATATATATATATCTATATATATATATCAGGGTTCATTCTAGACTAAAAAAAGGGCAGGGTGCTAAAAATTGAAAAGGGCACTATACTTTTAAAAAAAAGGGCAGCAAGTTTAAAAAAGGACATTGTATTTTATAAAAAGGGCAAATATCTTACCCTTCTTTGCATAGTTAAAATGAATAATTATATATAAGTTTACTTTTATCACTAATCACAATTATAATTATCAAATGTATAACTACAATTTTCCAAGGAAAAAAGGCTACAGTTTGAATTGAAAAATTTAAAAAAAAATTCAAACGAGGTTTTTTTCCTTTATCTCAATATTTCTTAGTTCACTAAAAATATATTTAAAATTTTACACATACCTTTGAAAGACCTGGGGAAACAACTGAAATTTTTCAGATATGTTTTTCTTTCTCGAGTTGATGATTAGAATAACTATTTTCAGATAAAATATGAATATTAATCTTGAAAATAAACTTATTATGTATCTGGCTCTCCCTTATAAAAAAATGAAATAAACTGCGTTTTTAAGCTTAACTGTTGAAAACGAAGTTTTGAAGTATATACATAAAAAACAATATTTACAAAAAAAATTGCAAAATAAAATTCATACTTCCAGTCATTTTAAATAAAAAAATACTGAAAGTTTTATACTTGAATTCAGTCGCAGCAATAATATCAAACTTACACGTTAATGGCAAATGTAGTAATATTTCTTTTAACATTAGTGTTCTAGTTTTTTTTTATCAATAAACCTAATAATATATTTGTTGAAAATTAAAGTCGTTCAATTATTAGAATTCATTTGAAAATAAAAAAAACTAATACTTTTAAAAAAAGAAAAAATGCCATTTTTATGAAATCATGCAATACAAAAATTCATTTTAAAGATAAATTCTAATTAAAAAAAAACTTCAATGCTCGCAGAATGAAAGTAAGAAAAAAATTTGTGTTGAATTAAGTAATATAAATTCAAATTAAATATTTTAATTGAAGAAAACTTATAAGTTTTCAACAAAAACCTAAAATAAAAACAAAACTTATAGTTCAAAATAAAATTCAATACTTATTTGGTAATGTACTTTATTATTTCATTTTATTAATTCATAGATTTTTTTTTATTGAAAATGATTACTTAAGCAACAAACAGTGAGCAGTTTAAAAATGCACGTTTTCCACCACTTATGAATTTCTCAGGTTGCTATCATATTGCATTTAAATTAAGGATTTAATGAGCATTTGGCACTTTAGTCAACAATTCAGTTAGTTAAATGAGCAGTCAAATATTCCTCAGAATATTTCTTTAAAAATATATTTTTCTGAGTTTTTTTTTTTCTTCTTTTGAATTTGTATAGATATGATAAAAAATGTAAAATTGTATTTTGACTATATTATAGTATTGTTTATTATAAGAAATAGTTTTAACATAAATTTCAAAAATTTTAAAATCCATGTTTCTGCACATGGCTTGCAAATTTATCTTCTAGAAGACTAAGGGAAAAAAGGAAGTTGGAAAACAAGATTACTTTATTCTGAACTACAAGTTTTTGAATTACTGCTTTTTAAAAAAAAAAAAAATTTTTTTTTTAATCAGACAAATCTATTTCGTTATTTTTTCGATACTTCTAATTCTGAGAATTGAGAAAGATTTTTTTTTTTTCATTTTTGCTTTTTTTCTATTCTGTTTCAGAGCATTTCTGTTGACTTAGTTCTTTTTTCTTGACTTTTTCTGCTGCTTTTATTATAACGCAGCATTTTAACAGAACGTCTCATACTATTAATTTATTATCACTCTTTCCCTGTACTGTTATATAAATAACTGGAAATATAGAAAACTGATTTTCAGTGTTAAAAGTTTGTTTTAGGAACCAAGAACAATTTGTTTTTTCTGTTTTTCTTTTTCATTAACTTTTCTTTTTATAGGCATTTTTATTATGACACAGCATTTTTTTCAATGAACGTTATTAATAAACTTTTCTTTAAAAAAAAAAAATGAGGAAAAAAATTCCTTTTTGCGTGTTGTAATAACATCGTAGTTACAAAATCACGTGGAAAAGTATGGCAATTCAAAAAAAAAATAATAAATTTATAATAATTACTTAAATTTATGCTGAACTCAGCAAGAATAAAGTTTGTCGAATGTGAGATTTAAAATTCGCATGTCGTAATTTTATAGTACGTGGGAATGCATAGCAATAACTACCGAAAAAAAAAAATAGCTTAAAAGAAGAAAGAAAAGCAAAAAAAAGAAGGAAAAAAATTACTTAGATTTAAGATTAAATTGTCACAAATAAATTGCACCAAAAAGTGTTTATTGAAATTAATAAAAAATTCAGGATTTTCGAAATCACGTTACAAAGTGGAAATAAGTGTTTAACAAAATAATTTATATTTACGATGAATTCGAATTAAAGAAAGCGCGTTAAACATACGTTTACTATTGAATCTATTAAAATTGAACGTGTCAAAACGCGATGACTCAAAAGTGCGATTAAAATTTTTTATTGTGATCAGTAGCTCTCACGGGCCGCACTACAGTAGTAGGCGGGCCGCAGGTTATGCACCCCTATGATAATTAATTGCAAGGAAAGGGTAAATAAGACTAAAGGAATTTACAGAGCAACAATAAAAAAATAATAGAAAATAAACTTTTTTATAGTTACGAAGCTGTTTAAAAAATTTATACAAATAAATCTGTGTGAAATCAAAATTAAATCCAAATTAATGTAAGAACATTTTTGAACACAAAAGCGCTACCGAAAGCTACAAACACTACCGTTGTTTTTTAACACAAAAACGCAATAAACAGTTAAAATATCCAATACATGAGCATCAATTAAAATATTAATTATAGGAAAATAAGATTGCAATGAAGTGTTACAATAAAAATAAATTATGCACAAAAAAAACATTAAAAAAGGCATATTTTTAATTTCAAATCACTCTAAAAAGAAACTAACAAATCAAAGTACAAGCAAAAAAAATAAAAGATAAAATCGCATATTTTTGTCTGCTAAAAAATAAAATAAATTATCCTAAAATATGAAACAAAGCTGCAAGACAACGAAAAATAAACGGAGAAATTATTAATAAAAAATAAACGAACTAATAAATAAAAAAACTTCTCAAAAACTAAGTCATTCTGTAAAAATTTAATAAAAATACTACCCAATAATCTGCATTGAAGCGAAGTAAAATCGTACTTCATCAATTCATGAACTTTTGCAAGAAGAGAAGGAAAAAAAACCCGAAAAAAAATAATAAAAATGCACTTAGTCAAGATTTTCTGTTACAAAAAAAATTATTATAAATAAGATGGATAAATAGATAAAAAAAGAAGTATAAATTAAGATGTTAAGGAAACGAAATTAATAATAAATAACTAAAAAAAAGAAAATTGCTTTCATGATAAATACTAAATCAGCACAAAAAGTAATACTATATATTAAAAAAAAAATGTATATAACTTATAACTTATCTGAAGTGTAAGAAACTAACGCTCGCACTGTTCAATTTTCTTAACCATTGAATGACCATGGAACAGCCTAAGTGATTCTCTATTATAAATCACTGTCACTGAGGGAAACACACATTGAGGGAAATTTATGGTGTTTTTAAATGAAATTTAAAGATGTCTGGTGAGTATATTAACAAATTTTCCTTAATGTTTAGGCATTTTTCTTTAGAAAATTATAAAAATATAAAGTTTAGTTATTGTTCATGTTTTGAAAAAATCGACTTTTGTTTTTGTTATGCAATGAATAAGTTGGATTTTAGCATTCTTCAAATTGAAAACAGTTGCTTGTATGATAAAAAATGTATTGTAATGTTATATTTATTCAATCTGAAATATATTTTATATGTTTTTTAATGTATAGTCTGTCCTCTATTTAACGTTGTCACTAAATCCGATTAATAAGTTGGTTATATGGAAAATTCATTAAGTAGAAAATCACCTGTTGACGTACTTAAACAACACAAAACGAGTTTTTACATTCGTAAACACTGGAGATGATAAAAAAAGCAATTGATACACTTGAAAACTAGTATCTACTATTTATTTTATAAATCTTAATCATTAAAGAAATCTGCATTGGAAACAGGAAAAGAACTAAACATTATCTAGTGTTACACTATCATGCTAAATATTTTTAACCAAAAAAAGCTAAATTTGTGTATAAAATTATTGTTGCATTTATAATAAAAGTAATTTTAAATATACGTAAGCGTATGCGCTCTTAACTTTAATTACTAGCGATAAAATCCATTAAGTTTGTCTGAGTTTTTCGTTTGAAATACAAACAACGAGGGAAAGGAATTTTACTGCTTTCTTTAAAAGTTAAGTGGCATCAAAAATCAATTCAAAGTCATATCCCCCATAAAATGAGCTAACAAGTTTGAAATCTTTTGGGAAAGTGGATCTCAAAGGAAAGTACGTTAAATAGAAAATTCACTTTGCTATTTCGAAGTTATTTTATGAAGAAATTTCCAAAATTTTCTTAATTCCTCGAGAAAAAAAATCTCAAAATAGAGAAGTTCGTTAAATAGAAGTTATTAAAAAAAAAAACTTTATTAAGAAAAAAAAAAGGAATGGAAAAAAATTTACATTTTTTTTTCTTTACAGGATGCAGCTGCCAATTAAAAATACACTAATCAGATCATTTCTTATTATATTATGGAAGATAAATTAATTTCTAATTTTTTATGGTGATGAATTCAGGGGTCATGCACTTATTTCTTGTTTTCAACAGGTGCAGTAATAAACTTTGTAGGGGTTAGTTCACAATTATTGATGTGCCTCTTTTATTTAGTTCTTAAAATGATCAATTCTAATATTGTCTTTTAATTGGGGAAATTAGGTTTATTCACTAAAGCACATTAAGCAGCATATTTACTGTGTTCGAGATTATTTTAACCTTCCGTTAGTCGCGCGCACCTCACAGGTGCATCCCTACTGCACTTCCACCTCCTTTGCCGTCAATAGATTTTTCCGGGGGTCAAGCCTAATGTTATGTTCCTAACTTTGGATTACTCAAATGTCCGTGTAAAACCGACCTTAGAACATGTCGATGGAGAGTTGGAACCGCTCAAATCACCCCTCTGGTGCAGCGCGACCATTGACGCAAGTATTATGGATATAATATTTTTATGAATTAAATATATATATTTTATCTCATTTTCTGTCCTTCTCAACGTAGCAGGTATAAATGGTCAAGTTATATACACAGAAAATGGTTACGGAGTAAAAAACCGCAGAACCTTCTTGCGTCAATTGGTTGAACATCTTGTGATGAAGGAAGAGATCCGACGCGGGAGCAAGAAAAATTTATCTTCGGTACTTCGCTAAATAAGTTTTTTGATATTTATCTCTCTAAAGAGTCTTAAATTGGTAACAATTAACTATTTAAACTAGACTAAATTTCATTTGGCTTTCAAAAAATCAGAAACACCTCATAGGTGCAACGCGATTAACCATGTCGGAAACAACAGCGCGACTAACGGAAGGTTAAGCAAAATGGAACATTAAATAATTAATGTATGAATAAATACTTTAGATAATTATGTGTTAATGCAACTAGAACTTCTTTGATAGTTAAGGATTTCCTTTTCTTTTTGTCCTTTAAAAATATTTTTTATTTATAACAGTTTTAGACCAGGCTCGTCTTATGTTGTATAGAGAAATGAAAGTTGGTATGAAAACTGGGTACTAACCTTTTAGTTAAAATCTATATAATTTGTATACTTCTACAAAATTCATTGAGTAAAAATTATTGCATCAAATATTGTTGTATTGCACACACCTGTTAATAAAGCATGTTTCTTATTCAGCTCGTGTAGCAAGGTATTCAGCGAGAGCAAAGAACGAAGGAAATGTCCCGTCTGCAGTCTGGTACAGCCGAAGAAATCAATAAGCATGTGGCTTTCTGCATACAGGTTCATTTATTCATTCTTCTTTTAAATAAAATTTGCTGTTTCTCTTGGTTGTTGCCATTGTCCCTATAACTAGTAATTTAAATATCACAATGTATTGTCAAAAAATATCTATAATAGTTTTACAATTTAACTAATTCCTATTATTCTTGCATCTGTCAATTTTTTCGTTGTCCAAATAAAATTTATCAACACTCACAATATCGTGTTTATTAATTATCATTACGTGTAATATTTTTCATTGCTACTTTTTGATGTTTGATATCTTGTGACAGGATTTTTTCCCTAAAGAATAACATATTGAATGTTCACACAAGTTCGAAAAGGTTTTTAGTATTTGATATCACTGCAATATGAAGGGGGAAAAATAATAAAACTAGTGATTACGCATCATATGAAGATTTTTACGAGCTTACCATATTATTGCTTTATTTTTAGGCAAACATGTTGATTTCCGGATAATTTCTTTTCCAAGAAAAGAAAAAGTTTTTAGCAAGTTAAAACTATTTTATTTTATTTGTGGAAAAGATAAATGTGTTCAAAAGTTTTTATTTTCATCTTTACTATGACTTGGAATATCAAAAACTTTTACAGTTGTAGTATCTGCTTTTGTCCTGTACCTTAAAAAATGATTAGGTAAATATAAAATTGTTTATAGATTTGTAGGAAAGGTTTTATTAACTATGCCATCTATCTTAAGATATCCCAACATAGAATAGAGTTAATATGACTGGCGAGTTGGAGTTGTATTTTTGTAGTGGTAGACACACTACAGTACTTTCCCATCAAAATTTTTATCTGTGATAGAATTCAATGAGGGATACCGCCAGTTGATTTATTGCTGCTTCATGCTAAGCCAGGAGAGCTGTATTAAGATCACCAGGCTTGGAGAGCTGTATTAAGTTCGCAGCTGCTCTTGTGTTGCAAAAAGCAGTTGAGTGTATGTAAGCCGACACGCTGCGTGATGAGGGCAATTATGCAGTCACAAATAGCAAGAGAACTGTTTGATGTTTACTATCTGCCGAAGAAGGCGCATTCAAATCAAAATAGGTGTGTACAGATGGCATCTCAAATGTAGGGCAAGTATTATCGACCGTGCCATCTTTCATCAATCTAAAGGTACCAGAAATTGAGACAATTTGCAGACTTGATCTCTAGAAATACTGGACTGATTTTAATGACATTTGATGAATGTACATATATTGATACAATACAAAATAAGTAACCATTCAACAATTGTAATACACATGCATGATCGTGCGTAACACTCGTTGGAGTATTAAATTGCCGCTGGACAATTCTGGCCACAGGAAATGATAATGTTCCTTATTTCACATATGAAATCACGCTGCAAGGCCTGTACATCTGTGAGAGAGGACCATACCCCCTATTAACTTTTTTGTTTTGTTAATTCAGCAACCACTATTTAATATCTTCTGGCTCCAACGAGTGTTTCGCACGATCATGCCTGTGCATTACAATTGTGAAATGGTTGTTTTGTATTGTATCAATGTGTGTACATATCAAATTTTATTGAAATCGTTCCTTGTAGTTACAGAGATAATCGACCAAGTTTGCAAATTCTCTTAATTTCTTACACCAGTGTGGAATTGAGTTAACTTGTTTTATACTAATGAATTATAATTGTATTTTTGTAGTTGTAGACAGACTATAGATTTAACTAAATCTTCTTCTTTTTTGAAGGACGAAGATTCTGATGTTAATGTCGATGATACTGACAGCTTTGAAAAGTATGAAATGGGTGATGAGACTGGAATACGACCTTTTAGTTTAGTTCCTGGAGGATATAGATGTAAGAATTACTTCCTGTTTTTTTTTCTCTATAAAACGTATAAACATACATTTTCTTTTGATTAATCTGTATTTTATTGAATTCAGGGTATCCGCACACCTGGAAAGTCATGAATTTCGGTATTGAACAAAATTTGTCATGAAATGTCATAAATTTTACTATTTTTTTTTAAAAAAAATCATGAAAAGTCATGGATTTAGATCACCGAAAAATCTTATTTTTAAAATGGAATGTACCCCCTCCCTCCAATTTCATGGTGTTCCGAATATCTGAATTTGTAACAAAACCCCCCTCACAGTCATATTTTATTGAAACATAAAATGTTATTTTCATGTTCTTTAAAAATCATGGTGTTCTTTAAAGAAAATGAAAGAAAAAACATCTCTAGAGCAAATTATCTTTTAAACTTCTGTGATTTCAGAATTTTTGTTATTATTATTTTTATTTTGTCAATTTACAATTTTAGCTGAAGCAAGCCAGTCATTGGCGAATTTTTTCATTCCAAAATGAGAACAGAAAAATCAGGAGTATTTCTTTCCTTTCCGATGAACAGTAAAAGTATCTTAAGACTGTAATTCCGCAGAAAAAAAGAAGAAAAAATTATTTGCTTTTGTATTTTTTTCAGCTATTTTAGTGCTTCATCTCTTTCTTTACTATGTTTTTTTAAATTTAAAATCTGTAAATATGAAGATGCAAAGTTATGGTTATACCTATCAGTTCAATGAATGTTATTATAATGCTTTTTTTAATTTATTGTTGTGTTTTTGTCGGGGGAAATAGTAACTTCGTTAAGTCATGAAAAATTCTTGGAATTAATCATGGAAAGTCATGAATTTGAAAATCTAAAATGTAGCAGATACTCTGTGAATTCAGCATATTTTTTAATTTTAGTATTGGGAATTCAGTAAACTCTAGGTTCATTTCTTTAACACGTTGAATGCCACATTAATTTTACATGTCTTGCCTGTCTGCCAAAATGATTTTCTCTGTATGCATTGCATATTTTGATGAAATATTATGTACAACAAAACATTTAATTTTTGCAATCATTCGTGTAATCAAAATTTACTCGAATTATGTGTTTCTAATAATCTTGGCTTTGCCAGTCACCAGTGACCCCCATGGCATTCAACGTGTTAAATCAACTTGACTTAACTTATTTTAGGCCAACCATATACATTTTATAGAATGTGGTGTTATTTTCATTGAAATATGCTTATATTACATTCATTAAGACACACAAAAAAGTTTCATGCATGAAAAATTATATTTTATTTAAGAAATAAAATGGGGCGTATAGGCACCATTCACCAAATTAATGAACAAACCATTTAGTTAAACACTTGCTTTTTCTATGGAATTTTTTCATTTACTGACTTGCAACTTTAATCCATCATAAGAACCTAATGATAAATCTCAAAAGGACTAATTATACATTTCCAAAAAATTTCATTTGTCAATAACCATTTTAAGTTGAAAAACTTTGGCAGTTTTAAAATTTCTCAATAAAAAGTGTTTACTCCAATTGAATTACTATTAATTTTTAGGGTGTCTTAAGAACCCTTGACAATAGCAGAAAAATAAAATTAGTGAAAAATATACGTCACAGTGAATAAAATGTTTTTTATTTAAATGGTGTGTTTGTGCCCCTTTCTCCAAAAATGAGTTACATCAATTAAAATCAACTAATATTTTTAAAAATCATTAGTTTGAATCAAATTTTTTTGCAAAAAAAATCTTTCAATGAAATTTTCATAGTTTTATTTATAAATATATTGCTCTGCTAATAAGTTTTAAGCAAAATTACGTTAGTACTAATTCCTATGCATTTTAAAACTAGGGATGGATAATTTAACTGTTTAAAAACACATTCTTAAAAAGTGCAATTAATTTTAATATTACAAATACATTTTTATATCATAAAATTATCTTTGTTTAAAGTGTAATTTTTTAAGAAAAAAAATTTATTACTTTATATTTAGAGATGATTGTGCTCTGGATTTCCGGACTTTTCGCTAACCATGATCCGTAGGTTTCTGGAAATCCAAGGTCCAGAAGTTTCAAGAAATCATTGACCTCATTAATGTATAAAAATTCTTGTATATTTTATTTAAAAATATTAGAACTAGAATTTATACTTGGCATTTCTTTCATTTATAAATATATTTTCTCGAAGAATAATAAATGTGATTAGAGATAAAAGTAAACTTATACATAATTCTTCATTTAAATTATGCTCTATATAATTTATTTAGAATTTCATGTTTTGAAGATATCAATGGTTTAAATTTATAAAGACATTAATTTTTTGAAATGGGTTATTAATGATTTTACTCAAGAAAATTTCAGGATTTTTGAGTTAGGTTCACAATCACCCCTGTATATTTGTAAACCTTTAATAAAAGTATAAAAGGTAAGGGAGTCTCTATTTAGACATTTCCAAAAATTAACTTAATGACCATGAAATTATTGCATTGATTCATTTGTTATCTTTAATTTTTTCAGTAGTTCATTATGATGCATTTGTATATATTATGTGCGATAAAATAGATTTTTGTGCAATAATATTGTTCGAAATTATTTTAAATAATATTTTTTACTATAATTGCCTTTATAAAATTTATCTGATTAATTAAATTTAATTATTCATTTCTAAAATAATCCCTTTTTTTATGTCTATTTGTGGCAAGCAGAGATTTAGGACACATTTTAAACCGTCCTGTCCGAAACCATTGAATTCACAATTTAAAAAAAAAGCGAAAAATGAAAGGTTAATTTTTGAACAGAATGAAGAAAAAATTTTGTTTTATTAAAAAAGTTTATTATTGTTTTTAATATAGCATTATTTATCCATATGCAAAAGCATAATTTATCAGTATTAAAAGCATATTTATTCATATTTAAAGGTATTCACTTTTGTTGTTCATTGAATTGTGGAGCTTCATAAGTTATAAATCTTTTCTTATTTCCATTAAAAAGTTACAGCAAATTGTATAAAAAGTTTACAATATTTATTAATCTATGTAATTATGTGTACAATAGTTATTCATGTAGAATTTTTACCTTTCTCCAACGTTCAAGGTTTAGGACATTCTAAGACAGTTTTGAACACCCATAAGTCTTGTCCAAATTTTGCATCTAAAACCTCAACCCTGATTTCAAGTGAACAATGATTGTGCAAAATTTGAATTCCATTTAAATTATCTTTTGTTCTTTAAAATGAATTTTAAGTAATTTTTTAATTTGTGTGAAAGGAACTGAGTATATTTTTATGATGGCCATTCCAAGAAATCAGTGTTTATGTGAAATAGTAATTCTTTAATTTCCTTTATGTTTTAACAGCTCTGCATGGAGATTCTGTTAGACAGGCAGCTGAAGATGAAGATCTGAATATAGATGTTGATGATACAATATTCTATGGGGACCCTCAGTATCCTTTTTATTCCATCAATACCTAATTTGTATTTTAATGTCATTTTACAAAGGTATTTTTATTTGTGAAACTAGCAGGGAAAAGGTTAGCCTGGAAAAAATTCTTGAGTAGGTCCACCCTGGGCTGTCGAGCCATTGATGATGATTTTTATTTGGAAATTTCATTTACTTTTCTTGTGGTGCCCAAGATACCTTTACTTTTATAATTTTATGTTGAGCAATTATTGTTGCTTGAATCTGGTGCATAGCATTTTTGAAAGGTGTTTAAAGGTGCTTATTTTCGTTTTTTAAAAGACCTTAAAGGTGCTTTATTCATTGGGTGTTTTTAAAAAGTGCTTAGTTTTCCCTTTTCTAAAATAAGATTTTTTTTCTTTACTATGTCTATTTTCGCCACATATTATGCAAAAGCTTGCTTTTCACTTTGTATTCAATGTTTTCACAATTCATTCAACCACAATCCATTTTGACCTACTGTAGGTCAATAGTAAGGTCAAATTATTTTACATGTTTGATGAAATGCTTGCGAGTCTACTGAGCTGATTTCAGTGAGATTTTGGCATTCTCGTGCTATCCTACTTCATTTTGCAAAATATTCTCAGTTTCAGTCTTCATTTTCCACCCTCTGAAATCGAATCGAAAAATCTCTCGATCTTTTTATGGTGACTGATATAATCAAGAAAAGTAATTATTTTATCATGATCATGAAAAGTATTTTGTGTTTTGTTAATGTACATAGTGCTTAAAAATATTTTTTGAGTACTTAAAATGACTTAAAAGAAGCTTATTTTTGTTGAAAGATTTGGCCACGCAGCCAGGCTATATATTAGTGAAATTGGCACTTATTTTTTGAGGAATATCATTTCAAAGGCAAAATAAAAATAAATACATGCAATAAGTTATCTAAAATAAAACTTTCTTCTGCCATGAGGCCTTTGAAATATGGAATTCTAGAAAATTCGATATTTCAAGGTCCTTGTGGCAGAAGAATATATTATTTTATAGAATTATTTTTTTTTTCTGGGCAGTTTTACATCTTTTTCTTTTTTATTTTCAAAGGGGTTAATCCTAAACTGCTAATTTCTGTTTTATTTAAATAATATAGGAGTAGTAAGAAATATTTTTGCTTTAATTAAGTATTTAAATTTGAAACCCTTTTACTATGAATAAATATCTTAAACTGTGTTCCTTTTATTATTATTTTCAGTACTTTTTAAGCAAAATAATTTTTTGATATAAGTTTTTTGATTGCAAAAAAAAATGGTTTTTAATAATATATTTTTTTGCAAAATGTGAAAGAATTTTATAAAATTCATACTTCATTTTGTTTTTAGTCCAACAGGTGTTTTTTATTTTACAGTCAAATGACAGAATATTTGATTTCAAATCCCAGTTTGTTGCTGCATCATTTTGTACTAATAACTGAACAAATTTAGCTGAAAAACAGTTTAGTTACTCTATTTGCAATTAAAAAAAAGTATATCATATTATAAGGAAGCTTTTGTGATGTTTGTATGATAGCAGATAAAATATTTTTTAACCAGATAAAAGGGACAATTTGCACTTTATACTATACATCTAGTTTGTCTATGGTAAGAACTCCCCTTGCCACAAAGTCTGAGGCTTTCTGCTGCTATGGAAACAAGACTAGCGCATTTCAGGGAGGGTAGCTTCTCGTCACTCTAGAGCTAACACAATAGACCGAAGAAAAAGTTCATTTCTCTTGCTGACTGGAGCCAAAACTTATCCTAAACAGTGACCCCACACCCCTACTTGAAATAGTTTTACCTCGTTACCAAAGTCACCGCCGCAGGTCCAGACGAGTGGCATGGGACTTCAGACAAACTCTATTTGTTTGATAACCATTGGTTAAAAGTTACATTGTAAATTCGTTCTGTAGCTCCACAGCATGTTATTGTATACTTCTCTAATTACAATGTTTCCTTAAATAAAATTTGATATTCTGAAATCGATGTGATTCCTAATACGTCATCTGAAAAAGATAGATCAGATTTGGAACAGCTTCGAAAGGCGGTGTAATTATTACTTTTATTTTATTTGTATATATTGGCATGCTTTATTTTCAATGTTAGCTATACTATTATTTTTCAAGAAATGTTTTGATAATTTCAGTGTACCTTATAAGGTTGGTATATTGCTGCACACTAGTACAAGATTCTGTCCTTTTTTTAATAATTTAATCAAGTAAAAATAAAATCTAAATTTTTGAAAAATTCATATTGATTTAATATTTCTCCCCGGCTTGCTTCGGAACAAGTTATTACTCAATAATGAAGTGAGCTATCTATGGGCAGAACTTTATCCATAGAATTGATGGTGACTCATGGTCTGAAACCATGAGTATGATTGCTCCCCCTTGTCACTTGATTTAATTTTATATTTTAAAACCGTAGTTGATCAGTCGACCCAATTTTGGGTTTGCGTCTACTGATGTCCAACTCCATAGTCTTATACTTTTAAACCCAATCTAGAAGACAAGGAAGCTCCTATATCAGTATCCCCAGAGGTGTGATTTGTTATGGGAACACGGAGGACTTTGTGACTCAACGATCTTTTGGACATGGGCCCAGTGCCCTACCGTTACTACAGCTACTAATTCTGCATGCATTATTATTATTATTTTTTTATGCTTATACATAGCTGCAAACTCAATTGCATTTTCCAATAGGCTACAGTATTTTGCAAGTTTCTTCTGGTTTAATAAAAATTCTCCTGGTTTTACTGCATTTTAGAAAATTCCCTAAAATTGAGTAAGTTTCCTTAAAAAAGTCCCTATTGAAATAGAATTTTTGTGCAGATTATTGCTTGCTTGAATATTTAAATAAGTGTCACTAATTTTAATTATTAATTGCTAATTTTAATTATTAATTATTGATTCTAATTTTAATTATTAATTGCCCAAAAGAGAATAACATAAAAAAATATGGGGTTTAACTATTCACAAGGAAACAATCATAGATTTTAGCTTTCTTGTATTGATATCAGAAATAAATTAAATGAACCCTTTTTGTATAATATTGCTCATGCTTCAGAAAAATGTGTTTTTACAAAAAATTTAGATTTAGTCCTTACTAATTTTTAACTCTTTCAATTTTTGTATCTACAATATAAGCATTTTGAGAATGACTTTGAAATTTGTCATGATAGCAAACATGTCCAGTTTTTACTCTTATTTTTTTATAGCATTAAGTTACAAAATTACTTTAGTTAGTTAAAATAATAGTGCTGATATTGTTTTCATTGTAAAGTTCTGTTGGAAAAAAAGTTGCATTTCGGGTTAGTAGCGTGTGTGCTTAAAAAAGAGTTAGTACAACTATCATGCATTACCTGCAAAAATATTAAGTTTGTATTTTTTTTTCCTTCCAGAGATTCATCTGCACGTCCTCAAAATTGAGAGATAAGTCATAAATGGTCTAAAGCAGGTAAGTAATTAGTTTTATCTTCTTACATTAATTTTTTGTTTATGTGCTTAGATACAGATAAGTTTGATAACATTTATAGGTAAAAGGGGGCAATAGAGGGCACTGACCAGGGAAAATGTGTATTGATATTATTTGATAAATTGTGATTGATTAAATGTGTTCTATATTTTAGTCACTGACCCACAGACCAGTAATATTTTATTTTCTCAATTTCTACCTCCATAAGTATGGTTCCCTGTTACATACCTGTCAAGCTTCCTGTTTTTTAACGAAAACTCCAGTATTTTACGATTATCTCCTGTTTATCTGTATATTCTCGAATTACTCCGTATTTGCTGAAGAAATTGTAATAAAAAAAGTTTGGTAATAAAATATCCGCTGATGGCAAAAATACTTCACTTATTCGTCAACAAATAGTGCTATTGCCAGTTCTGCAGTAGTAATTATAGATAATGGTTTAAAAAATCTTCTTTATATTAAGATTTATATATATATTTATTACTTTGCTGAATGTAAATGCTTAAATTATTTCCAATTTTGAATTTCTCTTTTTGACTGACATGATAATGCATGATGTATCAAAATTTTACTCATAGCCCTAAAAAATGTCATTTGTAAAATCTCCGTTATTTTTTTATCTTCTCCAATGTTGACTTGTATTCTGTTATTTTTATACAGGCCTAACACTTTTATTTTGAAAATTAGGTAGTTTAGTAGTTACTGCAGTATTTTGTCTCTTCATTTAGCAACATTTTTTAGCCTCGAGATGGTTGGCATCGATAAATTACCTTCTCAAAACAGTGCTATTAGATTGAGGTTATGGTGACCTATAGTTTGTCTGTGATAAGAACTCTCCTGACTCAAAGTCTGCTGCTATGGAAATAAAAATGGCGCATTTCCTGGAGTTTCTCTTCAATCTAGGACTAACACAATGGAAAAAAATTCCCTTTCTTTCACTGAACCGAGTGATACCCTGTCCTAAACAGTGACCCCACAGTACTTAAAATAGTTATACCTCGTTACCATATTCACCGAAAAATGGCTAAGAGAGTTCTTACTTTAGCTGGCTTTTCCTTCTTGTGAAGTGCATGCTTGTAACAAATTTTGAGCAGATCAATTAAAATTGACTAGAGAATATATATAAATTCTGATATCATATTGTTTTAATCTTTTATTATCTTCAGTGTTAAGAGTATTTAGAATAATATTATGAAATACTTTCACTAAAAGTATTTCATAATATTCTAAATAAAATTATTATTATGATATAAGATTATACTTATTTCGTGGATTTTTCTTACAGACTCAGATACTGAAATCTCAGAGTTATCAAAGTGAGAAAACATATTTGTTTTTACCTCTATTATCAAGGTTCCCTTTTTGTTCTGTAAGGTAAAAGATTTTTATTTGTTCTAGAAGTCTAACTGATTCAGATCCAGTGGTTTCATCATTGAAAGAAAAGATCAAATCTCTTGAAGATCAAGATAAGAATGTTCGGTGTCTCATTTGTTTGGTAAACATCATTTTATGCATTTACATTCTTTTTTTAAAATAAGTATATTTTATTTGATATGTGGCAGAATCGTGGTGACACAGCGACATTGTTGCAGAACATTCCTGAGTTCTTGTAGAAAGATTTTTCCTTTGGGAAGTAAAAAAACTTTGGTTTTATTTTCTTCAGAAATTTTTAAAAGAATTTTCTTATCTCCACAGAATTATAGTCAAACAATACCTTTCTTGCGCGTTGGAGTGAAAAAAGAAATATTAGTGATTTTTCTGTCATTTGAGAATAATGAAAGAGTAATGAAGTAAAAATCTTTGATTTTCTTGTCTGCAGAAATTTTCGTCCTTTTTTTTAATGCAAATATTACTATTGATTTCAACATAGTTTTAAAAATAAAATATTTTTAATTCTGTATTATTTGTTACAGCAACTGAATCTAAAAAAATGAATTTAGTAACCCGTTTTTGAAGAGTCTGATTTGCGTGATTTTGAAGTCGATCTTTTGTAACAGTAGTTAATGCTGCGGATGTCATGATTTTTTTTAATGGGATGAGGATTTACAAAAGCCGAGAAAAATAAATAATTAGTTCTTCCCCCCCCCTACAAAGTGCAAGACTATCTACATAGTATTAGAATAATAAAAAATATTACGTATTCAATTAAAAAAGTTTTTTTCTTTCTTTGAAATTGACGTTTCTGTTTTTCAATTTAGTAACATGTTATTTTTCAAAGTATTTTGCAGAAAGATATTAGTATTAGAGGGGCATGTCGCGGAAAGCCCAAAACAATTCTGCCACAGGGTAATTGGGAAATGAAAAGTAAGAGTTTTCTTTAAAAAAAAAAATTTGTTTAGATGTTAATCACTTGTGTGGAAAAATTATTTGATAAAGCTGATTTATGTTTTCAGTATCGGACTTTTAATTCTTCTAATTTTGAACACGAATTCAAACTAAGCTAACTAGCCTACTGTTACCCTTATCGTTAAATAATTACAACATCTATTACAATTCAATTATTTCATAAAATTTTACCTTTTAGCGAAACTTTTCCATGTTTCCATTCTTCTCATTCTATTATTTTGTCATACCTGCCAAGTCTCCCGTTTATGAACAAAGACTCCTGTATTTTACGACTATCTCCTGTTTACTTGTATATTCTCAATTTTCTCCGGATTTGTCTAAGAAATTTTGGTGATACGAGTAAAATATCTACTGAGGAAAAAGATGCTTCTCTTATTCTTCAATAGATGGTACTATTGCCAGTTCTACATCATATTGAATGTTTACAGTTTAAGTAATTATAAATAATGGTTTAAAAAATCTTCTTTAGATGAAGATTTATATACATTTTTTTTTACTTCCGAAATGTAATTATTGTATATTATTTCCAATTTTGACTTACATAATTAACCATGATGTATCAAAACTTTACTAGTAGCCCAAAAAAATTTTACTAGTAAATTCTTCGTTTTATTATTTTTCCAATGTTGGCGGGTATGATATGTTTTTGCTCAGAAAATGTTATATTTGACCAAACAAATAAAGTAAAGACATTTTCTTATGAAAAATTGCATAGTATAGATAAAATACACTATGGATTACCTGATATATATCTTGAAAAGTCATGGAATTTTTTTCTTAAAATTGAGTTATTTTAATGTCATTTTAAAATATGTGAATGAGAAAAAATAGTTATCTGCAATTTCGTACTTATTAATAATTAGTAAAGTTGTAAACCAATGAAAAAAAAAATTTTTCAAACATTTCTCTTTAACGAAATAATTGAAATTTTCAAATGACTTTAGAAGCTGTAACTAGACCTTTTCCCTACTGTCCAAGTGTCAGGGCACTAGAAATACTGAACCAAGTTACAAATTTTATTAAAAATTTAATAAGGGACATTCACTAATTTACATTTGTAATCTAAATCTATTAAGATGTTCCTAGTTTGCTTGATTCCTTACATTTCTTTATAAATTCAGTATGATCGATAATATTAATCTTGTTAATGTTTTTGATCAATGTACATTTATAAATAACTCTTATTTAAATCTAAAATATTCAATCGATGACTTTTTTAAATAATATTTTAACTAATTATTAATTTGAATTAAAATTATTTTTTACATAATCAAATAAAGTTGTTATTAAATTTAAAAATAGAATAAAATCTCAATATGAATTTGTGCATAAATTGTTATTATTGTGGAGCTCTTTAAAAAGAAAAGAGCCTTTTCTCAGAAACTAGTTATTTTATTATGATCATGTAAAGTCTGTAAAAATGATTTTGCATTATGTTGGCAGGTATATATAAGAAATTCTTTTTTTTTTTTTTCGAAATTAAGGTGATAAATGTGGTTTTTCTTTGTAGGAATCTTGTACAAAACCTGTTGTATCCACCACCTGTTGGCATGTGCATTGTGAAGAATGTTGGCTCATGACAATGGTAACTATATTTCCTTCCTCAGAAGGCACTTACTTAAGCCTTCTGATAAAAGATATATTAATAATCATTTTTTTTTTAATTACTGAACAAAACTTTCATAAATGCAGATTTAGCAATTTTTAAATCAATACAAATCTTTAATATTTTAAAAACTTTTCAAACAAAAAACAATATTTAATATTAACTCAATAAATTAAATTTACATTTTTTATTTTTTACATTTGTTTTTTCCTCTCACTGTTGTGTTACTATAAGCTGTTATGTTAAAAAATGCTATAAAAAAATGGTCAAGTTTATATTTTTGGTTTCTTTTATGATTTAGTTTTTATTCAATTCCTATTATTACAGTTCACACTCTCCTTCTATCTTGTTCAAATTTTCAATCGTTTATAAAATACTTTTTTTTTCATCCACTTAAGTTCAAATACATTTTGTTTTTAAACTTGTAGTGGGTGTGACACTTGATGCTAATACAGTTTTTTCAATTACTAATTCATTCATTAAATGTAATTGATTAATTTTAGTTTTACTTGATAAGAAAAATTGTAATTATTTAATAAAAAGTAACTAAAATAAAATTTTTCTAGTTTACTTTTTTTTTTTTTTTTTTTTTTTTTTAAGTCTACTTGAAGTAAAATATTTAATTTTTTGAACATTTAATTAAATTAAAACTATGTAATTCTGTTTTAATTGATGTGTAAGTTTTTTTCTTTCGTGACATATTTTATAGCATTTTGACAAATGTATAGAATATTTACGTATATATATATATATATATATATATTCAAAAGTAGAGAAAACATGGAAAATATTACAGAACAAAGAAAAAAGGGGGGAAATTAAAAAAAATTTGGAAAATAAAAGATTATATTTTATTTTATAAAATTATTAGAAAAGATTTTATAATTTTTTGCGGATTTTTATAATTTTTTTTCGGATTTCTATTACTATTTTTCTTTTTTTCATTGTTCTGTAATTTTTTCCATTTTTTCTCTACTTTTTGAACTTATTTTATCAGTTCTATTTGCTTGCAGCTTATGCACAGTAAATAAAACTTTTTGTTTTTTTCTTTTTGTCTTTATTTATTATGCTATATGTATATATATATATATATATTGTTGCTTTAACGCTATATGATATACCAAATATGATACAGAAACGTTAGTTTTTGGTTCGACAATTGATTGTTAGGTGGAGCACTGGCAGTATGAATTTCTTAATTGGCTTTTAAATATTGATCTATATTTCAGATATGCTAAAGCAGTTTTGTAAAAACAGCTGAACTTTTAGCGCTATAATGCAACAATTATATTTACTATGTTAAATAAACATGATCAATATACTTTGTACATAAATTAGATTCAATTATTTTAACAATTCAATACGTAACAAACAGAGAATGAGGATATGAGAAAAAGCAAGCAACTACTTTACAAAGAAAATAATGTTAACTTCATTCTTTTGTTTTCAGTACTTTTAACCATTGATACAAGCTTCCTTTTGTGTTTAATTTGCTGAATTATTTATTGTTTAATTTGTTTATTTCTGATAGTTTTAATTTTATTGTTGGAAATGATTTTTTCTTTTAAAACAATTCTTGCTTAACCTCCAAATCTTTTTGATATGTCATTCTTGCTCATTTTAATTTATGACACAACTTGCCATGAAGGTTGGACAAAATAACAGAAGCACTTCTATGCAAACAGATTTTTTAATATTTTTCAAAAAATACTTAGAAAATTATTTAATAACTTTAGATGTGTTTAGTTCATGCGATTTCTCATACATATTAATAAAGTTTAAAGCTTTCAAAGGTTTGAGGAACTGACAATAAATTGCAATCGAAAAATAGTGTTTTTTAACACACTATGCAATAACAGCGTAAAATTTCGTAAGCCTAACTTAAACATTCATGGAAATATAGACATTTAAAAGAAAAAAAATATTGAAAATGCAAAAAGTTTCTAGTAATTTTGTTGTTTCTAGTAATTTAAAATTCCGAAATTGATATGAGGGCTGTAACTGCAATCTGGAAAATATGATCGTCATTGTCAAGAGAGCAATAAAAATTCTCCTCAATTTTAATGATTTTACTAATAATTGAATTACTATAATTATATGTATTATTATAGTAATGTAAATTTAATAACTCCTTAATATTAATTTCATTCTTTGCATATTTCACCATGTCTGTAACGGAGAAAACATCATTTTTAAAGACTCTTATTCTATGCACAGAGTGCAAAAAGGTTTCTTTAAAAATGGAACCTTTTTGCACTCTGTGCATAGAATAAGAGTTAGATTAATCATTATCATCAATGGCTCGATAACCCTGGGTGGACCTTGGCCTTCTGAAGATGTTTTTTCCAGTTTAACCTTTTTCCTGCTAGCGTTTTCCAGTTTTTACTTTTTAAGATCAAAAGGTCTTTTTCTAGGCCAATCTCAAATTTTGCCTGCTCTCTTTTGTGGTACGGTCTTCGTCCATTCTGATAGTGTGTCCTGCCCATTTTATTTTTTGTCGTTTAATAAAGTTAATAATGTCAGGTTCTTTATATGAGTGATAAAGCTCTAAATTTGTTCTTCTAAGCCACACAAACTTCAAAAATACTTCTCAAGTCCTTTCTCTCAAAGGTACCCAAAATAACTTATCCGTACAAGATAGGGTCCAAGTTTCAGAAGCATATGTTAAAATAGATCTTAAAAGAGATTTGTACAATAAAACTTTTGTTTTTCTATGAATTACATAAGATTTACATATTTTCGAATTCCATTCAAACATCTATTGGCAATAATAACTCTCCTTTGTATTTCCATTGTAATATTGTTCCTGTTAAATTAATAGTTTATTAAATAAGAGCAAAAATTTTAAATTCAAAGATATACAAATTTTTATATAACTTTAAATGACAAAATCTGCTGATTTTTACAATTCTGAGTGCAAAATATATTTGACTTGATTAAATAGTTCTACAAATAATTTAATTTATGAAAAAATTACATTTAAAAATCCAAAGTTTCAACTGCTTTCCCGACTAAACTATTCGGACCTAATCTTCCAAAAGGTATATCCATTTGGAAGAAGTACATACTTTTCAAATTTTCTCGGCTAAAAATATTATCTGCTCAAATTAGTTAGAATATGCAGCGTGTTTATAAAGTCCCGGACACATTTTGATGTTTAATAACTCATAAAATAATAAAGATGATTAAAATTAATAACATAAAGGGTTAGATAGACTCAAAAACTTCATGACCCTTGTCAATGAACTTCCACGTGTGCCCTCTTTGTCGCACGGAGAATATCAAGTCAATAGTCAATTTCACGCCAGGTAGCGGCAAACATGTTGGCATCCACAGTGGCTATTGCAGTTGTAATTCTGCCTTTTAAGTCATCAATGTTCAACACGATCTTCCTGTAAACATTGTCCTTTATAAATCCCCAAAGAAAAAAGTCCAGCGGTGTTATATCAGGTGATCTGGGTGGCCAAGGAATTGGACCTCCTCGCCCAATCCATCTTCCTGGAAAATGGTCATTCAAAGAGCTACGAACGATGATACCCCAATGAGGTGGTGCACCATCTTGTTTCAAAAAGACATATGGCTGAAGCTCTTCTAGTTGTGGAAATACTAAGTTTTCCAACATGTCTAAGTATAGGACTGATGAGACAGTCTCTTCTGTAAAAAAGAAAGGCCCAATGACTCGGTCCTGAATTAGTCCACACCACACATTAACCTTAGGGAAATCCCTTTGTGTCTCACGGTATTTATGGGGGTTTTCAGATCCCCATATACACACATTATGGTGATTAACAATGCTAGAAACATGAGAGGATGCTTCGTCGGAGAACATTATGCGCTTCAGAAAATCAGCAGCATCTTCTATCCTTCCTAACATATCTGTTGTAAACCTCTAAAAAAGAAGGGGGCGCACATGGAAGTTCATTGACAAGAGTCATGAAACTTTTTGAGTCTATCTAACCATTTATGTTATTAATTTTAATCTATCTTTATTATTTTATGAGTTATTAAACATCAAAATGGGTCCGGGACTTTATAAACACCCTGTATATTGTTAGGCACTCTTATCATTAAGGTTGCATTTTAGTAGGTAAAATTTTGATCAAAAGCGCTTCATTTTTTTTTTCTTTTCTTTTTAATTTTATTATTGTTTTTTTTTTCAATTCAATTCCTTTTATTACTTAATACTCTATTTATATCTCGCTCGAATTTGCAATTGTTAATAAAATACTTTTTATTTATCCACTCAAGTTGAAATACACTTTTAGTGGAGGACATTTGATGTTTATACAGTTTTCTCAAATATTAAATCTTCTTTTAAATTCAATTAATTAATTTTTGTAGTATATGGGGAAAAAAATTGTAATTATTTAATAAAAAGTAACTAAAATAAAAATTTTCTTTGTTGACCTCTAAGTAGGAATTGACTTTAAGAAATCTTTTTTTATATTATTTTGCACCACTGAAATGTATTTTTATAATTAATGTTCTTTTCCGACTGCGTCTCATGAGTCTCAAATAAATTAAAACAAGGAATGTTTTATCAGGTCACTTATAGTTGTTTCTCATATGTTAATTTCTAAAATGAATGTTGTCATACTGAATAACTTTTTTTTTTTCATTTATAGGGTGTAAAGAAACTTTGTCCCCAATGTAATAGGATCGTTTTTCCATCAGATTTAAGAAAAATTTATCTATGAATCATCAGCCACAATCATTGTATATTTGTAAATATTTCATCTGAATTGTATGATGTCCAAAGATTAGTAAATATTCTGTTTTTATATACATTGTTCTGAATTTATTTTTATAAGTTCAAAAAATTATAATATGTTTCAAATATAAACTGCTAGTGAGATATATTATTAAAAATCAAGAATTCTTTTCTTTAATAAACTATTTCTCACAAGTCATAAAAAATAGCATTATTTTTACAGAATGGAAAGTGACCAATCAGAATTGTCAATAGCAATAATTAAATTTAATAATTCTATCGTGTATTATAATTATTCAGTATAAAAATTCTAGTTCTCAGAAGAATATTTACACTGACTTCATCTAATGATGTTTTGTTTCCTGACAAAATATTTGACGCATAAAACTGACATATTTGACGCAAACTTTTATCTAATTGAAAACATTTTATGTATTTTTTTCTGACAGTCTAATTACTAGTAGAAACCTTTTTTTTTAAATATAATAAACAGTCTAATAGTTACTAAAAACAGTGTTAGATTATCGGAATTGTAGTTAAGTCCAAAAAAGAGTAGTTTGAAAAATTTATTTTGTAAATTAAAGAAATTTCATACTTAAGCAGGGTTCCCATGGTATTTGAAAGTCCTTGAATTTTGTTGAAAAAAATCTGGGCCCTGAAAAGTCCTTGCATTTTGCACTTGAAAAGTACTTGATTTTGTAGGAATTAAAATAATACCAATCTTTCTTACAAAAAAGTGGTAAAATGTGGTAAATTCAATGGAGGATTATTGAAAAGGGGTTAAAGAAGTTGCAAAACTTTTTTGTCCTAGATTTTTCACACCAGATTATTGTTGATCTCTATGATATTTTGAAAGTTGAAATTTCTAAAAACAATTTAGGTTTTGTAGTTAATAGTTTTTGAATGATATAGGGTGAATCGATTTAGAAACGTGTTTAATGTGTTAACTTCATTATTACGGCAGGTTAATATTGTTATCCTATTTGTTCTTTTAATTTATGAACGAAGGATAATTTTTTATCATTTATGATCAAATTTTTATATTTAGTTTTTACTGCTAATAAATAAAATTTAATTCGACAGGTTTCATTAATTATGAATAAACATTGTGATTTATATAAAATGTTCTACAAACTGCGATTTTAATGAAAGTGATTAATGAATCACATATTGTGTATTACTTTAAAGTGTTTTGCAAATTACTCATCAGGATTCATGTTTTATAAATCACACATCATGATTCACATTAAAGTGATTTATCAATCACACATCATGATTTCAATTAAAGTTATATCTGAATCTAATGTGATACATAAGGAATTAATTTATGAATCATGCCTCAAAGTTCTCATTCTAGTAGTTTACAAATCACGCATTGCAATTCACAAAAGAGAGATTTAAGAATTACCACTCACAATTCTCATCAAAGTGATTTTAGAATCACACATAGATGTTCTATATTAAGAACCTTTCGAATTGCAGTTTGCTTCATTAATGATCACAATTCACATTAAAACTATTAACTGATCACGCAACAGAATTCACATTAAAGTGATTTATGTATCACACATTGTGATTTACGTCTTGTTATTTCGTACCTTTTGTATCATTTGCTATTCATTTACAATTTACAAATCTCACATTGTGATACATGATTCACGCAATCTTTGGGACTTACTTCACCTTTCTTATAATTTTGATTTAAATATAGTATATCTTACATATAGTATATTCATATAAATGCGATTTAAAAATCACACTTCACATTTTATAGATATATTTTAAAGAAAATAAAGCTCGGTAAGTCCTAGTTAGTTATCTGTAAAATATTGTTCTACAATAGATTTTTATTATGTTTAGCATACATTATCGATATTCTGAAGTAACAAAATAGATAATTTGTTATTAAAATTGAAACATGAAAATTGTTAAATGGATACCTTTTGAAATTTGATCTTAGATAGTAAAAAAAAAGGCATTTATATTTCAATAACCGTGCAATTACACAAACTTTATCAATTATTTACTAAGGTTGTTTAATGTAATATGCATTATTCATTCATTCAGTTTCTATAATTCTAATTCACTTCATTAAATTTTTCATGAAAAGCTTCACTGATGCTAGTTTTTAAATGTTGGCTTTATCTCAATTGGAATTTTTCAAAATGATTTGAAACAGCAATGTAACTATCAACCATTTGTATTATCAGCTGATAAATTTAATAAATAATTTTTTTTTGGTTGTTAAATAAGCATTTTGCTTTAAATATATAAAATTTCTGCTTCTACGTAATTGTAAAATCTGGTTGACATGTACTTTAGAACATAACTGTAATTCCGAATAGATTCTTGAAAAGTTCTTGAATTTTTTTTTTAAAAATTGAGTGGATACCTTGCTATGTTCCCTTATGTTTAAATAATTACAAATAAGTGCAAATTTGTCATACTTGCCAAGGGACACATTATCTACATTTATTTATCCCTGTACTATATATGTCTATCTTACCATCTCAAGTGTTTTCTGATAATTATTTTGTTTCAGAAATATGCTCATCATCTGAAAGTAGAATCGAATGACGATAGTTTTTAAAAATGATTCATAATTATGATTCTTTTTTTTACTGACCTTTTTATTTATTTTTATTTAAAATTTACTTTTTGTATTTAAAAACTTGTTTTATTTTCTTTTTTTGAGCAAAAGATTTTTTTTTAATTTTCATCATTAGTAGTTATTTTGTTTCCCTGTGCAATTGCTTGACAAATAGCATTAAAAACAGTTCAAAACCCAAAATAATTTTTATTTTATCTTACAGCATATAAAGATATGTGTCATTTACAAATCTGGTAAATACTTCATATTCTCCATGTAAACTTAACTGAACCAGCTGTTGTTATAAATCTTAAAAGAAAATAAAAATTATTATAGTTGTTTTCCAATAATATTATTCAATTTTTCTAATGTGTAATATTAACACATTAGCAGTTTTTACTTAAATGAACTTTTTTTTAAAGATAGAAAAGAGAGATTTTTAAATTGTAAAAATTTGCAATTTTTAACTATATAACATTTAAAATTTTTGTCAGTCCACTACCTACTTTCTATTAAAGGTTATTTATATATATATATATATATATATATATATATTTTAATCTTTTAATGAGATACTCTCAGCTAAATTACCTTTCTTTAAATGATATTATTATTTGTCATAACCAATAAATAGTTGCTTACTTTTTACTGATTTAAAGCAACATATTTTTTTATATTTCAATTTTTATATATTTCAGTTTATTTTTGATACCTTATAAATCTTTAATATCCTTTTATAACTTACTTATATGTTTAAGTATATTTTGCATGACAAAACTTTTTTTTTCTATTTTTGTATTAAATAAACTGACGATTGATTATATTGCTATGATTCTTTTATAATTTTTCATATCAACATTAGTCAATATACTTGAACACTTTTGTCCAAAAAAAGCCCCGCATAGTTTTTCACAGTATATTATTTAGAGAACATTTTTCCTGTAAAGAAAAACTATCATATCCTATTGACTTGATTGAAATTATCATTTAAGTGATAATGATAATTACAAGAAATTAAACACTTACAAAAAATTAGAAATACCAATTTTTTAATCAAACATTTATTATTTTGAATGCCTATAATTTTTTTATTCTCTATTTTTTCAGTTCATAATTCGAGGACCCATATTGAGAAAACTTATTTAAAAAAACGCTAGTGAAACAGATTTTGGAAGATTCAAAAAGTCCATCTAGTCCCCAACTTCTTTTGAAACCAAGTATGGAAAATATGTGTTCCTTTCGAATGGTAACTATATATGGTGATAAATTTTATTATTATCCTTTTTTTAAGCTACTTGTAAACAACCTTTGACTTATTGAGTACTTGCAATGCCTAAAGGTTTTTTTTAAATCTATTTTACTCTCTCTTAAACTCTTTTCTTCTTTATTACTCAATATAAAAGATGTATATTGAGGAGAAATGTCAATAAAAATTGACTCAGAAGCAAAATACTCTCCCTGTATAGATTATATAAACTGCGAACAAAGAATTGTAAGTTATTAATTTGTAACATAAGACCAAAAGAGTATATTGCTTAACTGTCAACTCTATTGGATTTAACATAATTACTAACATAGTACTAACATAACTTACGTTAATTTAAACTATATACCCTAATTTGGTTCTTGATCATTTTTACTACTGGCTAAATTAATCTAGATGGTAATATAATAAATATCAGGCTGTTCCAAAATTGTTTCTCTCTTTCTTCTTGCAAAGAATAATGAAATGAATTTTAAGATAATCTTATCATTTGTGTGTATGTGAACTTCAGACGGCAGATAGAAATACTGTTGTTATTCACTATGTATAACAAAATAACATTAAATCAAATGAATAAGGATATAAAAAAATACTTATTTAACCATATAGCCTAGTGAGTAATGACAGATTTACTTATCTGAAAGTAAACAAATAATTTTTTAAATATATAAAAGTTTACTTCTTGCCTGTTACTCTTGATTAAACTGCCAGACTCTACACAAAATTGAAAGTAAGAGCGTACAATAATTTTTGATTGACCAGCCATAAAAACTTTAAAATACAATGTTGATGTTAATACGAAGCTGTTATTCTAAGAGGGAAGCTTGTTTTTAAATTCCTTTTGAAAGTACGATGAAGGTATTACTAATAAATAGTTTTTTTTTTCACGCAGCAGCAGGTCTAAGAGATATTAAAATAAAAAAATAGAAAGAATTTAATGTGAATATGTTATGACAGACTTAATTACAAAATAGTTGTACCAAATTTATATCTTTTAAAGTTATAATAGTAACTATATATAATAGTATAATATAATAATATCTAATATATATATATAATATATAATAGTATCATATAATAGTAAAGTATAAAATTAAAAGTTATAATATATAAAGTTATAATATATAAAGTTATAATATATAAAGTTATAATATATAAAGTTATAATATATTTAAAGATTAATAATATCTTATATCTTTGAAATCCCTTTTTTAAAATTATGAGTAAACAGAATAAGTGTTCATGTTCATTTAATGTGAAATCATAACTGTAAAGTATTGCAATTTTTTCTATTTTCATTACTATAAAAATTCCTAAAATTCCCTATGTGTAAAATATTTAGTTCATTATGCAACAATTATCATGAAGTTTGTATCATTTTGTAAAATCTACTGGATTTTTTTCTATCCATGTTGGAATCTATGTCTTAATGTTGACTTTTAAATTTGTGTCCCATTCATTTTGTCCAAAAACAGCCTTTCGCTAAAAGAAAGTGGGAAAAACTTTCATTAAAAAAAATGAAAAACTGGATGAAATGAATAAAGAAAATAACTATTTTCAATTTATTTATTTTAGTTTTCTGCAGAATTTTAAAATACATGAATCATTTAGATTTAGTTGCATACTAAACAACATTCAATTACAAAAATAAGAATGGTATTTAATTTGTAATTGTGAATAACTTTTGTTATTTGCAGTAGTATGCAATCTTCAGTATGTGATTTCTTAATTGAAAAGCATTAAAAAAATTGATTATGATACTTTAGCAGTTTATGGCATAAACTGTTGAAATATCATAATAACTGCCTTTTTAGAAAATATAAAAATTTATATTTCATTTCTAACTTTTAAGTAAAATATTAAAACTCTACAATCATTTTAATTTCTTTAGAAATGCATTAAATTTTTTTTATTCCTAAGTGTTGCTTTTTTATTATATTGATGTATTAAACAGCTTGGAAATTAATACTATTATTTAAACTTCATTGCAATTAAAAACTGTTTTTTCCAATTCGGTTGTAAGAAGCATAATTTATTTCTTACTGAATCTAGAAACTTGAAACAACAACATTTCTTCTTTATTTATATGTTAATTTTAAATTACTTTAATCTCTATTAAGTTATATTTATTTAAAACTAGCATGAAATTTAAATTCTTCTATGATTCATTATATTTTGGTAAAAAAAATTACATTCAAAAAATAAATGTTTAAATTTTTTTTCTTTTAGGTCTGGTAAAAAATACATTTCTTTTACATACTTTTCTTTTACATACATACATACATTTCTTTTACATAATACATACATTTTCTTTTAGGTTAGGTCTTATAAAATATACAAGATGTCTTGCCATGACAAACAACAAAATCTTATTGCAGGTAACATTTAAATTGTTTTCTAATTGCACATTTTATCTGTATAGGTTTTATTTTTTGGTTGTTTTATCATAGCAGTTGTTAATTAATGTATTTATTTCCTAATGCTTCATACTACAAACATGTAAAAATTATATTAAAAACTTCATGTGAGTTTTATGGAGCAGCTAAGGTTTTATTTTGCAATGAGGGATAGCAAAATTCAATCTCAAAAACAAACTTTTCAAATTAAGTTTGATGTTTGAATTAATCCTAGAATGATCTTTTTTTATATAGAGGCTTTTCAATTATTGTGCTATGAGAGTTGAATTTTAGTCTATCAAAAACAAATGCTTCAGAGTGGCTATATTCTGTTTTGTAACATTTTTGTCTAAAGTACAAATACCACAAAACGGAATTGTTTATATTTAATTTCATTAATAACACTTGAGAGAAATTTTCTTATTTTCCATTGCATGGAATTTTTGAAGGATTCTTCGATACTTTTGTATCGAATACAGCTTTTCTATAGACAACCTTTTTAGTCTATTTTTTGTCGAAATGTGCAAATTTAAAAGTCCTTAAATGTGCTTACTTTCGATTTTCGTTTTTAAAAGTCGTTAAAAGTGCTTTTTTCAATGGATGTTTTTAAAAAGTGCTTAATTTTCCCTTTTCGAAAATGACATTTTTTTTTATTTACCATCTCGATTTCCGCCACGTATGCAAAAGCGTGGTTTCCACATTGTTCTATTCAATGTTTTCACAATTCAATCTAACATAATGCATTTCGGCGTACCCTCAGTCCGTAGCGTATGAAGGCGACAATCATTTTACATGTTTGCTGAAATACTTGCGGATCAGCATTTGCGTATACTGAGCAGAGTTCTGTGAGATTCTTGCACTCTTATGTACAACTCTGCTGCAATTGGCAAAAGATTCCCAAGTGCAGACTTCATTTTCCACCTTCTGAAATCGAACCGAAAAATCTCTCCATCTTTTTATGGTGGTTTATATAATCAAGAAAAGAGTTGTTGTTGTTTTTTATCAGAAACTTAGTAATTTTATCATGATCATGTAAAGTCTCTTTAAACTATTTTGCATTTTGTTAATGTATATAGTGCTTAATATTCTTTTAGTGCTTAAAATGTGCTTATTTTTTGTTGAAAGATTTGTCTATGCACCCTGTTATATATTTCATGCAACAGAAAAAAAATTTCTTATTTTCTGTTGCATGAAACTTTTGAATGATTCTTTCATACTTTTGTATTGCTTTATCAGGGTGGCTACCCACCTGGAATTATCAGGGAATTTTTTTTATACTGGTGAAAACCTGAAAAAATCAGGAAAATTTGGGTAAAAGCCTAGAAAAATCAGGGAATTTTAAAGAAAAGCAGGAATTTTTTTTTTTTTTCAATTTAAATTAATTTTACCATCGGTTATACCCCCTTTTTTTAGATGGACATTTATTGCCAAACAGTTGGAATATCATCAACTTAGCAATACTTTACTTGTATCAAAATTTGCTCCATTATAACCCTGTTAAACTAGAATAACACATGAAACTCCCATAGCTGCTAAATGAGTGAATAAACCTTTGACCTCTTTGGAGAATATAGGACTGTACAGTTTAGAATGGGCAATGATTGTAGGGAAAGAGGTTAGGATATTTGCTTCTGATAATAAAAGTAGAATTTTTTACCCTTCTAGTCTGTGGTCTGAATCCATTTGATGTTCTAGTTTGTTCCTATGCTTTTGGAATATTTTTTTTTTTGACAAAATGTTTTAGTATTTTTAACCTAATAAAATTCTCCGGAAATTACTTGGTTATAACTTAATAACAAAAGATTTTATATAGCACTAGCTTTTTTAAATGAAATCAGTGAATTATTTCTCGGCAAAGCCAATCAATTGCACGTTTTCTTGCAATCACTAACAGCAATGTTTGACAATAAATCGTTTCAATTGTTGCATAAATTCTAATTTTCTCAATTTCATTTTAGCCTCTTATTACATATTTTAATTATAAAAAGGTTCTTTTAAGTACCAGCTACAGTAGAGAACCATTTATCTGGGAAATGAGAAAATGGGGAAGAATTTTGCTTGGTTTTCCTGCTATTTTGAAGTACAGTACAGAGCCATTTTTCCGGTATCCAGTAAACCGGGAAACCAGGAAGAATTTTTCTTGGTTTTCCTGCTATTTTGTAGTATAACGATTATTAAAAATAGCAGAAATTTGACTCATCCTTGAAGTTAGTTGAGGGAAAGGGGGAAATTTTTCTCCTTGTTTGCCCAGAGAAACTTCAATTCTTCCCCTGACCTTGAAGATCATTAGATCGAGATGGGACAGGGAAGGGACAAATTTTTTATTTTCTCCTGTGTGTCAGTTGTTTTTCTGATAAGCTGCCATCAATCAAACAAGTGGCATGCTGTTTTGGTTTTTTCTTTAGTTTATGAGGGGGTAGGGAATATGCATTGCACTTGCAAAATATGTTAACGATAAATATGTTAAGGAACTTGAAACTTCTGGTTAAGAGTATTGACATGTGAGATTTATTTTAAATTCACTTTAGTTATTCAGTTATCCTTTATTTATTTTGATGAATTGTTTTATTATTTCAGATAATGCATTATTGATTATGAGCAAAACGTTTTATAATCACCAGTTATATTCATCTATTTGACATCGATTAGCAAAACAATGTTGTTTTTTTTTAATAAATTCTGATTTTTTAGAAATGCTGTATCATTAGCAAGTTTGTTTCTTAATGTGGAATCACATCTGCTTTTGTTAAAAATAGTCTTTTTATAAAAAATAAAATAAAAGAAGATTGTTCATTAATTTAAGCATATAATTATTTGTTAATAAAAGCAGACGATTATTTTATGAAGTAGATAGCAGTTTTCTTTTTTTTAATTTTGATTCTGGTTTCCTGATTCTACTACATTTGAGTTTTTTTCAAGATAAATTTCGTACTCAATAAATTAATTATTTTTATTCATAAATTTTATCATTAAGTTTTTTTTTTTGTTTTTTTTAATTCTGTTGATCCTATAATATCCTGCCTTGTTCCAGGTTTTAATATTTATGTTAGTGCCTTTTTTAAATGTTGTTTCCGTTCGATAATTTTCAAGTGTTGTTTTTTATTTAGATTAATAAGTTTTCTTTTCATCGTTTCCTCCCCATATAATTAAGTATGAAATATATTGCTTCTTTTAATTATTAGTTTTGTTTTATATTAGTTCATTTGGGGATTTTAATTATTATCAAAAAATAAATATGTGAATTTTGTATTTTTTAAACTTGTTTTTCTTGTCTGAGCTTGCAAATGTTTTTATCCTTTTAAATGTTGTTTTTCTACCATTTTTTTTTTTTAATTTGGGAGATCTTTTCGTTTTTTTCTTGTTTCACTTTTTTCTTGTAATTTGGGTTTGATAAAATATTGATTAACGGCACTTTTGGCTGATCCAGAAAACCGGGAAATTCTGACATTGGGGATAATGATGGTACCGAGCATCCCGGTTAATTAGTTCTCTACTGCATATGGTAAATATTTGATTTTTGATTCAAAATACGAAATGTGTAGTAATTAAAATGTTGAACGTTTGTAAATGTTGTTTGCAATCTAGAGGTATTTCTGAAACTATTTCTCCTTTTACCTTAAAAATCTGGCAAAGACTGAGAAATGTATAAGAAATAATTTAAACGATGTATTAACATAAAATCTCAAAGGATTTTATTCATGTGCAGGCCAATAAATGAGCCAAACAATTAAGGTCCAAATATAAAAAGTGTTAATCGAAGGAAAGAGTTCTGTCGCATGATATTGCTTAATACAGCAACAGACATGTGATCTATATTTTTTATTCTATTATTAAATTATCTGAACTTAATATAATTCTAATTAGTTATGTGACATATCCATAAGAAATTACTGTAATCAAATAAAATAATCAAGATTTATTAAAAAAAAACTCATATTTATGTAATTTTCATGTTCATTGAGAATATATATTTTTCTTAACTATAGAAAAATTGTTAGCCAAAACACTTTCTTTCGCTGAATTTACAATTTATCGCATTCGGCAAATATTTTGCTTGGGCTCTACGTGTGTATTTCTTGGAACGAAGGAGAATGATACTTTGTTAGGGACAGGTTTCTAGTTGTAAAAACAATAAACTAATTTAAACTAAAAAACTATGTGGTTAGATCAGAATTCTTTAAATATTTTTATTTCAAATCAGAAAGCGAAATGAATAAGATTTAAAGAATTTTATCATCTTTTTTTATAGAGTGTGCAAGAAGAAATTTGACAATTCTGCATTTGCAACATTCATTTTTGTATTCTGACTATCTCTTATAATAATGCTAATTCCAAACAAACTACATTATCTATACATTGATTTAACTTTAGATACTGATTTAATTAAAATATGATCAATGAATTTTATAAAGAGCACTGTTTAGATAAAATAAAGTACAAAATAGCTTTTTATTGAAATATAAATATAGTATCTCTCAAAAAAGTTCATACACTAATGACTTTCAATGAAATAGGGCTCTGTCTATTAATTAAAATGAATATTTCAGAATATATATATATATATATATATATATATATATATATATATATATATATATATATATATATATATATATATATATATATATATATATATATATATATATATATATATATATATATATATATATCAATAAAAAATATACTCTATTCTTGGCAAAACTGCGTGGAATATTTTAAAAACAAAGCAAAAGTTAATTTTTAAGAAAGTCGTCATACACTTTAAAAAAAACTCTGCCTATTGGTAAATATTCTAATTTTTAGTATAATTAGAATATTTACCAATTAAATTTACCAGTAGCAATTTTAATATAAAACAAAGTTTCAATAACCATATTTTTGGCTCATAATTGTAAATTATATTTTAAAACATTTAAATAAACAGGTTGTTTCATTATGCCATCAATAAATGACTAATTACCTTATCCTTATGATCTGCACCAACATACAAAGACACCACCACCATGCTTAACTGTTCCAACTGTTTTGGATAAAGTTCCTCTCTGCTTTATAATGCACATCAAAACCCAATGTATTAAGTTTGTTTCCATTCCGATTAAACATTATTACTACGTTAGGAATCTATTTATCATTGAATTTGCAAAGTATAGCCTCATCGAAAATGAAATTTAAATAGAATATTTTTATTAAATTTTGCAGAAATTTTTACAACTTTCAAATCTGAATTTATGAATTTTTTCGCAAATTTTATAATTTTAATCTCAGGTCACGCTGATATGAAGTACCTCTTTCAAGCATTTTACCTCATGTTGCACAATGGAATGGGACAAAATAGACTAATTTAGCAATATTCATTACTGATTTACCTCTTATTATGACAAATAATCATCTTTCAAAGGTTGTCAGTTATATAATTATGACTACGAGCCACTTATAAATGGTAAAAGAAAATATTATGGAGTTAGCCAGCAAAAATTAAAATATAATTTTTCTAACAAAAGTTTGATACTGAATTGCAAATAAATAAATGAATGAAAATTAAATGAAAATAATTAAATAAAACAAATTAAAGTGATAGACAATAATTTTAATTCTGAAATCCTAAAGCATTTAAGTGTACAATGATTGTAAAGTAAAATTTTTGTTACTTTTTTTATTGAGTTCTTAAAAATAAACTTTTGCTTTGTTTCTAAAATATTCCATGAAGTTTTGCTAAGAATAGATTATACATCTCTTTATTAAATACCCATTCTGAAATATTCATTTTAATTAGTGAAAAGAGCCATATTTCAATAAAAGTCCTAAGTATGCGAACACTTTTGGAAGCCGCTGTAAAAAAAATTTTTTTTGAGGTATAATTGCTTAGAATCCTTTTCTCTTGCTTAATGAAAATATATTAAACAATACTTATTCAAGGTTTTTTTTTTTTTTGGTCACTCTTTATTTCACATTTGGTACCTACTTAATGTATTATATTAAAACATTTTTTATTCAATAAAAACAATGTATTCTACTAGTTAAAGATATTTTCTCCACATCTGTCTTAATTTTTTAGAAATTTATCCAAACATTAAAAAATAAAAAACAATATCTTACTAAGTTACAAATTATAGGAAACAATATCTTACTTACGAATTAATTTAGTACGATTATTTTTTCTCATTGATATATTAAAAATATAACATTTTAAATAAAATATTTCACAATATGGATACTTTTCTTGTACTTATCCTACACTTTATGAGAAAAAAACATGACGACCTGGAAATTTTACTATGTTTACATGAAAAAACCTGAAAAAATTCAGGGAAATTTAAAACTGGATTGAAGTGACCACCCTGCTCAGTGTTGGTTGATGTAAATATAATTGTATTTAATGTAAATTTTTGTCATGTAAAGGTTTGTTTAATTTCAATTTAATCCATTCTACAGTATTTTCCTGATTTTAAACTGGGTCTTATTATTATTATTGTTGTTGTTTATTTAACCTTATTTTTCATCTTCTCTAATTATAATTTCCTATTTACAATACCAGTTTGCTTTTTACATTTATATAACTATTCTGCTTTAGATATTTTAATAATATTTATGTCATTTCCCTGAAAATGCTCATACGTCATGAATTTTGCAGAAAATTTCCTAAATTGTAAAGGCATATTTTACAATAAAAAAATTTCGAAGGATAAAAATATTTTTTTAAGATTTATTGCAGTTTTATATTATTATTAGTTTTAAATCTAAAAGATTTTAATAAAATTTACTGGGGTTTATTAGTTTTTTATTTACTTTATCAAGTATTTTTCCAAAAAATCTATTCTCAGCTCTTAAGCTTTTTAACTTATTGTAAATGTTTTGGGAATGTATTATTTAATATTTGGCCTTGGTTTTACAGACTGTAGTGTTGCTACAGCTTACTAGTTATGCAGCCTGTTCTCTCTTTTTTATAATATCTAATCTTTTCTTTTTACAGTCTCTAATTTTAGATTGATTTTTTTTTTCTATTTTTATATTTCAAGTCTTTGAATGTTTGCATTTTTAAGTCCAGGGGGAAATTTATTTTTTTAAGTGAAAAAATTGAAAGTTGTATGGATTAAGAAAGGTATTTATTAGTAAAAGACTATTATCATGAAAAATAAACAAATGACTTTGAACTGGCAGAGAGTAAATTTAAACTATTAAAATCTTTTTAAAAAAAATTCATTTAATTGAAAAGTAAGCGTACAAAGATTTATCTGCAGATAATTGTGTGTTAATTTTTTTGTCATTTTTACAATAGTGTGTTTTTTATAATTCTTATTTTATATATTTTTATATATAATTCTTATTTTTATATATAGGGGTGCAGCGTAGATCTACCTCCTAGTGGTGCACCCTGGTAACGCTTTGTGGCTAAATGATCTATAACTTTGGCTAGTACAGACATCAAAGAAAGCTGTCCCTCTCACTAATGCCAAGTGCCTAACCAAGAAAAAGATGATGGCTCTCACTTTAAACCAATACACAGAAAAAAATTCTGGTAAGATCTGATGGAATAATCTCAAAAATCTTCCTACGTGGCCAAAACGTAGGGCAGTTGGTGAGTTTCGACTGACTACCGGACGCGACTGCCTCCTCTAACATCTCCATCAAATTCATGTTGCTCGAGAGCCTTTCTGTACGCTTTGTGACCTTCAAGCAGAGATGGATGCAAACCACGTTCGTCTTTGCCCGGCACTAGGGGATATCCCTTTGTGTGACTGTTACTGGCGCGCAAGAGACTTATTGGGGTCATGGACTTTTCTTGCCACGTTTGTTTTGTGTTTGTTTATTTTGTTGTTCCTCCATTGTGGTGAGTGGTCTTTTGTAACCTTGGCCATTGGAAATAAAAAAAAATTATATATTGCTTGTATATTAAGATTATAAATTGTATTCTTTTCATGTTAATTGTGCTTCTAACATAGGGAAAGTATTGTAAATAGAGAATAATTTTTTATACATTTTTAGATGGTTATACAAATGTTTCAGGAAAGTGGACTGCAACATAAAAAGCTTTAATCTTTTTATGTTATTTTATTATCTAAATCTTTTTCTTAATTTATTATTCAAAACTAAATATTTTCTCACACTTAATTATTCACTCATAATTTTATTCACACATATAAATTTTATTCTTTTCATGTTCATTGTGCTTCTAACATAGGGAAAATATTGTAAATATAGAATAGTTTTTTATAAATTTGCCTGGAACTTTAATATATATATATACATGTATATATTATTGCCATTCATAAATTTCATGTTTGAAGTACTTATTGATTTTAATTTTATAGCTGTTGATTTGAAGAAGAAAAACAACATTGTAAAAACTTACAAATGTTAGATTTCTGACTTTAATGTTTTCTTGCTGTTGGATTATTATCATGAACTATTTTCTTTAGGATAAGTTATAATTTTACAGCTTTGCTTTTCTTATTAATCATTCATTTAAATAACTATATTTAAATTTCCGTTCACAATTTTTTTTTTATAATACAGTTTATCTTGAAATTCAATTTCATAATATGTGAGTTGCTAAAAGTGAAGTTTTTTTCCAGATTATTTTTAATGTTCTAAGCATGAAAGTACTCTTTTCCAAAGAATTATCATTCCTAAATGATTTATTATATGCTAAATATTCGTTTCCATTAGAAAAGATAACATCGAAAACTTTACGTAAACCAATTTAGTGCTTAGAAATAAAGTTTCTTGTAATATAAAGTTTCTTTACAATATGAATCCAATTATTAAATTATTCTCTTCTTGCAAACTTGTAATTTTGCAACTGAAATTGCACTTTTTTTCTTGCTCTTTAAATATTTCTTCTTACAATTGTATTTCTACATATAATGATTTTTTAGCAAGGATTTTTATTATTAGTTAGCTTTGATGGTTATTTATTTTTAAGTTCGTAAATATATCTTACAGCTTGCTCTTTGACTTAGTTAAAACACAAATTTAATTATTTCAAATTACTTTAAATGTTTTGAGTCTTAGAGCACTTTTTCCTTATAATTAGTGTGTGAAGTATCATCCTTTGAGTCATCAAAAAAGATATGGCTAAATAACTGACTCCATTGAAGTTGATGTTAGTAAAACTATGCAACTCTTTGGAGTCAGTGATATTTGGCAAAGAGTTAATGAACCAGAAGCAAGAGAGTTCTTATGATGAAAATTGATTTAATTGACTTTGCCCGGGTATGACTTTTTTTTCCTGTTTACAGTGTTTTCACTACAGCGCGAGAACGCGAGAATCTCGCATATTTTTTTCTTTTCCCGCAATAAAAAATTATTACCGCGAGAAATTCGCGCATTCTATAAATCAATTTCAAAATTCGCCAATTTCTCGCATTTTGGAAAAAGCTTCGAATTACGCCATTTAGAATAAAATCCGTTTCCCTTTTCTTCCTGGATCTTACATTATTTTCAACATCTGCCCCATTATCTAGCCTCCCTATTTACCAGTATTGTTCAGAAACTTTTCGAACAACAGAACACAACCATGGAACCCCTTTCAGAACACATTTCTCTGCAACCACGTGTTTACAGTAGGTAAGGTTACTTCATGTAAGACGTTCAAATTTTTTATGCACTTATGTAAGATGGACAAATACCTTGTAAAGGCAAAATCTTCTATGATGATGCACCAAAAATATTCAATGCTTTAAAAAATAGAAGACGTTAAAATGTATTATAATTAAAGAAATGATTTTTTTTCAAGAGTTTTTGTGTTTTTTTTAGTTTTTAGAAATCTCTCTTAACTTTTTGAAATCTCACCCTGTTTTTGAGAAAGTGTGAGAAATTCTCGCCCATTTTTTTTCTATGATGAAAACACTGTAATATAAAGCAATCCAACATATTTGGTCAAATTTAAAGATATTGAGATTTCTTATTGTAAGATTTCTTTTTAATGTTCCTAAATAAAGTTTCTATAATGTTTTTCTAAACTTTTTATACTTGCCTTTTTTATACAAAAAAAAAATTTTTTTTTGGACAATATAGTTTATTAAAAGTAGAGATAATAGATTACAGATTGGAAATCATAATGAACAGATTCTTTTCTAAAATTAATTATTTGACAGAGGCAGAATTTTCTAGAATATTGCATCAAAAGACTAATAAAGCATAATTTTTATTTGAAAGGTTTTAATGAAAAAACAGTTTTAATACAGTTCTTTCAAAGTTTAACATTCAATTAATTGAAATCAATAGCTCTCCAAATGAATCTATAATAAACTTTTATTTTACGTTTGATTAATTTTTGAACTACTAAAATATTATGTAACTTTGCGAATTTGTTTTGAAAAATTTAATAAAGGGAAAAATAAAAAAATAACTTCTCTTTTACTAAAAAACTAAAATAATAAATGTTTGTTTTTGCATGATATATGTTTAGTACGTTTAGCCCCGGTAAATTCTATAACATCACTCTAAAACAAAATAGAGATCAAGCAATTTTTTAAAAATGCCCTCATTTTATGGGTTTGTTTCAAAAAATTAAATTAATTAATCATCAAACAATTTTTCTCTCAAAAAATATATTTTCCTGCTCTATCTTCTGGAAATTCTTTAAAATCACGGAAAAATCAATACACTCAATTACGTTTTAAAAAAACTCAGCAGATTCTTTAATTTTTTAAACAATATGCTAAAAACTGACTATTTTGCTTTTTTTTAAGATTTTTTTTTACAGTATTTAAAATTATTTTATCTAAATCCTCTTTGATAAATCGCAAAACTGTTTAATTAATCTGTTACTTTACTCCTCAGAAGCAGAAAGTGCCTAAAACTGTTACGTACGTCGCAGAACAAACGAAATCCTGCAGAACAATTTGTATCTTGAATAGAATTCTCTTTAGCTTTGACCACTTGCTGTTTCCCTGGAGTGATGTTGCTTTAAAAGAGGAACATTTATCAGTATTCTCCCTCTCCCATATCTTTGCCATTCTGAGAAGGAAATTAAAGAATAAGCTTTTGGCTATAACATTTTTATAAAATGGGTGTATCAGTGTTTAGCAGACAGCAGGAGAAATCGATCACCTATTTTATCGAGAAAGCTTCTAAATCAAGCCTTAAAAGATTTAAATTCCGAGATTTCCAATTTCATAAAGTTTATGACTTTTATATTTTCCATTCCCATTTCAGAAGCAATTTGTGAATCGTGGGGATCCACGATTGACAGAATTGTTTCTGAAAGACCAAATGCTTTTGATGGAGATGAAGAAGTTGTTGGAACAACAGCCAGCGAGTGTTTGTGTTTGCAAATGGTGCACCATTTGGGCACTTGTCCCTTCGAAAGATTTTTAAGGCAACCCTTATTTTAATGTTCGGACCTTCATGTCATAGGTATTTTATTAATAATTCATCATCGTCGCCATTAACAAAATTGATACTTCAAAAGTGATTGAAAAAGTAACAAATCTAGAATGTTTGCCTTGGTTTAAAAAATAATGTGTATCTGTGTATGATCCTGTATTTTAATAAGTGAAAATATAGTATTTTAACTTAAAGTTGACTTTTTTTCGCAGTGAAATGCTTGCAGAACATTTGTATAAATTAATGGGTCCTGTTGCAGAACATTTGAAAATATTCTGCTTATGGGCTTTACTCTATCCAGTTATAAATTAAAATTTTTATCACGCCTAAATAAGAAATGAAACTGCCGTTTTTTATTTTTACATAGATTAACTGAGGATGATTTTTGAGATCACGACGGGAAATAAGAAATTTCTATTTTCTTTACATAAATTGATTTTCTAACAATTTATAATATTTAATCTGCCATAATTACTAAGAATGATTTCGACCGGCATTTCATGAACACTTAACTGATACTTAAACTCTTCCCTGATTATAATCAGTTAACTCGGATATTTTGCAAATTATTTATCATCCCAAGAAAACTCGGGCTTAGCAGTCAGTACATTTTGTTTTATCACGTTTTTACTCGGTCGGAAGCGAAAAACTTAACCTGCTGTTTGCCAAGTTTTATTTGTATGTTGGACTGCACGCGTGTTTTGTGTGATTGTATAAACGATGGTTGCTGAATTTACATAGCACTAAGAGTAAAAACGAAATGATGTATTCCTTCACTGACGTTTGAAAAGTAACACTTTGTGTTGTGTAAGAACTATCATACAAAGACTAATATTTAACTTTTTTCATTTGCCCGAAATAACTCGGAATAGTAAACTGATTTTAAATGAAATGTTTCTTACACATGAAAAAATTCAAATAACAATTTAAAACTTGTGCTATATCTTTTGTTTTAGTTCCTCGTATTTATTAATAAAATAAAATAAAAAATATGTTCATTTTTTGAATTTTTTTCCTTCAAAATAATTGGTATGGGAAGTAGTTAAAAGATGGGGGCTATATCTATTTTAGTTGTTCCCAATTAACGCAATCAATGGATTTTTAATCTACTCATATCACATTTGCCGATGACCGATGTTTTTGCTAACTGTTTGGCAAACTCATCCAAGATTTGCAGTCAGCGCTTTCTTTGTCATCCTCAGATGAGGAGAGAAACGGAGAAGTTCTGCAAATAGGAGTAATGTTTGTTTGGGAGGTTTAAAAAGATCTGATTCCGCTTTCTATGCGTGAGCTGGTAATCCTACCTCTTCAAAAACAATGGTTAGAATAAAGATCTTCATGATTAAAAAAATATAAATCTCAAAACTATAAAAAAAAAGTTAGAATTTAACACCTCTTTATATTTAAACTTTATTGATTTCAGTAAAGCCTTTGATTCAGTTAAGAGAGGGAAATTTTATCTCTTTATAATATACCAGAGAAATATATTAACATAATCAAAGACATGTATTATAACAGCAAAGCATGTATAGAAGTAAATGGAGAATTAACTGAATTCTTTTTGGTAAAAACTGGCGTGAGACAGGGATGTATTTTATCAGGATTTTTATTTATACTAGTGATAGACTGGATTATGCGAAACAGCTTGAAAGATGAAAAAAGAGGAATAAGGTGGAATTTCACAACTACTTCAGAAGACCTTGATTTTGCTGATGACATCGTACTTTTTTCATCCAAGTGTACAGACCTTCTGCTTAAAACAGACAAATTCAACAAGTATTCAAATAGTGTAGGTTTATTCATAAACAAGAAGAAAACTAAAGTAATGAGAATAAATCAAAAGAAAAATGACAAAATTAAAATCGAAAATCACGAAATAGATGACATAGAGTCATTTAGATATATAGGTTCTATTGTAGATAAAAAAAAAAAAAAGGTGGAAGTAGCGAAGATATTAGACAGAGAATAATCAAAGCAAGAACATGTTTTAAGGGATTACATAAATTTCAGTCATATATATTGAAATAAAGACAAAAATAGTTGTTTACAAAGCTATTGTTAGTGCAGTACTATTATATGGCGCAGAAACCCGGAAATTAGAAACCTTTCAAAACAAATGTTTAAGATTTATTTTTAAAATTTTCTGGCCTTCAAAAGTATCAAGTCAAAATCTATTAAAGAAAGCTAAAATAAAAACAATAGAAGATGAAATTAAAAAACGAAGATGGAGCTGGCTCGGACACATCCTTAGAATGCCCAAAGAAAAAATTACATCTGTCTTACATGGGCCCCTGATGGTAAAAGAACAAGAGAAAGACCCAGACTTAGCATCCAGCGCATGTTTTTGGGAGAATTAAAAGAATGTGGAATATCTGACTGAGAGGAAGCAAGATCTAATTCTGGAGACAGGAGGCGTTGGAGGGATATGCTAGAGGCCTTAAGTGCCCAAAGGCACGTAGAGGATAAGTAAGTAAGCATTAAAAAAAAGAGAAGAAAATAGTAGAAAGTGAAAGTTAAATAAAATTATTGCAATCTCAAGTGAAATGTGTTCTTGTTCCTGTTTAATTTATCTGGTTTTAAATCGGCATTGCCATTTTAAAATGGAAAATAAAGTTATTTAATTGACAAATTATAATTCTGATGGTCAGATAAATTCTTTTCCTCCCTCAGCAGAATTCAAAGTTTAAGCATTAAAATTTTCACAAATGCATTCCTTAAACATTTTTAAAACTAATGCATAAAGAAGTTTCCAAAAGGTTAATTACCACAATTACATTGATTATCCTATATGATTTTGATTAGAAACAACTAGATAAATTTTGCTCAACACTATTCCCTTCTCAAAATGTTATGGAAACAAATTATCCCAATTTTAAAAATATGTTGTTTTTTTCTAATTAAAGTAGTTTTTATTACTGATAATAAAATTTTATAGAATTTTTTTATGAAACTTTTGTATAAAAAATATTTTTTCGTTATTTTAATTGCTTAAGCTTTAATTTGAGATTTACCTTTGTTTATATAAATTATGTTTGTTGAATAAATGATATTTTATATGGTTTATTTCAAATAAAAAAGAATATGTTACGGATTAAGTGTTTCAGCTCCGCTCTACATAATATCGTTATCCTATAAGAAAAGAATAAAACAATGAATTTAAATGAAGATTATTTATTCAACCCAATCGTGTTATTTCCCTGATTTTTGAATTAACAATTTTCTTTTTTTAAGTATATAAACCTGTAAATATATACCATTTTTTGTCAATGAAAGCAAAGGACGTGAAAGAAAAAAAAACATTGAAATTAAAAATGAAATAAAGGTGAGTAGGGAAGGAACAAATAAGGCTTAAGTTTCACATTAGAAAAAAATTTTTAAAAAAAATCAGGAAACATTAGATCTTTAATAGCACACAAAAGAGAGTTTTGTACTGCCTGATACTTTGAAAGGCTACCCTACCTCTACCGAGGTGGGACACCATCGTACACCGCCACACTGAACTTTCTTTCGCCCCACCCAGACAAAAGCATTGCAGGCAACAAAGCGGATATTAGTCAGAAGAAAAGAAAAACATTGAAATTAAAAATAAAAAAGGTGAGTAAGGAAGGAGCAAATAAGGCTTAGGTTTCACATTAGAAATTTTTTTTTTTTAAAAAATGAGGAAGAGTTAGATCTTAAATAATAGCACACAGAAGAGAGTTTTGTACTGCCTGATACTTTGAAAGGCTGCCCTACCTCTACCGAGGTAGGACACCATTGTACACCACCACAATGAACTTTCTTTCGCCCCACAAACACAAAAGCATTACAGGCAACAAAGTGGATATTCGTCAGAAGAAAAAAAAAACATAGAAATTAAAAAAAAAAAGGTGAGTGAGGAAGGAACAAATAAGGCTTACGTTTCACAATAGAAAAAAAAAATTTAAAAAATGAGGAAACGTTAGATCTTAAATAATAGCACACAGAAGAGAGTTTTGTACTGCCTGATACTTTGAAAGGCTACCCTACCTCCACCGAGGTGGGACACCATTGTACACCACCACAATGAACTTTCTTTCGCCCCACCCAGACAAAAGCATTCCAGGCAACAAAGTGGATATTAGTCAGAAGAAAAAAAACATAGAAATTAAAAAAAAAAAAAAGGTGAGTGAGGAAGGAACAAATAAGGCTTACGTTTCACATTAGAAAAAAAAATTTTAAAAAATGAGGAAACGTTAGATCTTAAGTAATAGCACACAGAAGAGAGTTTTGTACTGCCTGATACTTTGAAAGGCTACCCTACCTCCACCGAGGTGGGACACCATTGTACACCACCACAATGAACTTTCTTTCGCCCCACCCAGACAAAAGCATTCCAGGCAACAAAGTGGATATTAGTCAGAAGAAAAAAAACATAGAAATTAAAAAAAAAAAAAAGGTGAGTGAGGAAGGAACAAATAAGGCTTACGTTTCACATTAGAAAAAAAAATTTTAAAAAATGAGGAAACGTTAGATCTTAAGTAATAGCACACAGAAGAGAGTTTTGTACTGCCTGATACTTTGAAAGGCTACCCTACCTCTACCGAGGTGGGACACCATTGTACACCGCCACACTGAACTTTCTTTCGCCCCACCCAGACAAAAGCATTCCAGGCAACAAAGTGGATATTAGTCAGAAGAAGAAAAAACATTGAAATTAAAAAAAAAAGGTGAGTAAGGAAGGAACAAATAAGGCTTACGTGTCACTTTGGAAATTTTTTTTTTTTAAGAATGAGGAAACGTTAGATCTTAAATAATAGCACACAGAAGAGAGTTTTGTACTGTCTGATACTTTGAAAGGCTACCCTACCTCTACCGAGGTGGGACACCATCGTACACCGCCACACTGAACTTTCTTTCGCCCCACCCAGACAAAAGCATTGCTGGCAACAAAGTGGATATTAGTCAGAAGAAAAAAAAACATTGAAATTAAAAAAAAAAGGTGAGTAAGGAAGGAGCAAATAAGGCTTACGTTTCACATTAGAAAGAAAAAAAATTTTAAAAATGAGGAAACGTTAGATCTTAAATAATAGCACACAGAAGAGAGTTTTGTACTGCCTGATACTTTGAAAGGCTACCCTACCTCTACCGAGGTGGGACACCATTGTACACCACCACAATGAACTTTCTTTCGCCCCACCCAACAAAAGCATTGCATGCAACAAAGTGGATATTAGTCAGAAAGAAAAAAAGCATTGAAAATAAAAATAAAAAAGGTGAGTAAGGAAGGAGCAAATAAGGCTTAGGTTTCACATTAGAAATTTTTTTTTAAAAAAATGAGGAAACGTTAGATCTTAAATAATAGCACACATAAGAGAGTTTTGTACTGCCTGATACTTTGAAAGGCTACCCTATCTCTACCGAGGTAGGACACCATTGCACACCACCACAATGAAATTTCTTTCGCCCCACCCAGACAAAAGCATTCCAGGCAACAAAGTGGATATTAGACAGAAGAAAAAAAAACATAGAAATTAAAAAAAAAAAAGGTGAGTGAGGAAGGAACAAATAAGGCTTACGTTTCACATTAGAATAAAAAAATTTAAAAAATGAGGAAACGTTAGATCTTAAATAATAGCACACAGAAGAGAGTTTTGTACTGTCTGATACTTTGAAAGGCTACCCTACCTCTACCGAGCTGGGACAGCATCGTACACCGCCACACTGAAATTTCTTTCGCCCCACCCAGACAAAAGCATTGCAGGCAACAAAGTGGATATTATTCAAAAGAAGAAAAAAAACATTGAAATTAAAAAAAAAGGTGAGTAAGGAAGGAACAAATAAGGCTTACGTTTCACATTAGAAATTTTTTTTTTTTTAAAAAATGAGGATACGTTAGATCTTAAATAATAGCACACAGAAGAGAGTTTTGTACTGCCTGATACTTTGAAAGGCTACCCTACCTCTACCGAGGTGGGACACCATCATACACCGCCACAATGAACTTTCTTTCGCCCCACCCAGACAAAAGCATTGCAGGCAACAAAGTGGATATTATTCAGAAGAAAAAAAAACATTGAAATTAAAAAAAAAAAAAGGTGAGTAAGGAAGGAACAAATAAGGCATAAGTTTCACATTTAAAAAAAATATTTTTAAAAAAATGAGGAAACGTTAGATCTTAAATTGCACACAGAAGAAAGTTTTGTACTGCCTGATACTTTGAAAGGCTACCCTTTTTATCATTATTCCATTATGCGTTCTTTAACAAAGAACGATGCACAATTTTACTCAAGCACCTTACGCATTAGAAACAGTCCAATATATTGTAAAAATAATTTAAAACAATGGAAATAAGCCAATTTTCCGGGATTTTTCCAGTTTTAACCCATTATTCGCCATTTTCTCAATTTAAAAAAATTTTTTCCTATACGTAGGACCCTCTATGATTTGGAAAAACACCTTGAAATAATAATATATTGCAAAATAATCGGAAGAAGAAAAAAAAGAAATTTTTTTTGAAAAGTTGATGAAACTGGGATTCGAACCTGCGCCCCTTCGCTCCAGCTGTCAGTTACTTGTTCCGTGTCCTGACCACCATACCACTAGAACACGTGAAGCCGGACACAATTTCTCTTCAAAAGTCCTCTTTCTGTCAGCTATTCAATAGAACTTTGAGGGGCCCCCCTGCTCCCCCTAATTCACCTATAAAAATTTCCTGCTGCAGATATTTTTGGACCATAGACCCCAACTCAGCGTCCGAGTTTCAAAATTACAACTTAATATTAAAGGGAATTAGACGGCTTCGAAATTCGAACCCCGCCCCGTACTTTTATTTTATTTATTATATTTTTATTATTATTCCATTATGCGTTCTTTAACAAAGAAAGATGCACAATTTTACTCATAGAACACCTTACGCATTAGAAACTGTCGAATATATTGCAAAAAGAATTTTCAACAATGGAAATAAGCCAATTTTCCTGGCTTTTTCCAGTTTTTACAGATTATTCGCCATTTTCTCAATTTAAAAAAAATTATTTCCTATATGTAGGACCCTCTATGATTTGGAAAAACACCTTGAAATAATAATATATTGCAAAATAATCGGAAGAAGAAAAAAAATAATTTTTTTGAAAAGTTGATAATAATGGGATTCGAACCTGCGCCCCCTCGCTCCTGCCATCAGTTACTTGTCCCGTGTCCTGACCACCATACCACTAGAACACGTGAAGCCGGACACAATATCTCTTCAAAAGTCCTCTTTCTGTCAGCTATTCAATAGAACTTTGAGGGGCCCCCCTGCTCCCCCTAATTCACCTATAAAAATTTCCTGATGCAGATATTTTTGGACCATAGACCCCAACTCAGCGTCCGAGTTTCAAAATTACAACTTAATATTAAAGGGAGTTAGACGGCTTCGAAATTCGAACCCCACCCCGTAATTTTATTTTATTTATTATATTTTTATTATTATTCCATTATGCGTTCTTTAACAAAGAAAGATGCACAATTTTACTCATAGACCACCTTACGCATTAGAAACTCTCGAATATATTGCAAAAATAATTTTCAACAATGGAAATAAGCCAATTTTCCAGGATTTTTCCAGTTTTTACCCATTATTCGCCATTTTCTCAATTTAAAGAAAATTATTTCCTATATGTAGGACCCTCCATGATTTGGAAAAACACCTTGAAATAATAATATATTGCAAAATAATCGGAAGAAGAAAAAAAAGAAATTTTTTTGAAAAGCTGATAATAATGGGATTCGAACCTGCGCCCCCTCGCTCCTGCCGTCAGTTACTTGTCCCGTGTCCTGACCACCATACCACTAGAACACGTGAAGCCGGACACAATTTCTCTTCAAAAGTCCTCTTTCTGTCAGCTATTCAATAGAACTTTGAGGGGCCCCCCTGCTCCCCCTAATTCACCTATAAAAATTTCCTGATGCAGATATTTTTGGACCATAGACCCCAACTCAGCGTCCGAGTTTCAAAATTACAACTTAATATTAAAGGGAGTTAGACGGCTTCGAAATTCGAACCCCACCCCGTAATTTTATTTTATTTAATATATTTTTATTATTATTCCATTATGCGTTCTTTAACAAAGAAAGATGCACAATTTTACTCATAGACCACCTTACGCATTAGAAACTCTCGAATATATTGCAAAAATAATTTTCAACAATGGAAATAAGCCAATTTTCCAGGATTTTTCCAGTTTTTACCCATTATTCGCCATTTTCACAATTTAAAGAAAATTATTTCCTATATGCAGGACCCTCCATGATTTGGAAAAACACCTTGAAATAATAATATATTGCAAAATAATCGGAAGAAGAAAAAAAAGAAATTTTTTTGAAAAGTTAATAATAATGGGATTCGAACCTGCGCCCCCTCGCTCCTGCCGTCAGTTACTTGTTCCGTGTCCTGACCACCATACCACTAGAACACGTGAAGCCGGACACAATTTCTCTTCAAAAGTCCTCTTTCTGTCAGCTATTCAATAGAACTTTGAGGGGCCCCCCTGCTCCCCCTAATTCACCTGTAAAAATTTCCTGCTGCAGATATTTTTGGACCATAGACACCAACTCAGCGTCCGAGTTTCAAAATTACAACTTAATATTAAAGGGAGTTAGACGGCTTCAAAATTCGAACCCCGCCCCGTACTTTTATTTTATTTATTACATTTTTATTATTATTCCATTATGCGTTCTTTAACAAAGAAAGATGCACAATTTTACTCATAGAACACCTTACGCATTAGAAACTGTCGAATATATTGCAAAAAGAATTTACAACAATGGAAATAAGCCAATTTTCCAGGATTTTTCCAGTTTTTACCCATTATTCGCCATTTTCTCAATTTAAAGAAAATTATTTCCTATATGTAGGACCCTCCATGATTTGGAAAAACACCTTGAAATAATAATATATTGCAAAATAATCGGAGGAAGAAAAAAAAGAAATTTTTTTGAAAAGCTGATAATAATGGGAATCGAACCTGCGCCCCCTCGCTCCTGCCGTCAGTTACTTGTCCCGTGTCCTGACCACCATACCACTAGAACACGTGAAGCCGGACACAATTTCTCTTCAAAAGTCCTCTCTCTGTCAGCTATTCAATAGAAATTTGAGGGGCCCCCCTGCTCCCCCTAATTCACCTATAAAAATTTCCTGATGCAGATATTTTTGGATCATAGACCCCAACTCAGCGTCCGAGTTTCAAAATTACAACTTAATATTAAAGGGAGTTAGACGGCTTCGAAATTCGAACCCCACCCCGTAATTTTATTTTATTTATTATATTTTTATTATTATTCCATTATGCGTTCTTTAACAAAGAAAGATGCACAATTTTACTCATAGACCACCTTACGCATTAGAAACTCTCGAATATATTGCAAAAATAATTTTCAACAATGGAAATAAGCCAATTTTCCAGGATTTTTCCAGTTTTTACCCATTATTCGCCATTTTCTCAATTTAAAGAAAATTATTTCCTATATGTAGGACCCTCCATGATTTGGAAAAACACCTTGAAATAATAATATATTGCAAAATAATCGGAAGAAGAAAAAAAAGAAATTTTTTTGAAAAGCTGATAATAATGGGATTCGAACCTGCGCCCCCTCGCTCCTGCCGTCAGTTACTTGTCCCGTGTCCAGACCACCATACCACTAGAACACGTGAAGCCGGACACAGTTTCTCTTCGAAAGTCCTCTTTCTGTCAGCTATTCAATAGAACTTTGAGGGGGCCCCTGCTCCCCTTAATTCACCTATAAAAATTTCCTACAGCAGATATTTTTGGACCATAGACCCCAACTCAGCGTCCGAGTTTCAAAATTACAACTTAATATTAAAGGGAGTTAGACGGTTTCGAAATTCGAACTCCATCCCGTAATTTTATTTTATTTATTATATTTTTATTATTATTCCATTATGCGTTCTTTAACAAAGAAAGATACACAATTTTACTCATAGAACTCCTTACGCATTAGAAACTGTCGAATATATTGCAAAAATAATTTACAACAATGGAAATAAGCCAATTTTCCAGGATTTTTCCAGTTTTTACCCACTATTCGCCATTTTCTCAATTTAAAAAAAATTATTTCCTATATGTAGGACCCTCTATGACTTGGAAAAACACCTTGAAATAATAATATATTGCAAAATAATCGGAAAAAGAAAAAAAAGAAATTTTTTTGAAAAGTTGATAAAACTGGGATTCGAACCTGCGTCCCCTCGCTCCAGCCGTCAGTTACTTGTCCCGTGTCCTGACCACCATACCACTAGAACACGTGAAGCCGGACACAATTTCTCTTCAAAAGTCCTCTTTCTGTCAGCTATTCAATAGAATTTTGAGGGGCCCCCCTGGTCCCCCTAATTCACCTATAAAACTTTCCTGGAGCAGATATTTTTGGACCATAGACCCCAACTCAGCGTCCGAGTTTCAAAATTACAACTTAATATTAAAGGGAGTTAGACGGCGTCGAAATACGAACCCCACCCCGCAATTTTATTTTATTTATTATATTTTTATTATTATTCCATTATGTGTCCTTTAACAAAGAAAGATGCACAATTTTACTCATAGAACACCTTACGCATTAGAAGCTGTCGAATATATTGCAAAAATAATTTACAACAATGGAAATAAGCCAATTTTCCTGGATTTTTCCAGTTTTTACCCATTATTTGCTATTTTCTCAATTTAATAAAAAATATTTCCTATATGTAGGACACTCTATGATTTGGAAAAACACCTTGAAATAATAATATATTGCAAAATAATCGGAAGAAGAAAAAAAAGAAATTTTTTTGAAAAGTTGATAAAACTGGGATTCGAACCTGCGCCCCCTCGCTCCTTACGTCAGTTACTAGTCCCGTGTCCTGACCACCATACCACTAGAACACGTGAAGCCGGACACAATTTCTCTTCAAAAGTCCTCTTTCAGTCAGCTATTCAATAGAACTTTGAGGGGCCCCCCTGCTCCCCCTAATTCACCTATAAAAATTTCCTGCTGCAGATATTTTTGGACCATAGACCCCAACTCAGCGTCCGAGTTTCAAAATTACAACTTAATATTAAAGGGAGTTAGACGGCTTCGAAATTCGAACCCCGCCCCGTACTTTTATTTTATTTATTATATTTTTATTATTATTCCATTATGCGATCTTTAACAAAGAAAGATGCACAATTTTACTCATAGACCACCTTACGCATTAGAAACTCTCGAATATATTGCAAAAATAATTTTCAACAATGGAAATAAGCCAATTTTCCAGGATTTTTCCAGTTTTTACCCATTATTCGCCATTTTCTCAATTTAAAGAAAATTATTTCCTATATGTAGGACCCTCCATGATTTGGAAAAACACCTTGAAATAATAATATATTGCAAAATAATCGGAAGAAGAAAAAAAAGAAATTTTTTTGAAAAGTTGATAATAATGGGATTCGAGCCTGCGCCCCCTCGCTCCTGCCGTCAGTTACTTGTCCCGTGTCCTGACCACCATACCACTAGAACACGTGAAGCCGGACACAATTTCTCTTCAAAAGTCCTCTTTCTGTCAGCTATTCAATAGAACTTTGAGGGGCCCCCCTGCTCCCCCTAATTCACCTATAAAAATTTCCTGATGCAGATATTTTTGGACCATAGACCCCAACTCAGCGTCCGAGTTTCAAAATTACAACTTAATATTAAAGGGAGCTAGACGGTTTCGAAATTCGATCCCCACCCCGTAATTTTATTTCATTTATTATATTTTTATTATTATTCCATTATGCGTTCTTTAACAAAGAAAAAAGCACAATTTTACTCATAGAACACCTTACGCATTAGAAACTGTCGAATATATTGCAAAAATAATTTACAACAATGGAAATAAGCCAATTTTCCAGGATTTTTCGAGTTTTTACCCATTATTCGCCATTTTCTCAATTTAAAGAAAATTATTTCCTATATGTAGGACCCTCTATGATTTGGAAAAACACCTTGAAATAATAATATAGTGCAAAATAATCGGAAGAAGAAAAAAAGAAATTTTTTTGAAAAGTTGATAATAATGGGATTCGAACCTGCGCCCCCTCGCTCCTGCCGTCAGTTACTTGTCCCGTGTCCAGACCACCATACCACTAGAACACGTGAAGCCGGACACAATTTCTCTTCGAAAGTCCTCTTTCTGTCAGCTATTCAATAGAACTTTGAGGGGGCCCCCTGCTCCCCTTAATTCACCTATAAAAATTTCCTACAGCAGATATTTTTGGACCATAGACCCCAACTCAGCGTCCGAGTTTCAAAATTACAACTTAATATTAAAGGGAGTTAGACGGTTTCGAAATTCGAACTCCATCCCGTAATTTTATTTTATTTATTATATTTTTATTATTATTCCATTATGCGTTCTTTAACAAAGAAAGATGCACAATTTTACTCATAGAACTCCTTACGCATTAGAAACTGTCGAATATATTTCAAAAATAATTTACAACAATGGAAATAAGCCAATTTTCCTGGATTTTTCCAGTTTTTACCCACTATTTGCCATTTTCTCAATTTAAAAAAAATTATTTCCTATATGTAGGACCCTCTATGACTTGGAAAAACACCTTGAAATAATAATATATTGCAAAATAATCGGAAAAAGAAAAAAAAGAAATTTTTTTGAAAAGTTGATAATAATGGGATTCGAACCTGCGCCCCCTCGCTCCTGCCGTCAGTTACTTGTCCCGTGTCCAGACCACCATACCACTAGAACACGTGAAGCCGGACACAATTTCTCTTCGAAAGTCCTCTTTCTGTCAGCTATTCAATAGAACTTTGAGGGGGCCCCCTGCTCCCCTTAATTCACATATAAAAATTTCCTACAGCAGATATTTTTGGACCATAGACCCCAACTCAGCGTCCGAGTTTCAAAATTACAACTTAATATTAAAGGGAGTTAGACGGTTTCGAAATTCGAACTCCATCCCGTAATTTTATTTTATTTATTATATTTTTATTATTATTCCATTATGCGTTCTTTAACAAAGAAAGATGCACAATTTTACTCATAGAACTCCTTAAGCATTAGAAACTGTCGAATATATTGCAAAAATAATTTACAACAATGGAAATAAGCCAATTTTCCTGGATTTTTCCAGTTTTTACCCACTATTTGCCATTTTCTCAATTTAAAAAAAATTATTTCCTATATGTAGGACCCTCTATGATTTGGAAAAACACCTTGAAATAATAATATATTGCAAAATAATCGGAAGAAGAAAAAAAATAATTTTTTTGAAAAGTTGATAATAATGGGATTCGAACCTGCGCCCCCTCGCTCCTGCCGTCAGTTACTTGTCCCGTGTCCTGACCACCATACCACTAGAACACGTGAAGCCGGACACAATTTCTCTTCAAAAGTCCTCTTTCTGTCAGCTATTCAATAGAACTTTGAGGGGCCCCCCTGCTCCCCCTAATTCACCTATAAAAATTTCCTGATGCAGATATTTTTGGACCATAGACCCCAACTCAGCGTCCGAGTTTCAAAATTACAACTTAATATTAAAGGGAGTTAGACGGCTTCGAAATTCGAACCCCACCCCGTAATTTTATTTTATTTATTATATTTTTATTATTATTCCATTATGCGTTCTTTAACAAAGAAAGATGCACAATTTTACTCATAGACCACCTTACGCATTAGAAACTCTCGAATATATTGCAAAAATAATTTTCAACAATGGAAATAAGCCAATTTTCCAGGATTTTTCCAGTTTTTACCCATTATTCGCCATTTTCTCAATTTAAAGAAAATTATTTCCTATATGCAGGACCCTCCATGATTTGGAAAAACACCTTGAAATAATAATATATTGCAAAATAATCGGAAGAAGAAAAAAACGAAATTTTTTTGAAAAGTTGATAATAATGGGATTCGAACCTGCGCCCCCTCGCTCCTGCCGTCATTTACTTGTCCCGTGTCCTGACCACCATACCACTAGAACACGTGAAGCCGGACACAATTTCTCTTCAAAAGTCCTCTTTCTGTCAGCTATTCAATAGAACTTTGAGGGGCCCCCCTGCTCCCCCTAATTCACCTATAAAAATTTCCTGCAGCAGATATTTTCGGACCATAGACCCCAACTCAGCGACCGAGTTTCAAAATTACAACTTAATATTAAAGGGAGCTAGACGGTTTCGAAATTCGAACCCCACCCCGTAATTTTATTTCATTTATTATATTTTTATTATTATTCCATTATGCGTTCTTTAACAAAGAAAAAAGCACAATTTTACTCATAGAACACCTTACGCATTAGAAACTGTCGAATATATTGCAAACATAAGTTACAACAATGGAAATAAGCCCATTTTCCAGGATTTTTCGAGTTTTTACCCATTATTCGCCATTTTCTCAATTTAAAGAAAATTATTTCCTATATGTAGGACCCTCTATGATTCGGAAAAACACCTTGAAATAATAATATATTGCAAAATAATCGGAAGAAGGAAAAAAGAAATTTTTTTGAAAAGTTGATAATAATGGGATTCGAACCTGCGCCCCCTCGCTCCTTACGTCAGTTACTTCCCGTGTCCTGACCACCATACCACTAGAACACGTGAAGCCGGACACAATTTCTCTTCAAAAGTCCTCTTTCAGTCAGCTATTCAATAGAACTTTGAGGGGCCCCCCTGCTCCCCCTAATTCACCTATAAAAATTTCCTGCTGCAGATATTTTTGGACCATAGACCCCAACTCAGCGTCCGAGTTTCAAAATTACAACTTAATATTAAAGGGAGTTAGACGGCTTCGAAATTCGATCCCCACTCCGCAATTTTATTTTATTTATTATATTTTTATTATTATTCCATTATGCGTTCTTTAACAAAGAAAGATGCACAATTTTACTCATAGAACACCTTACGCATTAGAAACTGTCGAATATATTGCAAAAATAATTTACAACAATGGAAATAAGCCAATTTTCCTGGATTTTTCCAGTTTTTACCCACTATTCGCCATTTTCTCAATTTAAAAAAAATTATTTCCTATATGTAGGACACTCTATGATTTGGAAAAACACCTTGAAATAATAATATATTGCAAAATAATCGGAAGAAAAAAAAAAAGAAATTTTTTTGAAAAGTTGATAAAACTGGGATTCGAACCTGCGCCCCCTCGCTCCTGCCGTCAGTTACTAGTCCCGTGTCCTGACCACCATACCACTAGAACACGTGAAGCCGGACACAATTTCTCTTCAAAAGTCCTCTTTCAGTCAGCTATTCAATTGAACTTTGAGGGGCCCCCCTGCTCCCCCTAATTCACCTATAAAAATTTCCTGCTGCAGATATTTTTGGACCATAGACCCCAACTCAGCGTCCGTGTTTCAGAATTACAACTTAATATTAAAGGGAGTTAGACGGCTTCGAAATTCGATCCCCCCCCGCAATTTTATTTTATTTATTATATTTTTATTATTATTCCATTATGCGTTCTTTAACAAAGAAAGATGCACAATTTTACTCATAGAACACCTTACGCATTAGAAACTGTCGAATATATTGCAAAAATAATTTACAACAATGGATATAAGCCTATTTTCCAGGATTTTTCCAGTTTTTTTCCATTTTCGCCATTTTCTCAATTTTAAAAAATTATTTCCTATATGTAGGACCCTCTAAAATATGGAAAAACACCTTGAAAAAATAATATAATGCAAAATAATCGGAAGGAAAAAAAAAAGAACTATTTTTGAAAAGTTGATAAAAATGGGATTCGAACCTGCGCCCCCTCGCTCCTGCCGTCAGTTACTTGTCCCGTGTCCTGACCACCATCCCACTAGAACACGTGAAGCCGGACACAATTTCTCTTCAAAAGTCCTCTTTCTGTCAGCTATTTAATAGAATTTTGATGGGCCCCCCTCCTCCCCCTAATTCTCCTATAAAAATTTCCTGCAGCAGATATTTTTGGACCATAGACCCCAACTCAGCGTCCGAGTTTCAAAATTACAACTTAATATTAAAGGGAGTTAGACGGCTTCGAAATTCGATCCCCACCCCGCAATTTTATTTTATTTATTATATTTTTATTATTATTCCATTATGCGTTCTTTAACAAAGAAAGATGCACAATTTTACTCATAGAACACCTTACGCATTAGAAACTGTCGAATATATTGCGAAAATAATTTACAACAATGGAAATAAGCCAATTTTCCTGGATTTCCAATTTCCTGGGTGCAGGGGGGCACTCAAAGATCTATTGCATTACTCACCATGAGAGAACTTTTGAAGCGAAACTGTGGCGAGTTTTTTGTATTTGAGTGGTATGGTGGTCAAGACACCGGACTAGTAACTGACGTCTGTGACGAGGGGTTCGCAGGTTCGAATCCCAGCCTCAGGAACTTTTCTAAAAAAATTTCTATTTTTTCATCTTCCGCTTAATTTGCATGATATTATTTTTTCAATGTGTTTTTCTATATTTTAGAGGATCCTACATATAGGAAATAATTTTTCTTAATTTGGGAATAAAGCGAATAATGGGGAAAAACAGGAAAAATCCAGGAAAATTGGTTTATTTCCACTGTTTTAAATTATTTTTACAATATATTCGACAGTTTATCATGTGTAAGGTTTTCTATGAGTAGAATAGTGCATCTAGAACGCATAAAGGAATAATAATAATATTAAAAAAAAATTAAAACAAAATGGCGGGTTGGGGTTCGAATTTCGAAGCCGTCTTACTCCCTTTAATATTAAGTTATAATTTTAAAACTCGGACCCTAAGTAGGTGTCTATGGTCCAAACATAATGGCTGGATTAAATTTTTGTAGGTGAATTAGGGGGTGCAGGGGGGCACTCAAAGATCTATTGCATAACTGACCATGAGAGGACTTTTGAGGCGAAATTGTGGCGGGCTTTTCGTACTGGAGTGGTATGGTGGTCAAGACACCGGACTAGTAACTCTCGTCTGTGGCGAAGGGTTCGCAGGCTCGAATCCCCGCCTCCGCAAGTTTTCTAAAAAAAAAATTTTTTTTTTCTTCCGCTTATTTTGCATTATATTATTTTTTCAATGTGTTTTTCTATATTTCAGAGGATCCTACATATCGGAAATAATTTTTCTTAATTTGGGAAAATAGCGAATAATGGGGAAAAACTGGAAAAATCCAGGAAAATTGGTTTATTTCCACTGTTTTAAATTATTTTTACAATATATTCGACAATTTATCATGTGTAAGGTTTTCTCTGAGTTGAATAGTGCATCTTTCTTTGTTAAAGAACGCATAAAGGAATAATAATAAAAAAATAAAAAATAAAATAAAATGGCGGGTTGGGGTTCGAATTTCGAAGCCGTCTAACTCCCTTTAATAATACGTTATAATTTTCAAACTCGGACCCTAAGTAGGGGTCTATGGTCCAAACATATCTGCTTGCAGAAAATTTTTATAGGTTAATTAGGGAGTGCAGGGGACCCCTCAAATGTCTATTGCATATCTGACCGTCAGAGGGCTTTTGAAGCGAAATCGTGACTGTCTTCTAGTGTACGAGTGGTATGGTGGTCAAGACACCGGATTAGTAACTGACGGCGGGGGCGAGGGGGGCAGGCTCGAATTCCAGCTTTATAAACTTTTCAAAATTTCTTTTTTTGTTCTTCCGATTATTTTGCATTATATTATTTTTTTAATGTGTTTTTCCATATTTTAGTGGGTCCTACAAATAGGAAATAATTTTTTTAATTCGGTAAAAAGGCGAATAATGGGTAAAAACTGGAAAAATGCAGGAAAATTGGCTTATTTCCATTGTTTTAAATTATTTTTACAATATACTCGTCAGTTTCTCATGAGTAAGGTGTTCTTTTAGTAAAAGTGTGCATCTTTCTTTGTTAAAGAACGCATAATGTAACAATAATAAAAGAATAAAAAATAAAGTGAAATGGCGGGATGGGGTTCGAATTTCGAAGCAGTATAACTCTCTTTAATATTAAGTTATAATTTTCAAACTCGGTCCCTAAGTAGGGGTCAATGGTCTTAACATGTCCGCTGGAGCAAATTTTTATAGATTAATTTGGGGGTGCTGGGGGCCCCTCAAAGGTCTACGGCATAGCTGAACGTAAGAGGGCTTTTGAAGCGAAATCGTGACTGGCTTCTAGTGTTCGAGTGGTCTGGTGGTCAAGCCACCGAACTAGAAATTGACGGCTGGGGCGAGGGGGAACAGGTTCGAACCCCAGCTTTATTAACTTTTCAAAAAAATTTTCTTTTTTTTTTCTTTCGCCTATTTTGCATTATACAGTGAATTCGCGATAACTCGAGTATGATGGGACTGACGAAAAACTTCGACATATCGGAAGTTCGACTTACCGTTAGTTTCGGTTTGGACTTCCAAAATATTATCGGATTATTTAATTAATGCTTATCAATTACAAATCTTCCAAATGCTTACAATATTTAAGATCATTTTTCTGACAGGACATTTACGATAAGACTGTTTAAGCACTTTATGATACCCTGGTCTATCGGCTGCAACTTTGCTGTTGTGTTTGACGGGAGAAACTGCAAGTTTACTGCTTTCAAATTAGGTAGATCACTATGCGCTGTGCATTTATACATAAAGAGCATCACTTTTCTTTTTTTAGCGAAGAATTTCTGATCCAATTTTCTTACATAGTCTTCAAATAAAACTGATGTCATCCAAAACTTTTTGTTAGACTTGTAATCCAAAGGACTGTTTTTGTTAGACTTGTAATTTACATTCTTGAAACATCGGGGATTTCGGTATTTTCCGATAACAAGTAAGGGCAATTTCTTTGTCCGAGACGCATTTCCTTCAAGTAGGACAGTCAAATGTTTCTTGCTCATTTTACCCCCTGAGTAGTTTTTATCCTTAAACATCATAGTCTTATTTGAAAGACATTTAAAAAATAAACCCATTTCATCAATATTGAAAGCATCGTTTTAACTGTATCCTTGAAGTAAATTTGGTAACGTTTCATTTAACCACTGTTCACATACTTCAAGAGGGACAGCTTTAGCTTCTCCATGAAGAGTGCGAAAGACATTTTGTGTGTTTGTTGCAAAGGAAGGGGCAAGATATCAGCTCCTAGGTTTTTTTTTCTTGCTTCAAAAGATCCAAAAAAATCGAGTTAAAGGGAGTAAAATTCGAGTAATCGAGAATAATTAACATGAAATTGAAGATAAAAGGGTCGGGCCCTCATAAAAAAATGGAGTTATAGTAATATTCGAGTTATCGTACTTCGAGTTATAGCGAATTGACTGTATTATTTTTTCAATGTGTTTTTCCATATTTTAGTGGGTCCTACATATAGGAAATATTTTTTTTTAATAGTAGATTAAAAACTTTCGAATTCGGAAACTATTGGCAACTGAAAACTACATAGAATATAACTCTAATAGAAAGCGGTTTAGAAATTTTACGAAAATATTTGTGACAATTAAATACGAAAAATATTAAGAAGAAGGAAAATATTATAGAACAATCCTATACAACTGAAAAGAGGAGGAGAGGTAAAGGTGTAGGGCCAAAAGCATGGAGCCTGTCGTTTCCCCTGATGGCATATTCCAGCGTTGCGATCGCGAATTATTCCTTCTTTTCAAAAGAAAAATAAGAAGTTTTGGATAAGGAACACTTTGTTCACGTTATAATATTGAAAATATTGAAAATAAATAAAAATAAATCAAGAAAATTAAAAATTTCCCATTGACCGGGATCGAACCCCGAACCCCTCGGTCCACATATTTCTAATTACAACTTCTACAACTTACTAATTCGGCTAACTAGCCTGTGGTGCTTCTGACCCTTTTACGCCTCACAAGCTGTTGCCCTGATTATTATGCCAAAAGACCTTCTCTGCGTTTTTTTTTTTAAAGGAATCTATTTTAGCCTATTGTGGGCCCCCTAATTTTCTATAAAAATTCCTTTGGTACGATTGCGTAGTATAATAAACTATAATTTCTGGCCGAGTTCAAAAATCATAAGCTTATGATAAGTACAAATATTTGATCATTTGTATGCGTAGCGTCGGAGCAGAAATTTATCCGTTTTTTGGCTATTGTACGCTCTTTTTAAAAGAAAAATAATAATTTACGGATAAAGAACACTTTATTCACGTTAAAATATTGAAAAAGAAAAGAATAAAATTAAACAAAATAATTTCTGGACGAATTTGAAAATTATATTTTAATATTTAGGGGAGATATAGGGTCATTTAAATGCGTAGCATCGGAACCGAAATTTATCCGCTTCTTAGCTATTATTCGCTCTTTTCAAAAGAAAAAGAAAAATTTTTTGGTAAAGAACACTTTATTCACGTTAAAATATTGGAAAAGAAATTTTAGAAAAATATGAAATAAGAACTTTAAAATTATTTCTTTTAATTAAATATTAAACGCTGTTAAAAAATTACGAATAATTTTTTGGTAAAGGAAACTTTATTCACGTTAAAGTAATGAAGTCCCGCAGTAGACTGATCGTTAAAACACGCTTCCCAGCAGATCACCGAAGTCAAGCATCACTGGCTGCGGTCAGTGTGCGCGTGGACCACTTGGATCAGTCTGCGTAGGGACCGAGCGTGTGCGGTATTGGTCCTCGTTAAACTGTGCTACCGTAAAGTGCTCGACTTCGCGCGCAGGTCGTCGGGCTACCGAAGCGGAGGTGCCATCCCCTCCTCAGAGGATCAAAATTGTGATGGCATGTCTTCGGATCATCCTCAGGGATGTTTCCCAGACCGTCACCAATAGCTCATTGTGCAGCTCTAGTGCGACGTAAATGAACTACCACAACAACTAAAGTAATGAAAGGGAAATAAAAAAATTAAGTAAAATAAATTTTTAAAAAAATTAAAAATTAACTTTTGATGATACTGCGCTCAGGTCATCGAGCTGCTAAAGCAGGGGAAGCCATCCCCCCTCTTCAGGGGATTAAAATTCTCACTCTACGATAAGTGAGCTATAAGCAAAATACTGCATACTGCAGAGAGTTCCAAAAAAGTCCGTCAGTCAACATCACTCATCATTGGTATTCACGAGAAAATTATTAAGATTAATTCAAACTACTATTAAGTATTAAAAATGGTTATAGCGCAACTGGATTGTAAAAATTTACTGCAATACTTGAGTATTTTTCATATTTATTTGAGCTTTTAAGGTCTAGAAAGAGATACCATGTACGTTAGATAGGATCACCAAAAAACTAACTTAAAATAATTAATTTCCTTCAATAATTCTTGTGTTTTCTTTATCTTTCTTTGAAATATTTAATTGTTTTAAAAGACATGTGCTTAAAATTCGCTCAGCTTTGTTAAGGAAAATAGCTTTTCTTAATGAAGTTTTTAAGCAAAAATGAACTTCAGACCCTGTTTAAGATTAAATGCGTTGTTAAATATTAATTTTTAAATTTTTGGTGAGCCAATTTTTGTTTGTTTCGATGTTTTAGATGTGTTATTCTGTTGTTTGTTGCAGATGTAGTTAAAAAATAAATAAATAATCACATTGTATATTTCTGATACTAGTGCCCTGAGAATACAGTGGGACCTGTGCATATCAACAATCATCGCTTAGGTGCAAAAGGGTTTTTTGACTTGAAAATTTAAAAACAAACATGTAGTGGTTCCTACATTCACATTGCTTCAATGAACACTTTTAAAGAATTGATGAAAAGATCTGAGCAGTTAAAGGAAAACAAACTCTAGTAAGAGGAATAAAACTTTTTAATCTTTTCTTAAATTTTATCTTCATCTGAATATTCATTATATTATATTGTTATTCATTACATTACATTATATTGTTATCTTCATTTTGTTCAGTAAGAGCCAGATGCGGATGTTTTGTACTGCTAACTCATAGAATCAAATGAAAAAAACATTTTTTGTGACATTTATTTTATCACAATATTATTTGTTAACTGTAATGGTATACTGGTAACAATGATTACATACTAAGTATGTTAAAACACAAACATCTTTACTGGCTGAATATTCCAGATGTCATATGACGTCTCCCCTTTAAGAAAGTATTCACTAAAATCATTGTTTTTGTATTAATTTACTAGCTAAATACCCGTTCTACGTATGGGGAGAGATCAGCTGCAATTAATTAATACTGAACAACTGTACAAAATCCTGCTCAAAACTTTACCACAAATTTTAACACAATAACACTAAAATTGTTTATTTATTATTTGTTCTGCTTCTGGATTACCTTACATTATTAGATTAAGCAAAACATGTTATCCCATCAAAATAAAGAATAACTGTTTTCATTATCATCTGGCAGAATGCTGTTGCTCGAGGCAACTCGTAATATTTAAAATTTACCACAATCAAGCTACTTCCTCCTGTAATTCGTGGGGATTTCGTACTACAGATAATCGATACTACTGGTAATACATACATTCGGGATACATGGAGAGGAAAACCTCCCACGGTTAGCTTGATAGCTAGGAGACTCTAACCTGTGATCTGTCTTATCACCTAGGATATTTCACATCAACATTGTGTTGAGTATGCGCCAGATGCGGAATTCGTATCGACGAGCCATCGCTGAGATTCAAACCCGGTTCATCTCATTAGAAGGCTAGAGCTCTACCCCCTGAGCTACCACGGATCATACTCATTGTTTATTTATGACTACCTATGTTCAACTCCATAGCCTTGTAATTTTGAAACCAATCCTTAAGACAAGGAAACTCCTGGATCAGTACCCCCAGAGGTATTGATTTGTTTTGGAAACATGGAGGACTTTGCGACTCAACAGATTTAACCTGCATCAGTCTCCATTTACTACACAGGACATCTTCGGCCTGCCTGGGATCGAGCACACGAACTCTTGGACATAGGACCTGTGCCCTACCAACCAGGTTATCCTGGCCCTTTACTCATTGGTTTGGGGAATTACTTTGTCAAATTTTTTAGCTTCTACCATTGCTTTATACTGCTTACAATTATTTTGATTATTAGCAAGGATGCCATTGCCCATACATATAGCAAGCTCTTCTGGTAATAAAAGTTTTCTAAAGAGATTGATCGATCTCTTTATCGATGCTGTTAGCATTTTAAAATGACTTTGCACTAGCATTGACTGTTTTGTAAAGTTAAAAAATTTAATTGAACTTCAAAATGTCATTTTCCTGGTATGTCCTAAACAATGTTTCCAATAATAACTAGCTTCAAAACTTCCCATAAATTTCTCAATATCTAATTTTTTTAATCTCAACCAGTGTAAGCATTTCTAGAATATACGCAGAGGCTGTTATTTACAAAAACTTGGTTTAAAATAACTTTTTCTATCAATAATTTGTTTGTCTCAAGAACATCTGTCATTTTCTTGGCTACTTTTAGTTAGTGGTTTATAACCAAAATAGATAGAGCCAGCAATCAATATCTTATGTTAATGGATTGATTAGTCTCCTATATGATTAGTCTCCTATAGATTGCTATATGAACATGTCTTGTTGCATGACTAAAGAACCAATTTTCTGCTTCGAAATCTATTTAAAAAAATTTTTTCAAGGTGAGTAGGTTTTTGTGTTGTCATTTTCTTGGCTTTTTGAAATCATTAATAACATAAACTACATAGATTTATGTGAGTTATTTTAAGAAATCCTGTTTTCAGCAGAATATAAACGTCTTAAGCCAAAATATTAAATTAAAGTTATATGCTATAAAATGGTGGATTTGTCATTATCCTGGCTTATGAATGCCAGAACATTAAAGTGTTACCAGAATTTTTTTTTAACTGCTAATACAGTAAGGAGGGAAAGCAAATATTAACCTAATACAAAGCTTATGTATGATTGTAATATGCTTGAGTGTAATCAAAGTTATTTATTTATCTAATAATTGATTATTATACACAATTTTTTTCTGTACATATCAGCAACAACAAAAAAAATTTTTGATTCTTCCTACGGTGGATAAAAATAATTAATTTAAACAATTTAAGGTTCATCTAACATAAAGGCCTAAGATGAGTTACTTACTATTAACTTAAAATTACTGTTTTTTAAACTTCAAAACTAATCTGTCATTTTCCTGGCATTCAAGATATGATGAATTTCTATTGTATTTTGTTTCTCAAGCAAATGTCAATAAACTACACTGCTGCCTGTAAGATATTAATAAGTGTAACTAAAGAAGCATACAAAAATTTTTTTAGATAATTTTGAAGACTTTAAATTTGAAAAAAAAATTTGGTCAAAATTGTCATGTTTAGAAAGAATCACCCATATGCAAGTTTGGAGTTGCGAAGAAGAACATTGGTAAAATATATTTTCCCTCGAAAAACTCTTCAATCAGGCTCTGGTTCTCATCTCCGAATTCACATACTCAATTTTTTCACATTTTTTATTAAAGTTACATTGTATATTTTTTTATTTACATTATTAAAAGTAGATTGGTGCAATAAACAAACTGCCATATAATCCACAGATTATATGGCAGTGGTGTTTATTAACAGAACTAAATTTATTAACTGAAATTTCTGCCATTACAGATTGTCCACCTTCGTGGATAAAACAGGAAATTATGGTAAATTTCTATTCTGTTTGAAATTTGAGTATCTTTGATTTTATTAATCTCACTATAAACTTTATTACTTGTTTATTACTTTTAAAATACTTTTTTTGTAGGATGCTAATCTATGCATGATCAGGGTAAAACACCTCTTCATTGGGCCGCTACAAATCCTACTTCTAGAGCATTGGATTGTGTTGAAATTCTCTTTGTAAGTTGTTTTCCTTGTTTCTCAAAATTTAACAGAGATGTTATCCCCGCATAACTGATAATTTGAAAATCCTACATAAACAAAATGGATAATTGGACTCTATTTATTGTTATTAATACTCAATTTATTCTTAACATATAAACGGAATTAATTTTCCCTTTATGAATAAATTCACTAATTTAAAAGAAAGAAAAAAGTCCTTGATTTAATTTGTCATTTGTTGTAAATGTCAACAATATATCTTTTGCGCCGTGGTAAAAATACAAATCTGCTGTGTTAATAATTGAGGAATTTGTGATTTTGGTGCCAGCGATGTGTAATCAAAAATTAATATTTGTAAACTTTATTTATATTTTTTATATTTAGTGTTTTCCTAAAAAATAGATATTTTTTTCACTTCATGAATAAATTTAAGAAAGGGGGGATTTCTTATAAATAATGATTAAACTGAACTTAGTGACATGACAGCCCCTGGAGGGCCAAGGCCTACTGTTCCCGTCTCACTTTTCTTAAAGTTTGTGATTAATAATTATTATGAAGCAGAAAAAAAAATCTATTTTGAGATTCTTTTTTCACTTCCTTGTGTTTAAAAGATATATATTCCCTTTTATGTGCCTTTTAACTTCCTATAACCTATATTCATATATATATATAAAACTATAACCTATATTCATATATGTATATATGTTGGCAAGATTGAGAGACAATTCTATTAATTTAGCAAATTCAGTTTTTTTTCCAAGCATTCTCTTTGTTCTATGTTAATTTAAAAAAATATGTATTAACTTAATTAATTTAGGAGAAAGGCGGCAGTCGATAAATTGGCAAGATTCTGAGGAGATATTTTTATTTATTTTGAGAATTCTGTTTATTTCTGTATATGTTCACTTTGTTCTGTGTTCATTTAAAAATATCTAATGACTTTATGAACAACTTTAAAAAATACTTACTTCACTTTGATCTATTTTTTTAAAAAAAAGTACATATTTTTTCTTTAGGAGAAATAAGCAAATCTTATAAATTGGCAAAATTATGAGAGAGTCTTATTTATTTTTGTTGATGTTTACTTTCTCCTGTGTTCTTCTAAAACTACATATTTGCTTTATGAAGATTTTGTTTCTATCATTCATCCGAAATGAATATTCTTTGTTGAGCAGTATAGGCTAAATACCAAATATTTGTGTGTTGCATCTCTAATTTAGTAGAAGCAATTGTTGAGCAGAATCTTGTATCTCTTTACAATTGAATAACTTCTTGAAAAGGTTTTTATAAATTTTTGCAATAACAGGACTCTATTTGTACAAATACACAAAAGCAGAACCCTGGTTAAAAGAATGTGACTTAACGCTTATTTCATATTCACAAATTATGAATATTTTTTTCACAATTTTCGAAAAACAGACCTTTCACAAAATGTCTGGATAGACCCTGCATAATGTAATACACATTTATATTTTTATGTATATTGTAATACACATTTTTATTTATAATTATCTAATATTTTCTACTCTAAAATCTTAGTTTTTGACAGTAATTTTGAAAACAAAAAGAGTTTTATGTTAAAATAATTCAAGAACATAATATTGATGGAGCACTTGTAATTTCACATGTATGTTAATTTAAAAATACTTCATATTTATTATAGCCAAAATTTTTGGTTTTCGGCAATTGTCAGAAACTTGAAACTTGCCACCCTGTCTAATTATGAAATTTTTTTAAAGTGCTTAAAAATATTTTTTGTTTGCTTGAAAAGTGCTTATTTTTTGTTGAGAAATTTGGCTATGCACACTGATTGAGAAAACATTATGAGTGATGGATTAGGAAGTGGGTTCGAGCATTTGAAGATGGTCATACAAATGTGCAGAATGACGAACAAGGTAGGCGACCTTCAGTCACTACTGACAATTTGGTGCAGAATGTTGACCCAACAGTGAGCGAAAATAAGTGTGCTTTAGGACTAAGTCGTTATCTGATGTCTTTCCTCAAGTTTGTCAAAGTGCTCTTTATGTATTAGTAACTGAAAGATTAAATTACCGAAAGCTGCACTCACGCTGGGTTCCAAAAATGTTGCTAAAGGTGAACAAAACCAAATGTATGGGAGAGGTCTCAACCTTCCTTGGGCTTTACCACGTATAAGGTGATGATTTTTTTAGCCTAATCATTACAGGCGGTGAAACCTGGGCGACCTACAGTACACCTGAATCAAAGCATCAATGAATGAACAGCAGGATTCAACTTCATCCTAGAAAGTGAAGTTTAAGCAAACAATGTCAGCCCAGAAAATCATGTGTACCATGTTTTGGGACAGCAAAGGGGTGTTGCGTGTGTTTTCCTTTCCATCTAACGCAAGTGCTTATTAATTCCATAAAAAAAAACCACCTTGAAGACAAATTTCTCCCAATACTTCATCCAGGAGTTTGCTGGATTGGGTTCAAAATTACAAGGCTATGGAGTTTAACATTAGTAGTCATAAACCCCCAAAAAATGTGTCGGCTGTTCACCGACGGTTATAAA